>NC_139162.1:1202500-1552500 GCF_964270905.1 Leucopleurus acutus
CCCACCACCCACCCCCCCGCAATGACTATGGCTCAGCTTCCTCCACCATCAAAAGGGGCGGTTTGTCAGAAGGTCCCCCTTTTGGCTCCAAATTCCTCCTTTTGCTGACTTTTCCTCCTGATTCAGTACTAACTACAGCCCTCCGGGCTGACCAGGCCAGGCCCGACGAGCGGCCCAGCAGCCCGTGGGCCCGTTTTATTGTAGAAAGTCCCATCTAATCAGACCATGTCCCCTCCGATTCCGACCGCTCCACCCCTGGCCCTCTAGTCCTCTGGGGCCCACCCACCCTGGCCTTTGCGGAAGCGGCTTCAGAGAAGTCTTTCCAGAGCGCACAGCCTGACGTAGCCAGCACCTCTGCCCACGTTCACCTTGCTCACCACTAGCTGAAGTTTCCATCCCCATCGTGAGACCACAGCCCCATGGGAGCTGAGGCTCTTGCCCAGGCCAAGGAAGTTACACCCCCAGGTCGAGTGGACATGGTGCTGCCTCAATGCAGGGGAGATGTCCCTTCCCTCCCGCAGCTCAGGGAGGCGCCGACAGCACAGCAAGCGTGAACGTGAACGTAGCTGAGCCTGACACCTGCGGAAGATGATGAGGGTTCAGGGGCCGAAGGGAGGGGCGCCAGGAGTCAGGGCTTTTACCCGGTGAGATTCTGAGGCCAGAGCCGGGAAGAAACAGACCAAAAGATCATCCCCCGCAAGGAACTGTGCCATCTGCCACTGGAGCCTGGACGAAGAAAGTCTCAAACAAGACAAAACCGCTGGAAACTCAGGCCCGTACTGCGCGTGGGGTGGGGGGGGCTGCCACAGGGCCCACTGACCAGGAAGTTCAGGTCACCGGAAAGAACTACTGAAGGATGTGCTACAGCGAGAGCGAAGCTGGATCCAGAGAGAAGGACGGCAACGCCAGCGTGAAGACACTGGCTGTAAATAATTAATAATCGTGGGTAGTTTGGGGTGAGACTGAAGTTAAACCTTCTAAAGTCCACATGCGGTTCAGGAAGAGGAATTTTAATTAAAGTTAATTAAAGTTTGATCAAGTCAGCAGAAGGCAGAAGAAGCAACAGAAAAGCTACTTCAAGAGAAAACACAAGAGAGCAAAGTAAGTTACCTGCAAGCACAGTCGATAAAAGGTGTTAAATTCACTCTCAGATTGCTTAAACCATAAAGAATCTAGCTCTATCGGCTTATTCATTACAGCCCAAGACCAGAAGCAACTGACGCGTCCCAAAGACAGGAGAATGGATAAACACATCGTGGCGGATTCACACAGTAGGAAACTACCCAACAAGACAGAGTGAGCTGGAGCTCCATGCAAACCACCGCGGGAAGGGCCTGGACAAACCTTCGGTTCAGAACAAAAGGGCCCTCAGGGAACTTTCTGGGGTGGCGGGAATCTTGATTCGGGTGGAGATCACGTAGCGGGTCACACATGTAAAAAGTCTGTGCACTTTATGTAATCATTGTACCTCAATAAATGACTGGAAATCCTGGGGCCAGTTGGTGGTGACGGTGTCGAAACAATGTGAATGTGCTTCACGGCACTGAGCTGTTCACTGATTTTACCGCAGTAGAAAAGAAAAAAATTACTGGGGAGGAAAGCCAGAGATACGCTTGGTCGCGGCAGGCGCACACAGGGCTGCAGGTAAAGGGCTGGAGAGACCAAGTCCACTCAGAACTGCATAAGACAAAACACACGAGTGGGGTCGCCCAGGACACCCCCAGCCGGGAGAGAACGTCCACGCAGCCGGCACAGAGTCAGCAACCAACAGTGCAGTCTTTAAATGCATCGAGCAAACACTCAGCGTGTTGAGGGTCAGGGGCCTGGGGAGTGTGTCCAGGCTGGAGCCCAGGCCTTTCCTCTCCCACACATCCCTCAGCAGCTCCTCAGGCCCCTCCCTGGCTCGAATGCTGCTTCCCAGGGGAAGGCGTCCCGACCCCCATGCCTACGGCCATTCCCCATCACCGGCCAGGGGCTGCACCCACCTGGGTCCCCTTCCTGGGCTAACACGGTGGCGGACAGAGGGCAGCTCTGTGGTGCACTGGTGGCCCCTTGGGGGGAGGGGGAGCACAGGGGGGCGGCCAGAGCCCCTGC
Source organism: Leucopleurus acutus (assembly GCF_964270905.1). Classification (NCBI taxonomy): domain Eukaryota; kingdom Metazoa; phylum Chordata; class Mammalia; order Artiodactyla; family Delphinidae; genus Leucopleurus; species Leucopleurus acutus. Next base: position 1,204,595 of record NC_139162.1, read on the forward strand.
AGGCGTGGGGTGGGGCACCTGCTAACCTGCTTCTCCTCTGTCCACAGTCCTCATCACCGGGGGCATTGTGGCCACGGCCGGCCAGTTTGCCCAGTGGTACCTGGGCGCATACTCCATGTATCCTCCTGCTGCACACCCCAGGTCGGGGCGGGGGGATAGAGATGCCGCTGCCCCTGGAAGGCAGGAGGGGCTCATAGCAGGGAGGTGACAGACCACCGGCCTGGGCCCTGGCGGGGTGGGAGGTGTCAGTGCCCCCTGAGGGTGGCACTGAGGCCTCGGGAATGCTCGGGATCCCCTCCACACCCCCGTCTATCAGCCACCCTCCCTAGCCAGCCGGGCCTATCCACGAGGGGACCGGGTCCCCCCTTCCCCCCACCAGCCCAGCTGTTACAGGCTCTCTGGAGGCCAAGGCAGGCATGGGGGGGAGGGAGGGCACAGGACAGCAAAGGAGGCAGCAAAGTGGCCAGAGCTATGGGAATCCCGTCCAGCTGTTTCCCAGCTGCGTGACCTCAGGCAGCGGCCGCACCTCTCTCTTTTCTCATCAGCAAAGGGGGCTCACTGCGGCCCCTCAGGCTGAGCTGGGCTCTTCCTTAACCGCAGCTTCAGAGCGGCAGGTGTGTTGATCTGCCTGCTAGAGTACCCGCGGGGTAAGAGGAGCAAGGGCTCCACCATGGAGAGGTGGTGAGTCTCCCCGCCCTGCCCTGGCGGCCTCCCCAGGAGCCGTAACCACGCGGGAGCCTGGTCCTGTCCCCAGCGCCAGCCCACTGGGTGTCTGCCCAGCCGCTGAGCCCCTGGGCCCCTGGGCCCCTGGGAGGGAGAGCCGGGCGCTCTGGGCCGGGGTGGGCGGTGGGGTGTGCTGAGCTGGACGCAGTCTGTCTCCCCTCCCTCCCTCTGCCTAGCGGACAGAAGTACCTGACCAGAGCGGTGAAGGTGTTCGGGCCCCTCACCAGCAATTACTACATCCGGGCCTTCCTTCACCTTGGGTGAGTCTCTGCCCACTTGGGATCACCAGCACTGCCGGCAGAGGACTGCTGGGGTCAAGTTAGGCCCCTCCCGGGCTCTGCCAGAGGTTCCCTAAACCTGTATCTGTCATTACTTACAGGGTAATGATTCACTCCAGCCTGGTAGCTTAAGTGAGGAATAATCAGTGTTCTGGGGTTGACTGGGCTCAGCTGGGCGGTTCTGCTCAGCCGTCCCACAATGAGTCTGGTGGTCGCCGCCGGGGAGACCGCCACGCGCAGCGCCCCTGCAGCTGCTTGGGCCTCCCCCCTGGGTGGCGGCGGGGGGCCCAGCGCCCTGCCCCTATGTCTGCCCGGTTTGCCCTGTGCAAACCAGGCAGAGAACAGCTCCGGGGCCGAAGTTAGAAGCCCAGCCTGGGCAGCAGTGGGCATCCCCTCCGCTCAAGGTCCTGGGGGCTTTGTCCTGAGATCCTGTGGTCTCTGACCAAGGCCTGGGGCTGCACACCCCCCTTCTGACTGTCTTCCGTCCTCCACCCCCTCCCCAGGCTGTCGGTACCTGCCGGCTTCCTGCTCGCCACCATCCTGGGCACAGCCTGCTTGGCCATCGCAAGCAGCATCTACCTGCTGGTGAGTAGCGTCCTCTGTGGTCAGCCCCGCCGGTCCTTGACAGCCTTGGCCCCGTGGCGGGCCCTGCAGGCCGAGCCCGCGTCCTTGCTCACGTCGTGGGGACAGTTCCAATGTAGCCTCCATTCTGGCCCATCTAGCGTGCTGGCCGTTCCCCTACGTCCTCTGTAACCTGCGCTGCAGCCCTGCGCAGTGGGAGGTGGGGCCCCCACTTCACAGACGAGCGGCGGAAGCTCAGAGAGGGGACGTCGCTGGCCCAGGTCACACGGCCGGCAGGCCCGGCCTGGACTGGGATCCGCTGCTCAAAGGTTTCTCATCCAGTTCGGGATGCTGTCAGGAGCTCGTGAGCAGGGCAGATGCCATGTGCAAAACCCTTGGGGCTGGGCTTGCCTGGAGTCCAGGTTGCGCAAAGGCCCCTTGCCGGTGAGGCTGGGCAGGGCAGGGCCGGTGGGGGTGGGGCGGGGGCCCCGCCAGGCGCAGGCTGCGGACGCTCGCTGTTCTCCCGCGCGTGGTGCCCCTGCCCCTCCGAGCCGCGGTTCCAGCCCCACCACGGCCGCCAGCTTCAGTCAGGCCGGCAGGGCCTGATGATTCCGGCTTCATTGCTCCGCTGATGACGGGCTGGCCGCCGCCTCATTCGCTCCAGCTGTCTCAGTGCTTCTAGGCTGCCCGGCCAGACCTTTTGCCCGTTTTCCTGCGGGGGTTTTGTCTTTTTCTTGTTAGTCTGCAGGAGTGTCATGTGTATTTAATTGTGACTCCTTTGTAAGTTTTAGCCACTGTGGGTGCTTCCTCCTTCTCTATTAAGAATCTAACTTTGTCCGTGAATTCGTCACTGAGCGGAAGTCTGTCTGTCTAATATATTTATTTGCTTTATAGTTTGTGCTTTTTAAAAATGGCTTTTCCTGCCCGTATGCCATATTTTCCTCCATTCTTTTCCTTCAACTTTCTAGTTTTACCTTCTGGGATAGAGTGTTCTAGTTTGCTTTTTTTTTTCCTCTTAATTAATTTATTTTTTGGCTGCGTCGGGTCTTCGTTGCTGCACACGGGCTTTCTGTAGTTGCAGAGAGCGGGGGCTACTCTTCGTTGTGGCTCACAGGCTCTAGGCGTGCGGGCTTCAGTAGTTGTGGTTCACGGGCTTTAGTAGTCGTGGCTCGTGGGCCTCAGTAGTTGTGGCACGTGGGCTCAGTAGTTGTGGCTCGCGGGCTCTAGAGCGCAGGCTCAGTAGTTGTGGTGCACGTGCTTAGTTGCTCCGCGGCATGTGGGATCTCGCCAGACCAGGGCCCGAACCCATGTCCCCTGCATTGGCAGGCGGATTCTTAACCACTGCGCCACCAGGGAAGCCCCAGCGTTCTAGTTTTTAACTTAGCAGGCGTGATTCTAGAAATTCACTTTATTCTTATGCTTCATAAAGTATATGCTGTCACACATTTTTTTTATATCAACTAATGTATTAGGGGATACAAAAAGAAAGATACACGTTCTTAGGTCCACGTGGCCTCTGGCCCTGGAGTCTGAATTTCAGCAAATTCCCTGGGCCGTGCACTCTTCCTCCTCAACACACCTGGGCCCCTGGCCTCCCTGGCCACCCTCCTGGGCCTCTCCCCACCCGCCTCCCCCAGAGCTGCCGGCCTCAGTTCAGCATCATGGCCACTCAGGCCTGGGCTTCTGTCCTGCTCCTGGCCCTTAGTCCCTGGGAAGAAGGCTGGTCCTGGGCTGTGCACCTGGAAGCTGCCTCCAGGGGATCTTTCAGGAGCCCCGGGGTTCAGCACCCCTCGCCCTTGTGGGGCCCCTTGTGTTGTGGTGAAATAGCTGGGTTCTGACTGTGTGGCCTCAGGCCCATCAAATAACCTCTCTGAGCTCCAGTCCCCTCAGGTCTCACTGAATTCGGTCGTGTCCTGGCTTCTGGTGGGGGTGGGGGAGCGCAGGGGCGGGGAGGCCATATGGCGGGGCGGGGCGGCCTGCGAGGACCCCAGCCCAGCCCCTCCATGTCCTGCAGGCGGCTATCCACGGGGAGCACTGGACCCCCATCGAGACCAAGCCCAAGGAGCGGCCGCAGGTGGGGGGCACCATCAAGCAGCCACCCAGCAACCCCCCGCCCCGGCCACCAGCCGAGGCCCGCAAGAAGCCGAGTGAGGAGGAGGTGGCAGGGGTCCCTGGGGGTGGCCCCCAGGAAAACCCCATGCCGGTGACTGATGAGGTCGTGTGACCAGGGCCTCGAGCCACTCCCGTCCCGCCAAAGCTTCGAGGGCTTCTCCTGCAGACGGGTGGGGGTGGGCAGCCCCCAGCCCAGGGCACCCCCTTTTCTGCAGACTCCTTCAGGTTCACCGGCAACAGGGCTGTCATCTTCCTCACTGGCACTGGGATCTCAGTGCATCGCCTGTTCCACGAAACACATATCTGGAATGCCAACTGTCTGTGTTTCTACTCTGGAAAAGAACGTCTCAGGTCTGGGGGGAGGGTGTGTGTGTCCCCCCAGCTCCCTGACCTGCTAGGACTCACCTGCTGCAGCACCCCTTGGACCACCCTGGGGCCAGTGTGCCGTGGGCAAGGTGCCCACTTGGGACTTCCGCCCCAGCCAGGTCGCCAAAATCGTTACCAAACCAAACTCGGGTCTGCTCACCCCTGCACAGCAAAGCCAGTCTGCTGACACGCGTTGTGGTGAAGGCAGGTGCAGGGTTTACTGCAGGCACCAGCAAGGAGTCCGGGCAGCTCGTGCTCCAAAGCCCCCCAACTCCCTGGTGGCTTTCAGGGAAAGGCTTTTAAAGACAGAGGAAGGGAGGGAGGGAGCGTGGGGGAGTCATCAGCGGGTGAGTGAACCCAAAGTGGGTTCGGTTAACACGTACACACCCACACACCATACATGCCCCCGCGCACACACCGCACACACACCACAGTAGCCATGGCGGGCCCAGGAGCCCCTGTGGCCCCAAAGCTTTGCCTGGCTTCAGCTCACACCCCAGCCTGGGAAGCCCCTTCCTTCCCTGGCACCCACTCCCCCGAAGTCTGGAAAAGCCCTTAAATCACTCGCCTCCTGCTCTCACACTTTCAGAGCTGGGGGTCTCTAGGGACCTCTGGCCTGGAGGGCACACTGCCTGTCAGCCAACACTCTTCGTCTTCAGCATAAATCCAGTCGGCCCACCGTTCCTCCGCCCCCACTCCCAGACCACTCCCAGCACTGCCCTGTCCCGCCCGGTGCCCGGCTCGGAGCCCACAGGCTCCCATAGCCCAGGACGGACACTGTCTCCGGCCCCCGCCCGCACCTGCTGTGGCCCTTGTCACCCCGTCCACTGGGCTCCAGCCACACTGCCCCCCCCGGGCACAGGCAGGCCACCTTCTCAGCCTCTGCACAGGCCATCCCCTCTGCCTGGAGCACTGGGCCCCGGATGGCCACTCAGGTGGTGCCCAGGTGGCCACCACTGCAGCCCCTCTCCCTTCCCTTATCCCTTCACCACCAACCAGCCCAGGGCTTCGCTGATGGGGCCGTGGTGGTCGGTCACCCACGGGGCAGGTGGGGAGCTATCCATTTTGTTCACAGCTCTGATCCCGGTCCTGGGCACAGGGCAGAAACTCTGTAAGTGCTGATTGAAGACCCCTTCCAAGCTCAAGATAAAGGTTACCTCCTCCAGGTAGCCTTCTGAGACCCCTCCCCTCTTCCTGGGCCTTACACACAGTAGGTGTCAATCAGCAGGTGAAAGTGGCAGGGGGGTGCAGACAACTGCCCTGCAGCCCCACAGCCCTTAGAGCTGACGTGCGTCACAGGTGTGGGGACTGAGGCTCCAAAGCGGGCATCGTAGCTGATCGAGAACTGCTGAGGCCACGCACTCCTGGGCCCCTAAACTCATTGCCCCAAAACGTGCTCTGAGCCAGGACCTTCTGTCGTGATAGGTCAGGTGGTTCTCAGGTGGCTGGCTGGGTGCCTGAGCTGGGAGGTGCCCGTTAGCTTGGCTGCCCCTCGTCTGGCAGGTCACCTGTGGTGGACAGAAGCCCAAGGGGGTTTCCAGAGCTGCCTGGGCCTCTGCTGGGGTTGGGGGAGCATGACTCAGCCAGGCTACAGAGACATGTCCCCCTGAGCGGACCCCCGGGAAGTCACCCCAGGACACCTGTCCATGGGGTAGGGAGGTAGTCCCCAGGGGCCACACCCACGTCTGTGGGGAGAGGGCTGGGCTTTGGGAATGAGTCCCATCGCCAGACCCGGGAGCTACTGCATGGCCAGTGGGGCACACCTGGGCTCCACTCTGTTAAAACATAACCCCGCCCTGGGTGCACCTGGGTCCATGCATAGACCTTCCTAGAAGGACACACCACGATCTGGGCCAGTGGCTGCCCCTGGGGGACCAGCTGGGTGTTAACGACCAGGCAGCGTAGAGGGTGAGAGATTGGCTTCACCCACTGCCCTCTGTGCCAGCCAGTGTTGTGCTCTGAGATACTGTTTAGGCGTGAGACAACGCGTATTCACGTGTAAAATAAATAGCTGTTTTAGAAACACAGGGGTGCTTGTTCCTCCCGGGGGGCTGGGGTGAGGGGAGCCCAGGAGGCCAGGAAGTGGAGGTGGCCATCAGCACACCTTTTCCCTTTTCTGTAGGTGTTTTAGCAAGTTCCAGAAGAGTGAGAATGTTCCTTCTAGCCCAGCTGTTTCTGTCAAAGGATAAACTGCCTCTCGAGCTGGGGGCTGCCCAGCACAGGGCCATCCCCCAGGCACCGGGGGCTGGGCCCTTCCCTGGCCAGGTCTCAAAGCAGAGGCCTGGAGCCTCGGTACCCGCCCAGGGCCCCAGGGGGGCACATAAATACCCGATAAATACACATAAATAGGAGGGGCGTCCCTGGAGGCCAGTCCAGGAGCCGAGCCAGTGATCACCGGGCCGACCTGGGCAGGACACAGGTGCAGCCCACGGGCACTCGGATGAACTCGGTGTGGAAGGTGAAGGCCCCGGGCGTGGGCACCCCCGCCGCATCCCGGGAGCAGGGCCGACGGCGCAGCACCAGGAGGCTCTGGACCAGCGGCACCGAGTTGAGCGCAGCCGTCTCGCGGCCTGTCTTGGCGCTGATGCAGCCCCGGCACAGGCACTCGGCGAAGGCCAGCTTCTGGGGGTAGCGGCTCTTGTCCGTGTCCACGCTGAGGGACAGGCGGGGTGTAAGCGAGCCCGGGCGGGCGCCCCCTTCCCTGCCCGCGGCTGCCCCATGCTCTCTGGGCCGCAGGGTGGGAGGTGTGGGGCACTGGGAGGGCTTGGCACGCAGCTGGTGCCTGGTGCCCAGGAAGTGAGACTGTGCGTGTGCCCCATGGCCCTCCCAGAGCCCAGAAGTCCCCCTCTCTCCCTGCCAGTCCCAGCCCCACCCCTGCAAGAACTCAAATGGGGGCCCCCCAAATTTTCCCGGGGGACCCTGGTGTCTGAGGTCTGGGCTGAGGTCTGAGACACTGGGCGAGGACCAGCTCGCGGGGGAGCCTTGACCTCCCAGTGGTGGGGCGGGCCGGCCGGAGGTCAGCATGTGAGAGCGCTGAGGCTCGGGGGGCCCAGGGGCCCGTGCCCAGAGAGGCCTGCTCTCACCGGTATCTCCAGGGCGAGATGGAGCGCTGGTGGACGTCAGCTTCCAGCACCTCCTCGGGCTGCAGCACGGGGCACTGGTTCCCGGCCGGCGATCCCGCGTGCCGGCCCCTGCGGCCCGCCGCCTCCAAGCTGGACACCAGCGCCACCGGCAACGCCTGCTCCCACTTGGCCGCTCGAGCCAGCAGGTGGGGAGGGGTGTGGCCCAGGGGCAGCTCCGCCGCCGAGTAGCAGCGCGGGGTCCCGGCTGTGTGGGTGCGGGCCCCTGGCCGGAGTGGGGGGCTGTGGAGAGCCAGGCTGGTGGGCGGCCAGAGCAGGAGCAGGAGGACACGGAGCGGCTGCTGGACCAGGCGGTGGGGGGTCAGCGGCGCCCCGGGGAGGGGCCCCGCCCTGCCCGCCGCGGGCTCTGCTCCCTGTGGAAAGCGGGCAGGGGGACGTAGCCTCCCTCTACAGGTCGGGAAACGGAGGCCCGGGGGGGTCTGGGCTCCTGGCTCCCTTTTGCCCCCAGATTTGGGCGGCTTCCTGGACCCTGCCGCCACGTCCTCAGCCTGGGTGTCGGGCGGCAGGCCGGGCGGCACCGTCCAGGCTGGAGGGCGGGGAGAGGAGCGGCTCACCATCGCAGCGGGGGCTGGGTTCCGGGCTCCGCGGCGGCGCACCTGGCGGTCGCGGCGTACCCGTGGCTGCCCTGGCTGCAGCCGGCTTGCGGCGCCCTTTATACCCCGGACCACGCCTGGGGAAAATCCGGCACCCTCCCTCCTCGGGAAGGGCCTGGCCTTGCTTCCTCCTCCCCTCCCTGCAACTGTCCCCTCCCCTCCAGGACAGGGTGGACCCAGTCGCCCTCCTCTCCCCCATCTCCAGGGACCCTACCCCAGGCCAAGCACTTGCCGATGGGGCTCAGAACGGTCTTTCCCGTGTGACAGGAACTCTCGAACCTTCTCCAAGTGCCAAGTCCTAACCCCTTGTACGTTTTTGCTGTCTGGACCTGGTGACCTGAGGCGAGAGCGTGCTCATTTTGCGCCACTGCCCAGTCCTCCCCCAGGGCTGATTCTCCCGTCCCCTCCTCCTGCCACGTGGGGAGGTTCCAGAAGGGACCGGGCGGCTGGGGGCCAGCGAGCCCCTTCAGGATTCTCTGCTGGGCTTCTGTGGTTTCAGTCAACAAAAGTGCAAGTCTGAGGTGGAGGGGGTGGCAATGCCCTGGAACCTTTAAAGGGCAGGGTGCCCTAAGCAGCTTTCTAGGGAGGCCCCCGGAGCCCACCTGCACCAACTCCGTGCTGCTGGTGAGGGTGCTGGGGTGCCTTCATTACCCTACAAGGGAGACGGTTTAGGGCCAGATCCTGCCAAGTTTTGAACGCTGAGGTTTGGATGCCATGCTGGCGAGGGCCTCTCGAATCAGGATAAAATGTCCCGCTGAGGAGGGCCCGGGCGTGCAGGATGGAGTCAACCTGCCTTCCGGGTTTCCTCACCTGCCGGCAGGAGCCAGAATGTCCACCACCAAGGGGCCCGTCTGACACTGGAGGCGCAGACTCGGTGGACAGGAGGACCCCTGAGAGGGGCATGGAGAAGGCAGTGGGACGCCGGGGCCCTCCCGGCCTCGGTCTGGAGGAAATGTTCCCACAGCGGGCATCGTGTCACGGCTGTTCTCCCAGCTTCTTTCTGACCGATGGATGGACAGACACATTGAGGCCCCAGGGCTGCTCCTGCCTACCACACCCCTGCCCGTGGCCATCCACCCTCTGCTTGCACACCTCCTGCGGCAGGGAGCTCACCACCCGTATTCATCTCCTGGGGCGGCCATAACAAAGTGCCCCAAAATGGGGGGCTTAAAACAACAGACGTTTATTCTCTCACAGTCTGGAAGCCAGAAGCCCCAAGTCAAAGTGTCAGCAGGGCTGGTTCCTTCTGGGGTCTCTGGGAGGGAATCCTTGCTGCCTCTCCCAGCCTCTGGCGGCTCCTGGCAATCCTTGGGGCCCCGGGCTGTAAACGCACCAGTGCAGCCTCTGCCTCACTCCCACATGGCCTCTCCCCATGTGTGTCTCTTGTCTCTGTACCTTCTACAGACATTCACCTACCCAGGGTGATCTCATCAAGAGCCTGACCTTAAGCACAGCTGCAGACCCTTCTCCCAGATAAAGGCACATTCTTCCCAGGCACTGGGGCTAGGCCCTCAACATAGGCTAGGCCCTCAACATAGTTTTGGGGGACACAATTGAGCCCCTTCCACCTTCCACCAGGACAGATGCTCAGGTCCAGAGAAAGACCCTTCTTAGGCTGAGGTGAGGCCCGCCTTATTGCAGGGCACCCAGGGCCTCAGAAATCCCAGTCCCTCCTGCCTCGGCCCTAAAGGTAGTGTGATCCCCTCCAGGGCAGGGACACCGTGCAGTGGACCTGCCCTGTCCCCAGGCGTGGAGCTGCCCTCGCAGAGTGAGGGGAGGGGGCACCCATGCCTGGCACTGGCCCCTGGGGGGGGAATCCAAGGGGAAGTGTCCTTGCCTTCGTGGGGCTGGGGTCCCCCGCAAAGGATCTTCAGAAGTGAAAGGCTCAGGGGTCCCTACGCCAAGGGGCTGAGCTTCAGCATTTTCTATGTCTTTGGGTGGGCAAGGCGGGGACAAACCCCGGGGCCGGGCCTCGCGCCTCCTTCCTCACTACAAGCTCGAGCTGTTTCGTGTGCATTGGTGGCCCGCCCGGCGTCAGAGTCCCCGGCACCCGCGGAAGGACAGGGCGGAGCCCAGCAGTGCCTCATTCCTGCGGGCGGCTGAGGCAAGCACACCGGTACAGGGTTAGGCAATACTGGAAAGGCAGCTGCAGGAGGAAGGCTGGAGGGCGTCCTGGAGGAGGCGCCCTGGATGGCTCCGCCCCTCAAAGCACAACCACCACATCTCTGCCCCCAGACCACACCCATTCGACCAAGTTCCCAAGTCCCCCTGTCTGGAGAGATGCAGAAAGGGGACGGAGGGGCACAGAGAGGGGGTGGTGGTGGATGGAGGTAGCGGAGGAGGGATGGATGGAGACAGGCACAGAGATCTAGGGAGACTCAGACAAATGCAGAGACCACAGATGGAAGGCGGGGCAGAGAGAAAAGGACAGAGCCAGGGCAGGAAGGCAGAAACACAGGAACCACAGGGACACTCACCAGGGCCAGTCCCTCAGTGCCTCTGGGGTGGCCCTGCCTGTGGCTCGGAGCCCGAGCAGCCCAAGCGGGCCTGGGCTGGGGACGTGGCCTGCAGGAGGGGTTTGCTCCAGGCCCTGCCAGCTCCAGGCTCGAAGTTCTCCCCCGTCCTAGAGGGAAGCCCAGTGGCAGGCCGCAGTCCCGTCTGAAGTGGGGGTGGCAATACCCTCTCCCCCTTCCCTCCTGTGGCGTGGCCTTTTCGACCATGGGGCCCCAGGCAGTCCTGCCCACAGTCAACCTAGGACACAGCCCAGTTTTCTCGTGCTCCCCAAACTTTGCACTGTCGGGAACGACCCCTTTGCCTCACGCTTGTCCACGGCCCCTCAAGGGTGGCTGCCCGAGGCAGGGGTCCCTGCCCGCTGACCCAGGGCCTGAGCCCCCTCCCGCCCAGCTCCTCCTCCCGGTGGGGGCTGACGGGCCCGCAGGGGCTGAGGCGCTGGCTGAGCCGTCACGGGGGGAGCTGGACGGTTGGCAGAGAGCGAGAGGAGGGTGGAGGCCCAGGCCTTGAGGGAACCGGGGGCACAGGGCTGGCGCTGCGGGGAGGGGGCTGGCAGCGGCTGTAAGTCACCAGCAGGCGTACGAAACCCACAGGAACTTGATTTTCACTGAACTGAGCTGCCCACTAGTTCAATGTACTCACTCATGACGCTGGAGACGACACTTCACATTTGAGTTAGGAAAGTTACAAACTGAAAAAATGAAATCTTTTTTTTTCACCCGTTCAAGAGCGAGAGGAGGAGAGACGGGCACACTAGAAGCTGGAGGGTGCCTTGGCCTGGGGAGGGCGGCCCGAGGGGTGTGGCTCCCCTTCCCTCAAGACGAGGAGGGTTAGTATGAGAAAACTCAGAAGGGCCGAGGCTGGGCTTTCTGCCTCTGCTTTACACTCGGGGAAAGCACACCAGAGTTTCCCCCGAGGAGGCCAGCTCCAGGCAGCACTGGCGCAGCAGACAGGGGAAGGCATGAGGGGCCGGGGCAGGCCTGGCCTGAGCTGGGAGAGGAAGGGTGAGGTGCAGCTGGGTCACAGTTCAGGAACAGGGAGCAGTGCGTGCAAAGGCCCGGGGTGGGAAGGAGGAATGCAAACAGGCAGGGGAGGGGCTCTGTCGGGGTCTGCAGCTGTGGAGGAGGAGGGCTGGAGGGAGAGGCAGGGGTCAGTAGGCAGAAAAGAAGCTTGAGGAACTGGGAATCACTCCCACCTTTGCATATTAACCGCCTGGCAGGGCCTCAGCCCTCACGTCCCCTGGGGGGCAAAGATGCTGAGAACCCATTATAGCACAGAGCCTCCCTTTTCCCACACGCCTGGCCTGGACTGTTCTTTCCACTAGACCTGGGGGAGAGCTGGCTCGGGGTGTGACTCTCACCCCTCCCAGGACACACCCCTGCCCCCAGATGGCAAAGGGCAAGCTGCTAGTTTAAACCCAGCTCCGGTCCAGGGAACCCAGGGCTGTAGATGCAGCCCAGGCGTGGGAAGCCAGGTCAGCCCAGCCCTTTGGCACAGGAGCTGGCTGGTCAGCCGGGCCAGGGGGGCAGCGTGCTGACACCTGCGTGGGGGACTCGCTCACCTGCGGGCTCCTGGCTTCAGAGGCCATCACTGCTCGGCTGGCTCGTGGGGCCCAGCGGCTGGGGTGCAGAATGCAGGGACAGGCTGTCACCCAAGGTGTTGTGGATTCTGGCTCTGTGTCCTTGAAGGCCGCCCTTCAGAGAATGGGAGTTCCCTCTGCACCTGGCTTTGACCCGAGGGCAAATCAGATAAGTCTTGAGAAATTGCCCAGACACAGTATTGAGGCTGGTGATGCAAGAAGCAGCCCGTGTGCTGTGCTGTGGGGCGGGCGTGGACTGCACTGCAAACAGGGCACGCAGGAGGCCCCGCGGCCTGGCACTGGCTCCTGGCCAGCTCTCCTGTCCCACAGGTCAGTGGCTATGCAGCCTTGGGACAGAGCAGCCGGTAACTGAGGTAACTGAACGTAGCCTCCTGACAGCCCAGAACAGGGCTCTGGGAGGCACGTCGCCTGCAAGGACTCACAGAACTTGGTTTAAAGTAAGTCACCCGAGAGCAGAGGTGCCGATGGGGGGACTGGGCGGGGGCACTCCCAGGCCCCAGCACCACTCTGCAAGTTCAATCCACAAGAAAGGGCCCCCCCCTCCAGTGGTCTTGGTCCTGCCGGGAGGAGGGCAGGGGCTCAGGAGGGCACTGCGGGCGGTGACTCTCAGACTCGACGACAGCCTCTCCCAGCCTGCAGTGAGTGAGATGGCACCGTGGTCCTGGCCGGGGTGTCTCATGCTCAGATACCTGCATGTCCGAGTGGGGTCCAACTGTGCGTTGAGGCACTGAGTGGAGAACTGGCTTTCGGGCTGGGGTCACCTCTCTGGCTCAGGGCCCGCTGCTGGGGAAGGTGGGCTCTCGCTCAGGCGGAGATCTCGGTGTTCAGGAAGCCCTGCCAGGCCAGCCCCCGCGAGGAAACCAAGGTGAGCGCTCCACGGGGTGGGGCCTCCTTCAGCCAGCAGCCCAGTGGGCATTGCCAAGCGGAGGGCCGAGGCGGGGGCCCAGGCCCAGGCAAACATCACCACCAGGGCAAGACAGCTGTTTATCAAAATATTTTATTTTAGGAGACCCCTCAAAAAAAGACCCTCCACATCTGACAGATGCCCAACAATACCCTCGGCCTTTTTTTTTTGGTCTTTTCTGTATTTTTTTTTTCCTTTTTAAATCAACTAAAACAATTTGATGCTTAAAATAAAAGACAGGAGTATTTCCCAATCAGACTTTAGTCAAGAATATATATATACTTTTTGATCCTGGGGACGCAGGGGCGGGGAGGACACTCGGCAGACTTGGTGTTCCTGGCGACAGTAGGAGGGCGGGTGCCGAGGGCGCGACCGACGGGTGGTGAGGACGCCTGACTGACGAGCAGAGGGAGGACTCATCATTTACATAAAATCGAGCCGGTCCTCACCGCGCTGCCGCCCGCCCAGCCGGCTCGCCGGACTTCTGCTCTGGGAAGGGGCTGCTTCAGTCTGGGATTCAGCGTCATCTTCGTTACGTGTGTGGCTTCTTTTCCAGCTGAGAAACTTTTTTTTTTTTTTTTTTAATTTTTAAAAAGAATCACAGCCAAAATAAGACATTAACTGCAAAATCCAAAATGGCCGCGCTCACCCTATTTATAAAAACAAGCGAGTCTCTGCCTCGGGGAGCAGAGCCCGGGCTACACCTTCCCGGGGATTTTGGCCCGCTTGCGGGCAATGGCGTCCTCCACGGCCTTCAGCTGCTTCAGCAGCTCCTCCCGCCGGGACAGCGTGCTGGCCTTCCCTGACTTGGTGCCCGTGGACGCGCCGGCGGCAGCACTGGTATCCGAGGCTTTGCCGGGCACACTGGTGACCTTGCTGGAGCTCTTGGACTGGGGGGACAACGGGCGCTTCCTGTGGGGGTGGGGAGGCAGTCAGAGGGGTGGAGGGCCTCTCTATGAGCCTCCTGCCAGGGGCCTGGACCCCAGGAGCTGTACCTACCAGGTGGAAGGCGCCCCTCCCCACTGGACGAGGCCCCCCACGATGGGTAAGCGTGTGGGGCCCAGCCTGGCCTCCTGCCCCCAGCCCGGATTCTGGCCACAGTCGAGGTGGCCTCCCCACGCCGCTCCCACGCCCCCAATCATGGAGCAGAGACTGCGCGGGTGAAGGGGCACAGCATCAGGGCTTGCCTGGAGCCATGCTATCCCGCCCTCCTACTCTGGTCCTCGTACGCACCCTGCTCTGTGCTGACGTGAAACCCCACACTGCTGACCCCGGCCTCAAGCCGCGCTGTGGGCCGAGGGCCGGGGGCTGTGCCCACCCTCCCCGCGGCCCCTCCCACCTGGCCCTCGACCCAAAGCCAGGGGTGCAGGTGTGCAGAGACTCAGCCCACTTCCTGGGAAAAGGGGATCCGTGCCCCTACTTCCTGTGCCTGACGTGGGAGGGAGGGGAAGGGGTACCACCATCTGGGTCCTGGTCCCCTGGCCGGGGCCGCACGCTCAGGGCCGCTCCTCACTCTAGGACCCACTGGTGGGGCAGAGTTCAGACACGGGCTGGACCGCCCTCTTGCCTCTGGATCTGAGCCACGTGCCACATCCCTGCTGCCTCTGAGCCTGCCCCTGGCTAGTGATGCTGGCCTCCACCTGGGGAGGGAAACTGCGCCAGCCCTCTGTGTGGCGAAGGAGCCGGCGCGCTGTGCCCAGGGCACGGGGGCCAGGGGGAGACACCCACCTGTCTGTCGGGGCCGCAGGGGCCTTGGAATTCTGGCCCCTCTGCCGCTCTGGCTTCGGGGAGCTGAGTCTCCCACCTGACTTCCGGTCCCGAGAACCTGGGTGACAGAGGACAGGTAAGACAAGGGTCCCAGTTCCACACGGGGCCAGCTGCGCAGGGGCTGGTGTGCTCAGACAGGGATGGGGTGGCCCCTCTGGCCCCCGGTGACCCCATGCCACAAAGCTCAGTTCGGCTTCCTCATTTTCACAGAAAGACGTAAGGAGCAGAGCCAGTGAGAAAAGGAAAAGGGGAGGATGGATTACACTGGATAATGAAGCCCCAGAAAAACACGGAAGCCGAGGTCTAATTTCGGTTCTGGTTTCCCGAGCCAGCATCAAAACAGGCCACCGAGCTCTGAGCGTCCAACTCCAAGCAGACAAAAACCTCCTTCCGTGCCTTGAAGAAACTCACGGTGAGGGGCTTCAAATGGGGAACAAAAAGGCACGGCAGCTTAAAAACTACAAGCAAAACCAGGAACGGGAAGGAGTGCTTCCTGTCGTGCGAGTGCGGGGCCCTGAGCGAGGGCAGGTGGAGGGGATCCCGCCCCGCAGAGGCGTGCAGGCGGCCCCGGGGGGTGTGCTTCAGGGGCCGGGCGGTGTCCACCTCCTGCTCCTGGTGGGGTTCACGGGACCTCTCCATTTTAAGGGGGAAAGACGGCTTGGAAACACTCAGGCTTTTGCTTTACTAGTTAGAGCCAGTCAGGACGAGGCTCTGCCTGGGCCAGCGGTTCTCTAGGTGCGGCCGAGCACCGCCGGGGCAGCAGTCAGGTGCGCCCCGAGACATCGAGATGCTGCCCGCCCTCCGCATGCTCACGGCCTCACAAGCCCGGGTGGGGTTTTCCAGAGGCCGAGTGATTTGTGTGACCAGAAGAGATGGGATCCCAGCCATAAGAGGGTTGTAAAAAACCAAAGACCAATGCCACTCCTACTAACGTCTGTTTTGGAAGATACAGTTTTTTTCTATGAAAAATCTTACCCATGTTATATTTAAAGGTAAGTATTATATATAGTTTTAACTTCCAAAACTATCAATGTCGATAGACACGACCCACTCAATCAGAAGTCCCTGAGGCCCTCGAGACTTTTCAAGGGTGAATGGGGCGCCGGCTCCAGACGCGGGAGGCTCACCTCGGTCCGGGGAGAGGTTGGCCCGCTTGGCTGGAGGTGGGCTCTGCCTGTCCTTGTCCGAGGGCTCGTAGCGCTTCCTGCCCCCTTTATCAGCAGCCTGGAACGACGGGGTGTTTGTGAGGAGGACCAGGGCCTGAGCGAACACAGGCCCTGCAGCAGGCGGCCACCTGCTCTCCGCCGCTGCAGGCACTCCTCTGGGGCTCCTGCGCCACGTGGCCCCAAGGGGGGCAGGGCCCACGGTCTCGAGGCCTCCACGCCAGGGGTGGGACTCAGGCCTTCCGGTCTCTCAGGGCATCGCGGATGTCAACTTAGAGGCCAAGTCTGCTTTGCTCCCTGCCCCAGGTCCCAGGGCTGCCGTGTGGGAACCGGCCCGTCTCCCATCTACGCTGTGCCCACAGGCACTGCCCACAGGGCTGGCCACGAGGGCAGGACGAAACGGGTGACGTGGAGAGCCGCCTGCTGGCCCGGCCCTGGGCCTCAGAGCCCCAGCAGCACCGCCCACGGCCTCACCTTGTTCAGCAGAGTCAACTTGATCTCCTTGTGGGCGATGAACGTGGCCGGTGGGGGCTGGCCGGGCGGCGCCTGCTGGGGGGTCGTGGGCTGCTGGGAGGACCTGCCGCCCGCGGGGGTTCTCGAGGGTTTGGGCGGCTGCGTGGACGGATCCCGCTTCCGCTTATCTGCTTTCACACCGTCTTCTTTCTTAGACTTTCCTGCCCGTGAGAAACGCCCATCAGAGCCTCTGTTCCGCTGAGGCGGCCGCCCGCGTGCCGTCTGGGGGAGGCGTCATCACTGGCAGCGTGGGGCCGCTGCACGCCCCCTCCCCTGCACACAGGCTCTACCTTTCTCCTTCTTGGTCTGGGCTGGGGTGGGGGACCGCGAGCTAGCCGAGGACACGGGGCTTGCCAGGTCCGCATACATGTCGTCCGAGTCCACGCTGTGCGCTGAGCTGCTGCTCGACGTGGCGCTGGACACGGAGGAGACGCTGCTCACGCTCAGGGACCTGCACGCACAAGCACGTCTGCACCGCGGCCCCAGCCCGAGACCCGATTCCTGTTCCCAGGGAAGGGGAACCCACCCAGCCCGAGATGTGGGGGGCTCTGGGCACTCTATAGGTGCCGCCCAGGGAGGGGACGCCCACGTGGCTGTGGCCAGGCCCTCGTGCTCACAGGCGACTGTGCTGTTAGCTGGGCAGGGACACACGGCTGACTGTGACCAAGAGCTGGACACCCACCCTGGCGGCGGGGCACAACAGAGGGCGGACATGGGCCACAGCGCGAGCAGACGCTGTGCCAGACAACCCAACGGGCCGCTCAGGAGGCGCCGAACGCGGCCGATCTCCTGGGCCCTCACAGCCCAGGCTCCACAGGGACTCCCGCCCTCTGAGAAAAGCGGCGGCACTGCGTCCTAAGGTGTGTGGAGGCTGCAACACGGAAGGGAAGAGCCCAGCCTTTTGGAAAGGTTTGCTCTTTAACACACCCCAGACCTACTCTGCCAGCTCTGGGCAAATGTATATACACCACCTGCTGCCTGCAAATGAAGGAGGAAAGCGGCTTCAAGGACCCTAAGGACTGACCCGATGCCGCCTGCTCTCTGAACAACTAGACGGCAGCATTCTCTTCTGCTCGCTCTTTCCTCAGATCTTTTCGATCAGCCGCCCCCAGCTGCCTCAGCCCATTACCCCCTCCTCGCCGGAGCGGCTCGGGAACAGCTCCTCGGACCCACGGTGCCGCCACCCGAGGGAGGAGGGTGCTCACACCTAACGTGGCCTCTCCCGGGGTTCCCTGGACCCTGACTGGGGGGACAGAGGCAGATGCCGATGGGACCGGGGCCAGAGAGACGTGATAATGACCTGGATCTGGAACTAGAACCGCTGTAGCTGCTGCCGCTGCCGCTGCCGCTGACAGTCCGCCTACAACACAACCAAGAGCCCGGCTGCTCACGTTTCTGTGGCCTTGACACGCGGGTGCTCCTCCAAGCCGGGGCTCGCTGGCCTGAGACCAACGCGCCCCCAGTGACTCGCCACCGACCGGGCAGTGGGCGGGGCTCTGATTCCCTCAAAGTGAGCCAACCACAGCCCTGGCCAGCTCCGCTCACGCTGTGCATCCCGCACGGGGGAGCTTGGCACCGAGGGAGCACCCGGGCCCCTCGCAGCCATCGAGCTGCTGGGGACACCGAGGCTCGGCGACGTGCCGCGGTCCTTGGCCTCCGCTGCCTGCGAGCACCCCTCCGCCAGCCCTGGAAGGCCGGGGCACTCACCTCCTGGGCGGGCTCCTGGCCTGCCGCTCCCTCCTCCTGGCTTCCCGAAGGTCTCCGGGCTTGGTGGGCTCGGGGGCAGGAGCGGTGGCTTTGGGGGCCTGCGGTGGGGCTGGAGGTGGGGCTGGCTTCTTCAGCAGCTTCTCTCTGTGACGTGGGACAGAGGGAGGGTCAGACCCGGCTGGGCAGGCGGAGGCGGCCCTGCCGGCCGACCTCGGGGCGCGTGCAGTGCATGCGCACACTCCCCTGTGAGGAGCTGTTTCCCGCGGACCCCCACCCCACACTGAGCATCCCATGGCCTCCCCCTCCAAGAAAGGACAGGGAGGAAGACGGGGCCGGCTGAAGAGTCCCGGAGCGGTGCCGAGAGCTGGGCTGTGCTCCCTCAGTAATTGGGGACCCCAGGGGAGTCGGGAAAATGGCCCCCAAGCTGTTCTTCACCGTTGCGTGGGGAAGATACCCTGCCAGTTTGTTAAGCGCCCTGAACACGCACAGTGCAGATGGGCCACAGAGCAGACCCTGCCAGCAACGCTGACGCCAGCAGGAAGCAGAGTCTGCGTTAGAGGAAGCTGCTCAGCACAGCAGCAGGGCTGAATCCAAGCCCGTGCCGACCAGGAGGCAGACCCGCACTTACCCCGCCCGACGCCATCTGCGTGAAGCCTGGGGACCCGAAGCGCCTGCACTGTGCTCGGGGTCCCCCCACAACAGTACAGTTCAGGTGGGTGCGGTGCCTGGGGCCTAAGTCATATGCCAACACCATTCCCTTTCTAACAGCGAGCCGCCCAGGACTCCCTAAGCCTGAGGCCCGGGAGCCGACCCCGTTCAGGAGGAAAACCTGCCATGGGGGCTGGGGCCAGATGCGCGTGGGGACGGCCAACATCAGGACGGGCCTCGCGCCTGGCAGAGCCGCAGGAGCGGAGCGCACTCTCACCCGGCGGACCATGCACCCCAACCCTGCACGCCAGGTGTTGTGAGGTTTGCGTGCTAAGTCCTAGACGCTTCTACCCCTCCCGTCGCCACATCTGTTGAGAAGGATCGATGTGACCAGTCCCAGGAGCAGCAGAGAAGGTGAGGACGGCAGGGCTGAGGCTGCCACGGACACAGCCAGGGCCGAGCACAGCAGGTCCCCAGGGCGAGGGGCCCTCACGTGCCGCACTGGCTCCTGACAAGTGAGGCTCCAGCACCAGAGTGAGCACGCTGGAGCACGGATGTCCTGGCCCACAGCCAGGAAGCGCGAGGCCAGGCCTACGCCCTGCGCCCCTGCCCACTTCCCGGGGCGCCGCAGCACTCACCCTGCTTTTGCGGGAGGCGGAGCCGGCTCCCCCTTGGTTCTGACAGGTCTGTGCGGCGAGGGCGTCGGGGACGGGGACGGGGACGAGGAGAAGGACCGGGACCTATAGGGAGTGAACCGAGGTGAGAGGAGGCGCTCCGCCCGGCCGCACCCCCGCAGGGGCTACCGCTCAGCCTCGGACAGGTCTCGGTCATCTCCTCAGATGCATGTCACGGGGAAAAGAGGTGCCAAGGGGCAGGCAGCACCCCATCAGCCATCACCTGGGAGCCGGCGGGGAGGCCCTGGGACAGTCGGCGGGGCTCGCAAACACAACCTGAGGGGAAGGTTAAGTAGCGAAGAAAGCGCCCCCGACTTTGTGAGAACGGCTCAGCCGTATACAGACCACACACAGGGCCTTCTTCCGTCTGTCTCCATGTCACCCAGTGCTCACAGAGGGGAGACTCAGGTAAGCCCCCCACACCCTGGATTTCCAGAACCCCCAAATTTATCAGCTTGGTTCCAGGCTTCTTCCCCACAGCTCAACAGCCTTATTTTTCACGTGAAACCACAGAAGGCTTCTCCTGCCACTGATGATCGGTATCTTCGCTGTCTCCCTCTCAGCCTCCTACAGGCAGCCTTCCCCTGGACACCCAGGCACTGCTTACACTCCTGGCAGGACGGCCGTGAGGCCCAGTGCCCACAGCTGGCCCTCTGGATACCCTTAGCAAAAGGCTGGCTTTCCTTTCTCACAGCTGTCACTCAGCACAAGATGACATTCAGCAAAGGCAGGCCCAGCTGTCATTTAAGTCCACGAACACAAGAACGTGGCCTTCAGACGCGACAGCTTCAATTGTGCTGCTCCCACCCGCTCTACGCTGTCCTAGGGTGAGACAGCCTGCCAGGACGGGGCGCCACTGGGGGCCACAGACCCCGTAGGAGGACCCATCAGTTTACCCAAGAACACTTTGTGACGTGCTCCCCAGGGAAGCGGGGGGCATGTGTGTCTGTGTGGGTCTGTGCGTGGTGGGCACGTGAGCGCGTAGGGGTGGGTCCACGCCCTGCTGCGGCCCCTGGGAGAGCTGCGCCTGTCTGCGACCGCGGAGACAGAGCCACACAGGCGGCCCCCTCCACTCGCAGCCTCCCTCTGGTCCCAGACCTGTCCTGGGTGCGGCCCCACCTGCGCGTCTCAGGCTGGCAGGAGGCAGAGAGGGCGGGGGAGTGACTCTGGGTCCGTGTGCAGGTGGCACCGGGGGCGGAGGTGCACATGGCAGCCTGCACTTGTTGAAAAGGCTGAAGAGGCAAAAACGGGGTCAGTGTTTCCTATTCCTCATGCGAACCAGTGACTCCTCCCACCCAGGCGATGACCAGAAATTCTCTAACGTTCCAAGCAGTTTGCCTATTTTCAGTGGGGAAATACTCCCGATCTTTCTGGAATAGGGCAGTAGCACCTTCTGTGAAGATGGAAACATTCTGTATCTGAGCCCCCCAAACAGGGGTTGCGCACACTCCAAAATTCCAGTGTGCTGGAATGTGACCCACCACGTGTGGCCAGTGCAGGTCCACAGGAGGTCACCCGAGCTGGCGCTGACCCCGTGGCTGCCTCGTTTGTGCTATGAGCACAGCCCCCAATCAGGCCAACATTGGTGTGGCCTGTGAGGCCTGACGTGCACCCGTGTTGGTTCCTCAGCCCCTCGCTGTGTGTTCTTCAGAATTCACCAGACACCTAACCTAGCGAGACTCCTCCTCAAGCAACGAGGACCTGGAGGCCCCCGTCAAAGCAGAAAGCTGCCGTCACGCAGGAACCCGGATGAGCCGGCATTGTCCACACCTGCTGGGCCCCAGGGACGCACCTGGAGCGGCTGCCTGAGAACGAGCTGTGTCTGGAAGAGCGGCTGGAGTAGGAGCTGTAGGACGAGGACCGGGACCGGGACCGGGAGGAGCCGGAGCCAGAGTAGGAGGACGACCGCGATGACGACCTGCAGCCCAGGGGAGAAGAGAAGGCGGGGTCTCCTTCCGCCCGCCCCGGCTCGCACACACATGCCCGCCCTCTGGCTGCCTCGCGGACAGACGCTGCTCTCCAGTCCCCTGGCTCGTGGGAATGGTGCTTAGAAAGTAAGACCTGGGTGCTGGGTGTGCTCACTGTCACCGGTGACACAGCTCCCAGGCCCTCGGGGGACAGAGCCAGGATACGTGTGCCCGTGTGTGTAGGTGAGTGTGTCTGACCCGGGCGGACACACGCGTGTGCATCTGTGTGTCCACCAGTGCAGGCAGTGGAAACCCTGAGTCCACAGACACGTCCAGGCCCCGTCCACCTCCGCAGGCCCCTCCTGGCCCTCTTAAGGGAGAGCCCCCGCTCTCACCGCCCGCAGCATCCTCACTTGTTTGTGCAGACCTACTACACACACAGATTTCACAGCTGCTGACCCAAACTCAGAGGCGACAGGTGGACCGACTAGACACTGGGGCCAGGCTGCTCTTCTGGTCTTCCGCCCAGCAGCGTCTCTCCCCACGCTGCCCCCTGCCCAGGTCTGTGCTCCACTCTGGGCGGCCTGCACCCGGCTGACACGGCTCCGGGGGGTATGAGAAGCCCCACTAGGGTGAAGTGTCAGTCCTGTCAGCCAGCGAGGCTCTGGAACCCAGCCACGCCACAGCCCCGCGGAGCACAGACGCCGCTCGGTCCCGCTGGCCTCCCTGCCTCCTTACCTGGAGGAATTAGACGCAGAGGCCGACGAGGCTGACGTTTTTCGACGTCGTCGTGCCCGGCTAGGGGAGACCGATACCCCAAGTTTCTTCTTGGGAGACTTGGACCGGCGCCAGGGGTCCTTCCACTCGTCGGCTCTCTTCACCTGGGGCCCGGCAGAGGCCGTCTCCTTCTTTGGTGGCTCAGCCTGACGGCTGAAATCACAGAGGGGTTAGCAGGTGTGGGGCCACCTCCCAGCAGACAGCAATGCCGTTTGGTGAAAGAAACTGAGTCAGAGGAGAGACTGTGACCTAACGGCTCACTCCAGGAACGCCGGACACACAGGGCAGCAGGTGCTCTGTCTATGGGAGACCTCACCTGGAACCAGACACGCGGGGCTCTCTCCACGAGCGGTGCCTTCCAGGGCAGCAGGGTAGCTGGCCATCCGGCGCCATCCTCCCCCAGAACCCCCGCCTTCCCCGCTGCATGGGCTCCGGGAGCACAGGGAGGAAGGGGCCTGGCACGTTCTCTCTAGAGCTGGTGCACAGTGGCCGCACACCAGCACTTAGGAAGCTCAAGGGATTGAGGAACTCCTTGTCTGCAAACGAGTTAAACCCAAGCCTTACACATTTCCTTTGTCCTCTTAGGTTTAATTCACTGAAAGAACATCGTTTCCCAGCGAGAGGGACGAGAGCAGGACAGGTCAACGCTGTGACGAAGAGCATCAGGACTGAGGGCCAGCGGGCTGGTGAGAGCAGGACCTGCTGGGCCCCGTGAGCAAGCCACCGCCACGCGGACTCCCCACGTGCTCACCACCAGCCGGGAACGCAACAAGGCCAAACTGCGCAGGGGAGTGGGAGCAGGGGCCCGGCAGCAGCTCAGCACTGGAGACAAGGCTCAGCTCCAAGCCAGGGTGCCCTGCACCCCACACCAAAGCACCCCTGCTCTACGGGGAGCCAGAGCACAGGGTCCCAGAACAGTTCAGTATGAAGGTATCTGCTGGCCCTGTGATGTTCACTAATTACAAAGTCACACAGAAAGTAAAAACAGAGAAATAAAAACCCCAGGATCTCGCTCTCTGGGGTCAGCCACCATTTAGCACCTCTGAATTTCCTCTCTGCCTCTTATTTCATTCCCCGCGATGAACCCTGGAAGCACAGCTGAGACCACCTGGGGACTGCTCCACCCGGAGCTGGCCTCCCTGATGGTGCAGGAGTTCACTGTCAGGTGCTATGTAATTTAGACATTTCTCTACGGTTAGCTGTTTCTGTGTTTAAAAAACACAAAGAACAAGAAAATCACCCTTTATATAAATCTTTATGGGCATCATGTTTCTCCAAGGGCAAACTCCTAAGATGGGGAATCAGTGGGCCAAAGGAGGGGAGCGTTTAACAGGTTCTTGGGAAACTGTCGCGTTCCCTGCAAGTGAAGCAGCTTGCACTCAGCACGGCGGGGGTGCCTGCTTTCCCTCCCTCTCATCAATTCTGGGCTCCCGTGTAACCGGTGGGGGGCGCCACAGCGCAGCCGACGCAAAGGTAAACCTGAGCCCTGGCTGCTCCGCGCACAGAAATGGGCTCCCACCTGTGCAGCGGCACCTGGCGGCGGGGAGGCCACCTGAGCTCTGGTTGTGTCTTGTTCTTGGCCAGTTTCCTGGGATCGCTTTTGCGTCCTGTATTTCTCCCAGGCCGTTGGCTTTCACTTGCGCCGGTGGTGCTAACGCCTGTTACAAGTGTACAGCTTCTTCCAGGCTCACAGAGCTTTCTCCATTCTAAGCCACACTCGCCTCTACCTGCTCTAGACCTGCTGCCTATTTTAACCCCTGCTGCACGTTCCTGCCCACTATCCCGCAGGCCAGTGGACCCACTTCCGTTCCAGAATGGCTTGTGGGCGATGCCGTCTCTGGGGCATATAAATTCTTACTCCGAGGGGCTGTGCTCTCCCATTACTCTGTCTTCTCCTATTCTAGAATCTTGTCTGCACACAGGACCACAGCGTTGTCACAATTCTAGATACTCTCAATTTTCAGAGGGTTCTGGGCGTGTCCTGTCCGTTGACCTAAAGAACAAGGTAGCGGTGCCTGTCAGCCCTGCCCCCAACCTGCTGGGCTTTGGGTTAGAGCACTGTCAGACTTAAGAACTGTGTCTTGCCTTCGACTCCCACCTTCTATGGGTGCCAACAAAACATCACAGTTTTATTCAAAAATGGTCCTGCCTTTTGGGACTAGATTTTTAGAATTACATACATTTTGTATCACCAGCATCTACTTACATTACGTCATAACATACAACAACCAACACCTGTTGATATTTTCAGCACTTTTCAATCAATCCACCAACGAGCAAGCTCTACCCTATGTGCTAAGAGTCCCACCCCAGGAACAACACCCAACGTTTAAAATCGCCCCAAGGACACACGAAACTGAGGCATAAGATCCCTATAGTCTCAGCCGCAAATGCTGAGCGCCACTGCCCCATCAGCTCCTCAGTGAGTCCTCCTGGAAGTGTCCAGGAAGGGAGTGAAACCCGCCTGATGAATGGCCTGGCCCGGGCCATCCCAAGCAGCTTTCACCCTTACACTTCCTGTGTTGTTCTCATTCTAAAAATGCAACAGAAAGCGGAACACCTTGATCACTAGGTTTTTCATAAGTCATCAGAATGGCCCAGCTCTGTCAACCTGTGGCTCTTCTGACACAGGGAGAAACAGACAGAAGCCAACGGTGTGATTCACGATGCAGCCAGGTCAGTTCGGAGTGTCAACAGAGTTCATGAACAATCCTGTTTTGGGAAACTGTTTCTATACTACTGGGGAAGGGCGGGGAAGAGGCAGAGCAGGTCAGCTCCCAACTCAGGCATCGGGGGAGCCGTGACAGAGGATGGGGCCTAGGTCGGTACCCATGACACGCAGCCTGTCCCTCTGCTTTCTGACAACACCCCAGAGGAGAGCCGAAAGAGACCTGGAAAGCCTGGCAGCCAGACAAGCAACTATACTGGACTGCAGTAAAGAGCAGGCGTGCCAGGCTCTCCCCACGGGCCAGCCACCGAAGGCCGGCGCACGGGCCGCTCCACGACGGGAAGCTGGGGATGCACGGGAGGAAACCCGAGGGAGCGGGGACAGCTGGGAGGGGGACGACTGCCAGCCACGCTGGCATCGAAAACTGACAGAACAGATCTGGAATTTGCATTCTGAACAGAGAGGGGGAAACACCCTCTAGGGATCTCCGAGCAGCCCACCCCACCATGGCCACACAACAATCTTATCTTCCAGGCACCTGACCCTTTGTTCAAGGCCACAAGAGAGGGACTCTGAGGAGAAAGGGCCCCCGAGGCCCCGTGCGAGGCCAAGGCGGAGGTGAGAGGCACAGCAGGCCACAGCGAGGGTGTCTGCAGACTCCAGCCTGAGCAGCAAGCCCAGTTTGGGGTCAAAGATAAGAAAAGATAAAAAGGAGGAAGGTTCTCTTCTAAGATGGAAGGGTGAAAGAGCGGGAGAGGCACAGGGAGAGGGAACGGGCAGCACCCAGGTGGCTTCTTCCCGACTGGACTCGCTCACGCCTCCCGAGGGCCTTCTCTCAGCCCTTCCCCTCGAAGCTGCTGGCCTCCCAAGCGCTGGACGATGTCGCCCCGGGGCCCGGTGGATGTGGAGCCGGCTCCCAGGGCCCCAGCCAGGACGGCCATCAGCCTGCATGACCTGCCCGGCTGTCAGCAGCCCTCCTCCAGCCTCCGCCAGGCTGGCGGCACCCAGGGTCCTGCACGCAGATGAAAAGGGGACGGAAGAGGCCCCGTTACTCACGCTCCTGCCCCCTCACTCCTACTCAGTTTCCCCAGGGGGCCTGGGAAGGTGAGGGCAGTGCCCAGTGAGTGGCACCTGGGACCACAGGCCTCTTGCTTTAATCCTCAGATTCTGAAAACATACTTCAACTCCAGCGCGAGGCTGGACTTCAATTTGTGGGCGGGGTCGTGAGAACTTTGTTTCCAAGGTGAGGCCCCATCATTCCCAAGCCCACTCCCAAGCTGCCTTCCGTTCTGTGCCGACCCCAGGCCCCATGGCGTTCCCACTGTGAAGTGCAGCCACGGCCTGACTGCTTCCATATCCACCTGCAACCCGCACGTCTGTAGTTAGGTCAGAACACGTGAGAGACCATGAGTCTTTCCACCTTCTCAGTCGGGCAGTCTCTGTAATTCAGTGCGTTAGGCACGAAGTTAAAACACAGGTACACCTTTCCTCGAAAACACCCCGGGCACGGTGACTTTCTCAGAGCAGGTCAGCAGGTAAGCCGTGACCAGGATAGATTGGGATGAGATGAGAACGATAAAGAAAGGTTTCCTGAGCTCTCAGGGAGCGTCTTTCTTGCTAACAGAAAGGTCAGTGCCGGGGACCTAATCCTTAAGCACGAGGCCCGAGACGGAGTGGACTGGGAGGTGCCGGGGGACAGCGCGGCAGGGGTCCAGAGCGAGCGTCTGACACCCTCGAGTTAGCAAAGGCAGGCGACACCACCACGGGGGTCTACACAGATCACAGCTCGTGGTGTTCAAATTCCTGAAAGCCACGAATTGCACACATGAGACGGACGGCCCTGAAGGCGGAGCCAGCGCGGCAGGAGCTGAAGCCGGAGCGGGAACAGCGGCATCCAGGGGAACGGAGGGAAGAGCGCCCAAAGCAGAGCGAACCTGACATGCACTTTTGTGCAAAGACAACAGAGTCCCACGGACCGGTCAGAGCAGACCGCAGCGACCATAACCCTTGTCTCCAGAGCAGCGGAAGGCCAGGCGGCCTCGGCCCACGGGCCAGCGTGAGCCGAACGGAGACGCACGGGCAGGGGTCCAGCCGCTGCTTGGTCAACCGCACAGTAACCTCCCCGCCCCCAGGGCCTTCGAGAACAGTGGCTCCTGGCCTGCCCCCAGATCCCCAGGTGGGCACGCTTGAGCAGGGCACCTCCCTGCTTTTGAAGTGACAGCCTGCCGGGCTCCAGCGAGTGTGAGGAAGCGGGGACAGCGCTCCCTCACAAGGACTACTGGTGTCCCGGGAAATGAGAAGCGGGCCGTTTCAACCAACAGGCACCAAACCTCACACTACACCCAAACGTTCAGTAGACAGCTTTAGAGCTAACAGGCAGTCTGGGCAATCCCCGCAGGAAGGTCCTGGTTACCGTTTCTGTCTGGAATGAAACCCCTCTGCCTGTGCCGAGAACATCCTAACCACCGCCGGCGCCCCACCCGGCAGAGCACAGCCCCTGGCCTGGCTGGAAAGATCAGGAGGGACTTCCCCACCACAGAGCTGGCTGAAAGGTTCTGCTCTAGTCTAGAAACAGCCCAGCCACAGAGTGCGCAAAACGTCTCCAAAGGCCTAATTACGAAGGCAAACCTGGACGAAAGGAGTAGCGCCATCTCCAAACAGCGGCACGGCGTCCGGCCCGGGGGTCTGGAGAAGAGCCAAAAGGAAGAAGGCAGCTCACCAACCACGTGTCTCAGGGCGACAGCTCGGGCAGGTGAGGGGCAGGGGTCGGAGGTGGTGTAAGAAGGGAGCCCTGGGTCCTGCCGGCGCCGGGCGGAGGCAGTGCCCACCCTGCTGTGCGCCCGCCTCCCTCCCTCTCCCGGCCCCAAGGCGGGTTTAGGGAGCTTGTGCTGTTGCAGATGAAACGGAAGACCCATCACCACGCTCACTCTGTCATCATCTTCCCCCACGTACATCCGCAGGACCCACAAGTGAGATCCTGGCACAGACTATGCCCCACTGTCCAGAGCCCCTCACACAGAGGCTGGAGACAAGAGCTTCCCGAGTGGTCTTTCTGGATGAAGCTTTGTCAGTCTCTTGTCTCAGGTGAGAAAAGTTCTTTCTATTCAGCTGTTGATGAAAAATTCCCGGGGGCTTCCCTGGGGAAGGTGGTTGAGAATCCACCTGCCAATGCAGGGGACACGGGTTCAAGCCCTGGTCCGGGAAGATCCCACATGCTGCAGAGCAACTAAGCCCGTGCGCCACAACTACTGAGCCTGCGCTCTAGAGCCTGTGAGCCACAACTACTGACCCCACGTGCCACAACTACCGAAGCCCACGCTCCTAGAGCCCGTGCTCCACAATGAGAGAAGCCACCGCAACGAGAAGCCCGCACACCGCAATGAAGAGCAGCCCCCGCTCGCCGCAACTAGAGAAAGCCCATGCGCAGCAACGAAAACCCAACACAGCCAAAAATAAATAAATAAAATAAATAAATTTATTAAAAAAAGAAAAATTCCCAACCTGTCGAAGGCTAAATAAACAAGCTCTTCTATAAAAGGGAGGTCATATAAAGGAAGCACAGCAGGGCATCTGGCCACCTCCTAAAGAAGTGGTCACTCAGCTATGGCTGATCAAGGGAAAGGAAACAGGAGGCCATGTTGGAAATTGTGCTCTGGTGAAACCCCACCCTCCAGACTGGTCACCGGGCTGGCGGGGCCCCAGCCAGGGTGATCAAAGATGGAATTCAAGACTCCAGAGACCAGTGAGCCAGCCTAACCCAAGTGATGGAGTGCCCCCCGCACCCGCCCCGAGGGTAGTAGGTGCTGGGAGTGGAGACCCATGGGAGCAGAGCTGAGCCCAACAGAAGGAAGCAAACCAGGTCAGAGGCCGGCAGCAGAGCGGATCGGCCCATGAGAAAAGCTGCATCTGATTTTAGGAAGAATTCACGAAGTTTCCTGAACCCTGACCCGATAGTTCAGCCACTTTCTCACTGAGCCCTGCCTCATGGGAGACCCTGCGGCTGTGTAAACGTCAGATCTGGAGGCTGTTCTCACTGTGTTCTGCTGCTTGGGGACCAGGCCAAGACGTGCTACCGCCTTTAAAAAAACCCTCCTTTTGGATCTGCTTGTACTTCCCTGTGGAGAGGCCAGGCAGCCCTGGAATGTGAACACAGGCGCCTGTCCCATGAGCTACAGATGGTCCCTGAGTTACGATGGCTTGACTACAATTTTTTGACTTTCAGTGGTGCAAAAGTGTCATGCCCTCAGTAGGAGCTGTTCTTTGAATTCTGCATTTGGATCCCTGCCCGGGCAATAAGCCACAGTGTCTCCATCGGCCACGTGACCACAAGGGCAGACAACCGCTAAACCAAACAACCCTTCTGGACCTAGACAGCCATTCTGCTTTCACCTTCGGTACAGTGTTCAATAAATTACATGAGCTATTCCACACTTTACAACACCTGGCAGGTTAGATGCATTTTCAATGTACAACGGGTCCATCGAGACGTGACCCCTCGTAAGTTGGGTGGATCTGTGGTCACACGCAGACGCAGCTGGCCTGCCCTTCCCCAGGGTCCCTGAAGCCACACTCGCGTAGAGATGCCCCTGAGCTGGAAATACAGACATCAACCTGGGAAGAGTCAGCCGGCTCCTTGGAAACGAGCAGGACGTCCCAGTAGGGCTGGGGAAGGCGGCCTGTCGCCGGAGGAAACATGCTCAGGAACTGTGAGAGCACAGGAGTGGACTTGCTCGTGTGGTTCGGGAATCCACAGAGCCACACGCAGTGACCCGAGCCATCACCTGGAAAGCAGAACGCTCTCTTGTGTCACGTGAACCCAAAACTCACGACGGCATCTGTCAAGGGCTCAGGAGCGCTCCCACTGTGCCGGGCCCTGAGACTGCAGTGCCCTCTGGGGGTTCCATTCTACGAGGGCCACAGATGACAACAGATAAATAAGCGAGTAATATGAGGTCGGGGGTGATAAGAGCTGTGAGAACAATAAAGCAGGGTGAGAAGACAGGAGTGAGTGGGGTGGCCCCTCTGAGCAGTGGGTGAAGCCCTGGAGCCAGGGGCAATGGCAGAGCAGAGATCGGGGCAGAACGCTCACGGTGAGCGGCGCAGAGGCGGGACAGCTGGCGGGCACGAACAGAAGGGCAAAGGGCTTCCACCAAAAAGGGGCTTCAAAGGGACCAACAACAGAAAGATCAAAATAAAGCTCTTCAAACACTCAAACGGATATATAAACTTCAGATAACTTAAAGAGCGATTACTGTAATGTAAAAAGATTCATCAAAGTAGCCTTTTAAAGAAAGAACTCTCTCTGGGTTTCCCTGGTGGCGCAGTGGTTAAGAATCCGCCTGCCAATGCAGGGGACATGGGTTCGAGCCCTGGTCTGGGAAGATCCCACATGCCGCGGAGCAACTAAGCCCGTGCCCCACAACTACTGAACCTGCGCTCTAAGGCCCGCGAGCCACAACTACTGAAGCCCGTGTGCCACAACTACTGAAGCCCACGTGCCACAACTACTGAAGCCTGCACGCCTAGATCCCGTGCTCTGCAACAAGAGAAGGCACCGCACTGAGAAGCCCGCGCATGGCAACAAAGAGTAGCTCCCGCACACCGCAACTAGAGAAAGCTCGCATGCAGCAATGAAGACCCAACGCAGCCAAAAATAAATTAATTAAACGAAAGAAAGAACTCTCTCAATGCGTCTAAAATATGACCTACTCTGAGTGTTCTGTAAAACCTCACTTTGCCCAACGTTAGGAAAAAATACAGTAAGTTCAAGGAGGTCAGCTCATTGTAATCCAGAGGATGAAAACCGTGAGATCTGGCGCTGACCGCAAACTAAAATGGAAGATTACAGTCCTGGCATTTACTTTCAGAAACAGAACTGCACACAGGACGGAAGTTTGTCCAAACGAATGGACGAGAATTAGGGATGAGAGCCTTGTTTCATCCACCAAAAAACTGTTAGAACTGATAAATGTATTCAGTACAATTGCAGGATACAAAATCAACATGCAAAAATCAGTTGTGTTTTTATACACTAAACAACAAACTATCTGAAAGAGAAATAATCCTATTGATAATCGAAAATAATAAAATACCTAGGAATAAATCTAATGAATGCGGTGAAAGATCTGTACACTGAAAATTATTAACACTGATGAAAGAAACCGAAGAAGACACAAAATATTGAAAGATGTTCCACGTTCATGGATTGGAAGAACTAATATTGTTAAAATGTTTGTAACACCCAAAGCAATCTATAGATTCAATGCAAACCTTACCAAAATTCCAATGGCATTTTTCATAGAAATAGAAAAAACAATCCTAAAATTTAGGATTTAGTTATTCTAGTTATTACTTTAAAATGTATATCTCAGAAATAACTAAATTTCCTTGTCAATTGAATTATTATGAACTTTCAACAAATCTTTAACCGTGGTCATTTTTAAGGCTTTTGTCACTTACAGACAGTTCTGGGTGAACTCTGATGCTTTTGCAAACATGTTCCTATAAAAGGGTTTCATCTTCAAGGAACTGATGGAAAAGACTCTGACAAGTACAGGTTTCTGGTAACTGACTATACTGCTGAACTGAATGAATAAGCATTTTCAGAACTCTAATGGAAAACTGATGAACTCATAAAAGTGCTAACAAAAGATCAAGATAAAAAAATTAATTAGATGGGACTGAGTGAACTGATGAGGATGATTATAATTTTTGTGACTTTCTGTTTGAATAATAATAAAAAAAATCCCACAAGGACTCAGAGGCAAAAAATATACAAATCAATTTTCACTGCAAAGTAAAGGAGCTGTTACAGTGGGGGATTCCTGGACTGAATGTCAATATCATGACATAGTGTGAGTGTGTTTCGTGTTTTGTAATCGCAACATTGTTGCTTTTGTTGTGGCCATCCATTTACAATGCTTGGTGTCAGTGTATTAAAAAAAAAAATTTGTATGGAACCACAAAAGACCCCAAACAGCCAAAGCAATCCTGAGAAAGAAGAACAAAGCTGGAGGCATCGCATTTCCTGATTTTAAGCTGTACTATAAAGCCGTAGTAATCAAACCAGTATGGTATTGGCATAAAAACAGATACATAGACCAATGGGTGGAATACAGAGCCCAGAAACAAACCCCTGCATACCCGGCCAATTAATATTTGACAAAGAAAAGGCAATTATGTGAGGCTCGTGATAACAAGCCACACTGTGGGCACTGTCCTGCAATGTGTAATTGCATCAACTCACCACATCACACACCTGCAACTCACACAATGTTATATGTCAGCTGTATCTCAATAAAGCTGGAAAAAATAAGAGGTCTTCCTTAAAAAAAAAAAAAGAAAAGGGACATCATCAAGAAAGTGAAATGACAACCTACAGAATGGGAGAATGTAGCTGTAAAGTAGATATCGGATAAAGGATTTGTCCCTAGAAAATATAAAGAACTCTTACAACTCAAATTAAAAACCAAGCGAAGTATCTAAATAGACATTTCTCCAAAGAAGATATACAAACAGGCAACAAGCACATGAAAAGATGCTCCACGCTGTTAGTCATTAGGGAAATGCAAATCAAACCACAATGAGATACGTCCCACAACCTCTAGGATGGCTAGGACCTAAAAAATGGGTAATAGTAAGTGTTGACAAGGGTGAGGAAGAAATCCAAGCCCTCACATATATCTGGTGGGAACGTGAAATAGTGCAGCTGCTGTGGAAGTTTAGTGGCTCCTCAAACAGTTAAGCATGTTTAGCACGTGACCCAGGAATTCTACTCCTAGATACATAGATATCTAAGAGAAAGGAAAACTATGTCCACACAAAGACCTGTACATAAACGTCCACATTCACCGTCGCCAAAATGTCCGGACAGTCCAAGTGTCCGTCAACGGACGAATGGATAGACAAAATGTGGTCCATCCACGTGGGATAGTATTTGGCTATAATGAGGAACAAGGTATTGATAAATGCCACAAAGTGGCTGACCCTTGGAAAACATTATGCTAAGTGAAAGGAGCCAATCACAAGAGACCACACATTGTATGTCCCCATTTATATGAAACAGAGACAGAAGCGGCTGAGTGGCTGCCAGGGGCTGGAAAATGGGGAATGACAGCTAATGGGTATGAGTTTCCTTCTGGGAGACAAAAGTGTTCTAAGATTGTGGTGACGGCACCACGACTCTGTGACTATGGTATAAACCACCGAAATTGGACACTTTACATGGGTGCACCGAATGATATGGGACTTACATCTCAACAAAGTTGTAAGACACACAGGACATACACACTTCAGCCAGTGCTATGATCTTCTGGTGAGGACCACGTCCTGGGCTGGCACTCAAATACGTGTTTGCGCCGTTGTTGCCAAAAGGCTGCCCGAAACCCCAGAGCCGGGCCCCCCCTCCGGCCCTAGGCCCAGCGCCTCCTGCCAGCGCACAGCCCAGAGCCAGCAGGGAGGACCAGCCCTCCACCCGGGCCTCCAGCTCCAGCATCCCAGCTCCTGGAGCGCCACACCGTGGCCGCACCCGCCCCGCAGCCCCCGTCCCTGCCCCCAGGCCCGGGGACGGCGAAGGTACGCGCCTCACCTTGGTGGCTGCGGGGAGCGGGCCTTGGGCTTCTCCTTCTCCTTCTCGCGCTCCTTGTCGCGTTCGCGGTGCTGTCTGTCCTTCTCGTCCCGCTTGGCGCGCTCCCGCTCCCACTCCTCCTTCCGCCGCTGCCGCTCCTTGTCCCGCTCGCGCTCCCGCTCGCGCTCGCGCTCCCGCTGCCGCCGCTCCCGCTCCCGATCCCGCTCCCGTTCGCGCTCCCGCTCCCGCTGTCTGTTCTCTCGCTCTCGTTCCCGCTCCCTTTCCTTCGTGGAAAAGCCAAACATACGCACATGCCGCGATTAGCCACTCGGAAGGGGAGGCGCGGGGAGGACACACGAGAGCAGGAGGAGACAGAACCGCCGGGGTGCGGGCTTGTTTCAGCGCTAGAAACGGACTTGAGGCCACATGGCGGGGGGTGCCCTGCAGAGCCTGCCCTTCCAACATCAGCACCCAGGCCGCTGGGAGCTGAGCGCCCTCTCTGGCCTTAGCTCTTGTCGAGGGACGGAGATGACTGGGCTCTGCACAGGCAGCCTGGCCCTGGGGCACCGGGGGACGTGGTGGCAGGGACCCCAGCAGGTCCTGCTCCCTTCGAGGCTGCCCCGGCTGTCACGAGGCGCCTGGAACCGCAGGCCGGCCCCAGCGAGGAGTCTGCTTTGCCTGCCGGGGAGAGGGCACAGCGTGGTCAACCAGGGGCCCCTTCTCACCACAGGCTCACCATCTGATGGGTTCCCCGACAGTCAGCTCCCTTTGCTCCAAAAAACTCACGAATGTGACTTAAGTCGTGGCACAAAAACTGCTAACCTGTTTTTTGTTTTGTTTTTTTAAAAAATAAATTTATTTATTTTATTTATTTATTTTTGGCTGCACTGGGTCTTTGTTGCTGTGCGCGGGCTTTCACTAGTTGCGGCGAGTGGGGGCTACTCTTCATTGTGGTGCGCAGGCTTCTCATTGCGGTGGCTTCTCTTGTTGTGGAGCACAGGCTCTAGAATGCAGGCTCAGGAGTTGTGGCACACGGGCTTAGTTGCTCCGCAGCATGTGGGACCTTCCCGGACCAGGGCTCGATCCCAAGTCCCCCGCATTGGCAGGCGGATTCTTAATCACTGCGCCACCAGGGAAGTCCTGCTAACCTGCTTTTAACAGATCTCTTCCAAGTGGCAGCTTCACGCCAAAAGCATACAGTCAGAGACTCAGAGACTGAAGCACATATATTCACAAATCTACTACATCTCAGAGAAGCACCAACAGCAATGGCTGGAAGTGGCCCAGGCAGCCAGCGCATGAGGCGGCACGACCGGTAAAGGGTGGTCCTAAGGAGCCTGAAAGAGTGATGTGCTCAAGAGGGCGGGACACACCCCTTGCCGCTGGCATCAGTCACCCAACCAGCAGCTCCGGTGAAAAACAGGGCAAGAGCACAGACTAACCCAAGGAAGAATCTGTTCAAATCACCACAAAGTCAGTCCATGGGCCCGAATTAGTTCTCCACGAACAGTCAACCGGGGCTTGAAATGAGTACACCATGCCCACACAATTAAGCTCATATAAAGTCCTATAAATAAAAAAGGAATGATTTTAGGGCTTCCCTGGTGGCGCAGTGGTTGAGAGTCCGCCTGCCGATGCAGGGGACACGGGTTCGTGCCCCGGTCCGGGAAGATCCCACATGCCGCGGAGCGGCTGGGCCCGTGAGCCATGGCCGCTGAGCCTGCGCGTCCAGAGCCTGCGCTCCGCAACGGGAGAGGCCACAACAGTGAGAGGTCCGCGTACCGCAAAAAAAAAAAAAAAAAAAAAAGGGATGATTTTTAACGGGTCCATCAGTGAAGTTCTGACCTACACACGTAAGCCCCACGTACCCGGTAGTTATGGTACGGCTCCGCTTCTGTGTACTGCACCCGGAAATTCTCGTACTGCCCGCCACGCCAGAACCGCTCTATCTCATAGTCGTAATAAGGGTCTGCATAAGGCTCAAGTCTGGAAAAAGAGCAAGTAAAAGTCAAGCTTATCACTTAGGAATATTAATGCAAAAACATTACATAAGGTATATGCAAAGATTCAGACACCACATTAAAAAAAATAACACACCACCACTGCAAGGCTGAGTCAATATTAGAAAATGAATATACTAAAAAAAACACAGACCTACAGAGAAAAGTCACAGGATTACACCTACAGATGATGAAAACGTTTGTGACAAAAATCCAGTACCCCTTTCTCAATGAAAATAGGAAGTGATCCTTTCTTAACGTGATAACATGTTTTTATGCACTTTAGAACTAAAGCCAGCACCTTACTTATCGGGAACAGGGAGGCATTCCCGTTAAGATCCGGACGGGCTGAGGAAGCCCAGTGCCTCTCAGGCAGCCCACCCGTGTGCTGCAGGCACCGCCGTGGTCAGACTACAAGGAGACCCCAGAACCACCTCAATCTGCACATCAAATGATGCTGTACACGAAAAGCCAAGACATGACGGTGAAGCCGATTCAAGTGGCAAGAGGAGCCCAGTAAGGCAGATGCAGAGAACTTAACATACAGAAACCAACACACTTATGTACAAAGATAATAACCAGTCAGGAGACAGAGGGTACAGAAAACCCCTCTTACCCTAGCAAAAAGAAGGAAACATATTTAGGAACAAAATTCATTTAATCAGAAACGTGCAGAACCTATTTGCAGAAAACTTTAGCACTCTTGAAAGACACAAAAGCACGTGTGAATAAATGAGACCACGTCCTTTGTCTTTGGAAAGGACAACTGAACATCACCAAGAAGTCAGTTAATTTACAAAGCCCTTTGTTAATTTACAAATTTAGGGCAATCCCTGTAAAAATGCTGATGAGATTTCTTTATGCAGCTAGACAACTGATCCTCAGGTTCACATGGACACCGAAACAGGTAAGACTAGCCAAGAAACCATGGGAAAAAAAGAGACACACCCTCCGAGGGACTTCTCTGGCAGAACAGTTGTTAAAGACACCGCGCTTCCACTGTAGGGGGCACGGGTTCCATCCCTGGTAGGGGAACTAAGATCCTGCGTGCTGCACGGCGTGGCCAAATGATAGAAAAGGAAAAAAAGGAAAAAAAGACACACCCTCCGCGACCTCACAACATCACAGATGGCCCGGCCCGTGAAGAAACAGACCCGCTGAATAAAACAGGAGGTCTGGGAGCAGACCCCTGTGCGGGTGATAAAGGTGGGCCTTCAATCACAAGGACAGGACAGCTGACTAAGCCCTGGGAAGACGCAAGAGGAGGCCCCAGCTCCCACACACACAGACCCAGAGGACCTGCACGGGCCCCTGACTCAAACCCTGGGTGGGGCGCAGGGAAGGGAAGTGTACACCCGGCAGCAGATGGCCCTGGAGGCTGTTCCAGGGACTTCTTGGCTCCAGACTGACCCTTCCCGTTGGGTAAACTGCTGGGGGAAACAGATGCCCAGAGCTTGCAGAGGTCCGAGGCCCCCACCAGGCCACGCTGCGTCTGTGTGGCCTGCAGCGGCTGCTTTCTGGGAAATTTCTCCCCCAGCACTTGCGGGGTGCTGGCGGGGTGACCCGGGCTGCTCTACCAAGTGACACAGCTGTTTCTCATTCCCAACAGCCAGACGCCTTCCTGACGCTCCCAGCCTCACACTGCTCAGGCAAGCACTGGTGATCTTGGAAACGCAGAGCCAACCCTAGGGTCTCTTTCTCAGCCTCTGACTGTCGTTTCGCTCAGAAATCGGTGGTTGTGCTTTGTAGCAGCAAACCTCCATGCACGGCGTCACTGTGAGGTAAGACGATGCTGGGCCGGCCTGCTCAGGAGAGGCCTGGCCCGCTTGGTCCTGAGAGGTGAGCGCGACAAAGCGGCACCCGCCCCGGAGCAGACGCGCTGGGAGCCGAGGGCTGCACCTGGGACGCTACACAGCTCCTCAAGAGCTGACAGGTGTTTCAACTGCATGTCCTTCTGCAATTTGTTTTAAAAGACCAGTGATAGGGCTTCCCCGGTGGCGCAGTGGTTGGGAGTCCGCCTGCCGATGCAGGGGACGCGGGTTCGTGCCCCGGTCCGGGAAGATCCCACATGCCGCGGAGCGGCTGGGCCCGTGAGCTGTGGCCGCTGAGCCTGCGCGTCCGGAGCCTGTGCTCCGCAACGGGAGAGGCCGCAGCAGTGAGAGGCCCGCGTGCCGCAAAAAAAAAAAAAAAAAGACCAGTGATAAAATGCCTGGAGGAAACAATGAAGAAACCTGCCATACTCCCGGATTTTAGTGACAAATTTCACAGCTTTTCCTGGTTCCTGGGGAACTTGGGGAAAAGTGGGGAGGACATTCACGGGGCCCCAGGGGCTTTAGGAGCAGCTGTAAAACCTCTCCGAGCCACGGAGCTAAAGCATGTCCTCCCCAGAAGCAAAACAACAAGGAAAGTCAGCTGCAAACTGCCTGAAACGCTCCTGGGGAGGCCATCCTCAGGCTGGTGGGTGGACAGGCCCCAGCGCGCCCTGGGTCACCTCGGCACTGCCGCTGTCTAGAGTCCAAGCCCCACGCAGCTGGGGACACCAAATTCTCTCTCAACAGGGAAGGAAGAGGCAGAGCCGTTCCTTACGCTGTGTCTCTGACATCTCTCGTGATCCGATAGTTCCAATCTCGGAAAACTTCGTTTTCTTTGTCAAACTCCCGTTCATCTTCACCAATGGTCACCGTAAACCTCTTCTCTTCAAAGTCAGGCTCTTGTTCTTTTCGAATGGTTGCTTTTTTTAAAACCTACCATTTTAAGAAGAGAGAAGCCAACATCAGTTACTGTTAGGAAAACAAAGGGGATCCTGTCCCGACTGACCCCGGAAGCCTGGGCTGGAGTGGCAGGAGAGCACGACCGAGCACTCATTGGGGACATGCCTAAGCTCCGCGCTGGGGGGGGACACGGGACCCCACGCACCCTTCTGGGGAACGGGAGTGCCCCGTCCCTGCAGACACAGTGAACCCTGCACTCAAGAGCTCACCCAGGTCTGGGAAGAGGTGACAGAGTGGTGACTCCCTGTTCCCAGTACTGGCACTGAACCAGGGGGCTCCAGACGTGCCCTCAGTGGGGAGGCAGGTAGGTGCGCTCCGGACAGGAGAGGCACCGGGAGCGCGTCAGGGCTGGGGGCGGGGAGCGTGTGCCGAGGGCAGGGACAGCTTTGCTTCAGTCTGCCATCGCCCTGAAGCGAAGGCAGCCCCAGAGCCAAGAAGGGTAAGCCCAGGCACCCGGGCCGGGTGCGGCCTAGAGTGCGGGGGGAGAGGGGAGGCCGGCATAGCACGGCTTCTCCAGACGCAGAGGCCGCAGCGGGAGCACTAACTCTCTGGGGAGTGCTGCCAAGGGGCCGGGGGCTGCAGCCCTGGCTCAGGCACGGCTCGATGCACTGCAAGCCCCAGGAAGACCGTGGGCCGTGTTCCTGGTGGGGCCTCCCTGGCCGCCTGGGCTCTGTCATGCCCTAGCAGGCCTCGGAGAGACAGAAATGCTAGTTGTGCGCAAGGACCGCCACTAGTTTTCTTCTCGGGTTTTCTGCTGATTCCATTACCTCCTTTGCATGCCGGAGTCCTCGTTCCCAAGCACTCTCTGTAGGGGGCTCTGGAGGGGGTGGAGGCAAAACCTCATCAACTACTGGCCCACCCTGTTAAAAAATGAGAAGGGAACAGTTAAGAGAGCAAGCAAACTTTAACATCGACGCAGAAACGGGGGAGCAAAAACACCGAGTAGAACGCCAGCCGGCTACGCCTGCTCTCTCCTCCAAGCCTCCCTCCGCCCAGCCCAGCTGCCCTGAGCCTGGGGGAACTCTACCTGGAGACACCAGAGCAGCTAGAAGGCGGAAACGCCCGCCACACAAGGCGTATTAGCGTGTTTTGAGTCAGAGGGTCACAGAGCTTAGGTGTGATTTGCTAGCAATGAAAGAGGTGTTCACGCACCCACGGGTTGGCAGGCATCAGAGGGTGAGGTCCGAGAGGCGGGGCACCGTTGGGCGGGAAAGGTTCGGCTTTGGTGATGAGGGAGTAGTTGCCCTTGTCGTTGACTCCTGGGTGTATAAACCTGCAGTTCATGCCCCAGGTACAGTTCCCTACGGAAATAAAAGCCAGGTCAGAAGGGGCGCCCGGCCCAAGCGCCCAGGTCAGCTTCCCCCTGCTCCCCCGGTGCTGGGCCAGGCAGCCAGGCAGCCAGGCAGCGGGCCGAGTGCGGTCGCGGCCACCCCATGAGGCCACAGCAGGCAGGCCTGGAAGGTCTGGGACTGTCCTGCGAGCGGCACCTTCTAAAGGGCTCCCGCAGGGCCCCTGTCCCACAGTCACCATAGGAACACTTCATTTCCCCTGAAACAGAGAAGCCCGAGAGCGCCCTGATGATTGGGATGGCCCTGCCTTGGGGTTTGCTGCTCAGGACACACGCGCCCTGGGGAACCTGCAGGTGCACCGACAGGGTCGTTATTCTGACTCAAAAGTCTGTCCGTACTGAAACAGAAATCAAGCAGAAGCACGAAAATGATCAGAATTCTGCACGTTCATGCCAGGGTGGTCTTTACCAGCTCTGCACATTTGCATTTCTCCTACCAAACCACTTCAGGCTATTTCTGGTACTTAAAAAAATGCGTTAGAGAGCACGGCCAGCACCAGCCTGGGGGCCTGAGGCCATTACCCCCGACTGGGAAAACCGAGAAGTCTCAACAGGGACCACTAGCATGGCCGTGCAATTTGAAGGGGGCGTGGTTCTAGGAGCCGACTCCAGAGCAACCACTGGGTCGTGCATCGCCAATCGAGTGACTGACGAGCTGACCCCTATTCACGACTGTATTTTTTGCTGCCGCTCAGGCTCAGCAGCTGATACCCAGGCAGTAGCTGACGCAGCCACTTATCAGCTTGGTTTCCACAGCGTCGAGCTGAATGAGCCTCCGCTGGTACACACGGCAGCCAGCCTCTTTAAGGAGATGTGTTACGGATACCGAGAAGACCTGATGGCAGGAATCATCATTGCGGGCTGGGACCCCCAAGAAGGGGGGCAGGTGTATTCGGTACCCGTGGGGGGTATGATGGTAAGACAGTCCTTTGCCATCGGGGGCTCCGGGAGTTCCTATATCTATGGCTATGTCGATGCTACCTACCGGGAGGGCATGACCAAGGAAGAACGTCTGCAATTCACTGCCAATGCTCTCGCTTTGGCCATGGAGCGGGATGGCTCCAGCGGAGGGGTGATCCGCCTGGCAGCCACTGCGGAATCAGGGGTAGAGCGGCAGGTGCTTCTGGGAGACCAGATTCCCAAATTCACCATTGCCACTTCACCACCTCCCTGAATCCTAGGATTCTAAGATACGACAAGAGACATCCCACACTGATGACAAAATTCAATAAATAGTTTGTCAGTGAGGAAAAAAAAAATGCGTTAGAGAGAAAACACATAGACAGCAGTGATAAATTGGGTGTTTATACTTTATAACAAAGAATTAAGAAGGTCAACTTTTAGCATTATTCAGCAACAGAACACCAAGATTATTCAAGAAAACCACTTGACTTTCCAGCATGAGGGGCAAGAAGTCTACATTTTCAAATCAATTAGTGAGTGAATCACTTTTTTAAAATTTAATTTTTTGAATAGGTAATACGTATATAGGCTTAAAAAATAAATATGGCATACAATATCTAAGTGGTTTTAAAAACATTTTCAATTGGTTAGCATGAGTTAAACTGTAAGCCATCTTTTAATGTATATTCACTTCTAAACATGATATTCCATTTGAATGTTTCTGTCAACAAAATAAGTTTTTTCTTGTATCATGTAAATTAAAGAGAAATAATCATTTGGTATTTAAAGAAACACTAAATTTTACCTTTTAAACATTATGAATATTTAAACTTGTATTAAAACCAACTTAATAATACAATGCTCCCAAATTAAATATGAAATAAAGTATGCTTAAAAAAATTGCTTCTCTGAGAATGCAAAAATAACCAACTAACTTTTTAATTTCTAATAGTGTTTGAGAGATCACATGTAAGTCAGAGCCTGGGACATATATACTACAGGGGGTTCAAAATCCCAGAGACTCAGAGAGTTTCAAAGAAAAAAGACTATGCAGTCATATCTCTAAATAAAGAATTCCAAAACATCATATACTTCTTCAACGCTTGACTCTTATAAACTCATGGCATAGTCCACACTGCTTATGTAGTTAAAAAGTAACAAAAGCTCATTGTA
The DNA here is from genome assembly GCF_964270905.1 of Leucopleurus acutus. Taxonomy (NCBI): domain Eukaryota; kingdom Metazoa; phylum Chordata; class Mammalia; order Artiodactyla; family Delphinidae; genus Leucopleurus; species Leucopleurus acutus. The sequence goes on from NC_139162.1 coordinate 1,245,968, forward strand.
GAAAACTGTAAGCACAGAAAAGTATTAACAATATAAACCACAGCATTTCTATAATTTTTTAAAATCTAAAATAAATATGTGGGTAGCAGATAAATGAGTATTTGTGATTCTCTGTTCTTTTTGCATTTAAAAAATTTTCAAAACAAAACAAAAACATCACCCCTGAGCCCACTGACAAAAAGAGCTCCTTCGTTCGTCATGCTGGCAGGGGAGCGAGGAGGCGCAGGTGGATGAGCAGAGCTGAGAGAGGAGGGCGAGAGGCAAGGGCAGGGGCATCGCCCCCGAGATGCCCGCCCCCGGGCCCCAGCTCCCAGAGTGCTAAGGTGCACACTGCATGTGTCTGGGCCCCTGGCCTCCAAAGAGAAGGAGGAGACTACTCCAGGAAGAAGTGTGGGCAGTCTACACATGGGCAAGGACAGATGTCCCACACCTGCAGGCAGGAAGAGCAGCAAGAATAGTGTAATCCCACCAGCCTTTTGGAAAGTGAATTTTTAATTGTGCAGAAAAAAGCCTGGAAGGATACACCCCAAACTGTTAGCTTTGACTCTGTCAGCACATATTACTTTCATAATATTTTTGTTTTTTTTTTGCGGTACACGGGCCTCTCTCACTGTTGTGGCCTCACCCGTTGCGGAGCACAGGCTCCAGACGCGCAGGCTCAGCGGCCATGGCTCACGGGCCCAGCCACTCCGCGGCATGTGGGATCTTCCCAGACCGGGGCACGAACCCGTGTCCCCTGCATCGGCAGGCGGACTCTCAACCACTGCGCCACCGGGGAAGCCCAACTTTCATAATTTTAAAAAGCAATTTGTTTGGAAAAAAAAATTCTCCAGGAAATGGAAGCAAAAATAGATCTACTGGTTTAAAAATTGTATAGTCTTCTGCTTCTAAATGAAACTTCACAAACACAAAATTTAAGTGGATTGCAATTGTGACTGGATGACTAAAGAGTCTTACTATTCTGTAAGGACTCTGCGTGGACAGGGATATGAGCCCAAAGGGAACAAGGAGAAAGGATCTGGGAGTTCCCTGGTGGTCCAGTGGTTAAGGACTCGGCGCTCTCACTGCCGGGGCTCGGGTTCAATCCCTGGTCCGGGAACTAAGATCCTGCAAGCCTCGTGGCACGGCCAAAAAACAAAGAAAGGATGCAGCGTGGCAGTATGGTGCGGGGCGTGGTGAGGCACGGGCATGCAGGTCAGCAAAGGCATCCAAGTGCTCAGAAAGGTACTCAGTGATGTTCCCCCATCTCAGGGCCCTGCACCAAAGGCAGTGGTCCATTTGTGGGGGATCGATCGATCAGTCAATCAGTATATCCACCCCCATTTTTTTCCTGGTTGTATGATACGCTGTGTTGAGCCCTGCTTTTCTTCACTACACAATAAATATACCTACAAAAAAGGAACCTGCAAGCTCAAAAGTAACAAACCCAAACTCTACCAGTGAAACAGACACATCCACAGAGAAAGCCTACCTGAGTCTCAGCAGAAACCAAGGACCGGAACACAGAGACGACAGGAAAGGAAAACACACCACACACAGCAGCCCAAGGAGCCCAGCTCGCTCATGGTGTGAGGGGAGCAGGAAGTGCCTGTTTCTGCGGGCACATGTGCGAGCGTGGCTGCCGGTGGGTCCAGAAACACTACAGACCTTAAAATTCTGACTGCTGGTCTGACCGGCGTCAGCGTGGCGCCTCCAGATGGCATTCTAAGCCGCATGTCACCGTATTTGCAATGCGTCCCACTGCGACAGTGGAAATAATTTTACTCTCTCTCTAGTTCCCATACAAAATGCTTGCTTCACACTAGAATTTTAAACAAAGACTTTCTTATTTCTAAATAAGACATAGTGGTCTTACTTAAGTATTCCTTGGTCCCATTTCCTGTTAGTCTGAACAACTCAGAATAAGTAACAAATATAGGGATTGTCGAAATAAAATAAAGAAGTTTAAAGTGCTTCATGGTTTTTAAAAATTACTTCCTAAAAGGAAGGCAGAATATATAAAAATCAAATAATTAAATCTTAAAGACCAACCCAAGATCTAGAAACGCTTATTCTAACAGGCATAAAATCCAATGAACTGTCGCATACAAACTTTTAATGAAAGAACACAAAAAACTCAAGTACTTTCCTATTTCACAGAGAACGGTGACAGACAATTACGGTCATACTGAGCAGTATTCTGAGATATTTTAACTTCTTAAGGAATACAGTCATTATGGTAGCTGAAAGAATTAAAATAATTTCTGCGCTGCTTCTCTGTGAACAACATAGGCCAGTGGTTCTTGTAACTTTTTGGTCTCAGGACCCCCAAAGAGCCTTTGTAATGATTAGATTTATCGATATCTAATAACTGATTATATTAATTGATATATTTATATTGGAAATTAAAACAAAATTTAAAGACATAAAATATAATGTATGTAATTTTATGTTAACAATAGTTGTGAACATAAAGTTTTATGAAAACGTTTTGAGAATACGTAGCGATAGGAGTAGCATTATTTTCCTTTTTGCAAATCTCTTTAATTGGACATTAGAATGAAAGACAGCTGGGTTCTCACAGACAACTGTGCTCTGCATCCCATCTGCTGTGCTGGGTGGCTTCAGAGAAGGAGGTGCAGCCGGCCCGGGGACACCCATGACAACCTCTCCAGACACTGTGTGTCCTCTGAGGCTCTGTTACAGCGAGCTGCAGTCCTATCACTGAACTTCTCCGACTCCTGGGCGGAGGTCCACCAGTCCACCTTGAACTGTGAATGGCTTTCTACCCAGGTATGCTTTTGTGACATCACATGACGGTCACCTGGAAAAGTCAGCAAACCCTGCGAAGCTGTCAAGTTCTCCAAAATTCTGATTTTCACTTGAGAGCCTGAACCTTATCATTAGCACAGTCACTGCCTTGGTCTCTTGGGGGTCCTGGAGGAGACTTGGCCGTCTGGGCTCACAGCCACACCTGGCACACCCTCCCGGGAGGCGCCCCTCATGCCTCAGTGTCAGCAGAGGAGCTCCGTGAGCACTTGTAGTTTCGTCAGACAGAAGAGCGAAAAGACACACACTGAGGGGCTGTGGTGGGTGATGGAAATATTCTACATCTGGACTGTGGCGCTGGGTGCACAACTTGGTAAAGTAATAAAAATCACTGGACATTTAAAACAGGCAAATTTTATGGCATTTAAATTATACTTCGATAAAGTTATTAAAAAAAAAAAGGGGGCGGCTTCCCTGGTGGCGCAGTGGTTGAGAATCCGCCTGCCAGTGCAGGGGACATGGGTCCGATCCCTGGTCCGGGAAGATCCCACATGCCGCAGAGCAACTAAGCCCCGTGTGCCACAACTACTGAGCCTGCGCTCTAGAGCCCGCAAGCCACAACTACTGAGCCTGTGTGCTACAACTACTGAAGCCTGTGTGCCTAGAGCCGGTGCTCTGCAACAAGAGAAGCCACCGCAGTAAGAAGCCAGTGCACCTCAATGAAGAGTAGTCCCGCTCGCCGCAACTAGACAAACCCTGTGCGCAGCAATAAAGACCCAACACAGCCAAAAATAAATAAATAAAATAAATAAATATATTTAAAAAAAGACCTAGACCCAAAAGTAAAGTTTAACTATGAATCTTCCTGCTCTACCCCGGATGTCATTTCTCGGTGCACATACAGTGGGCGACACCTGCCGACTGGCGCAGTGTTAGTGTCATTAGAGCACTGACCTCAGGGCGGCCCTGGGTCTCAAGAACACACCTTGAGACCTGCTGCTTTAAACACAAGAGAATGCAGGGATTAAAAAATGGGCAGTAGGGACTTCCCTGGTGCTGCAGTGGTTAAGAATCCACCTGTCAATGCAGGGGACACGGGTTCGAGCCCTGGTCTGGGAAGATTCCACATCCCGCGGGGCAACTAAGCCCGTGCACTACAACTACTGAGTCTGCGCTCTGGAGCCCGCGAGCCACAACTACTGAGCCCGCGAGCCACAACTATTGAAGCCCGTGCGCCTAGAGCCCGTGCCCTGCAACAAGAGAAGCCACCGCAATGAGAAGGCTGCGCACTGCAACGAAGAGTAGCCCCCACTCGCCGCAACTAGAGAAAGCCAGTGCGCAGCAACGAAGACCCAACGCAGCCCAAAATAAATTAACAACAAAAAAAGGGCAGTAAACATTTCTCAAAAGAAGATACACAAATGACCAAAAAGCACATGAAAACATGCTCCACATCACTAATCATGGTGAAACGTAAATCAGAACCCCACCTCACACCCACGATGATACTATCACAAAATCGGAAAACAAGCGTTGACGAGAAGAACCAGAACCCTGTGCTCAGTGGTGGGATGCAAAGCGATGCAGCCAATGTGGACAACAGCAGAGTGGTTCTTCAAAATGTTAAAAACACAACTACCACCTGACCAGCCATCCCACTTCCAAGTATATACTGAAAAGATGTGAAAGCAGGGTGTCAAAGAGATGTTTGCACACCCACGTTCACAGCAGCATCATTCATAACGGCTAAGAAATGGAAGCAACCCAAATGTCCACTGATGGATGCTGGGTAAGCACACTGTGGTTCATCCACACAGCAGAATGTTATTCACTCTTGAAAAGGAAGGAAATCCTGACACCTGCTACAGCCTGGATTACCCTCGAGGACGCTGTGCTGAGTGAAATACGCCGGGCACAAATGGACAGATCCTGTGAGACTGTACTTCCATTAGGCACACGGCACAGTCAAATTCACAGAGACAGAAGGGAGAAGGCAGAGGCCAAGGGCTGGCGAGCTAGTGTTTAATGGAGACAGTTTCAGTTTTACATGATGAAAGGAGTTCTGAAGATGGATGGCGGTGATGGCCACAACGTGAATGTACTGAATGCCAATGAAATGTACACTTAAAAACGGCTAAGATGGTACATTTTATATTGTGTATTTTACCACAATTTAAAAAAGGGAAAGAAAGAGGGAGGGAGAGGAAAAGAGAGCAGGAAGGAGAGGATACAGGAGGCCTGGCCCACAGAACGGGCTGGGTGCTACTGACGGCTAGGTAATCAGAGACCCAAAGCAGAAGACTGTTTAAAGAAAATGCTATTTATGCCTTTGTGGATAGAACTTCATGTCCTGATGACTCAACCTAAATATAAGACAGGTAACAATACACCATAAACAAAGTATTGGTGTTTTAAAACGTTTCAGTTTGTATTCCTAAGTACATTTTGTTGTCAATGGTCACAAATATCAACGTGTCCATCTGGGCAATTTAACAATAAACCTGCAGATCACAATAACAACAGAAATATAGCTGACAAACATTTTTTAAAAAGCATTTTCAAAGATATAATTTACATATCATAAAATACCCCCATTTAAACTGCACAATTCAGTGGGTTTTAGTACATTCACAAAGTTGTGCAACCATTGCCACTACCTAATTCTAGAACATTCCATCCCCCAAAAGGAAACCCTGTACTCAAGGGCTACCCATCCCTCTCTGGCCTAGACAATAACTAACCTACTTTCAGTCTCTATGGCTCTGCCCACTCTGGACAGTTCCTGTAAGTGGAACTGTACAATATGGGGCCTTTCGTGACCGACTTCTTTTACTTGGCAGTGGCCTCAAGGTTCAACCGCGTTGTAGTATCAGGATGGACCACATTTTGTTTATCCGTTCACGAGCTGATGGACACTGGGGTTGTTTCCACATAGTCACGTAGCTGTTTTGTCTATGCTGCTAGTACGAGTCTTTGCGTGGCTTACGCCTTGATTTCTCCTGGATAGACACCAGGAGGGGAGTGGCCGGCTCAGAGAGCAGCTCCGCCCATCACACTGAGCAGGCTGTGCCCAGGGCAGCCACACCGGTTCACGTTCCCACCAGCTGGATATGAGGTTCCATTTCCCCATATCCTCCCCAAACACGAAAAACTTCATTTTATTTTTAAAGTGACTCTCTTGCTACTGGAGAGAACTGAAACACGTTCATCTCAATTCAACACCAATCTTACAAACTGCAGGTAAGCAAAAACATTTACATCCAAAACCTTCTCATAACTAAGAAAAAGCAGGATATGTTCCAGAACACCCTCCTTCTGTACTCTATCGCATTATTCTGTAGAATAAACAAACAGTATGGGGAAAGGTGACTAAATATTAAAACAATACATTCCTGAAACAAGTCACGGAACAGGCCCAATTAAACTGCCAAAAAGGCCACTTACCACTAGCTTCAGATTTTCCCACTGCGAAATGCCTGACCCACTGGTCTCGCTCCCCGAAACCCCAACTGGGTGCTCGGTGTGACCTGGAGGCACCTCCCCTCCTACTGCAACGTGACCCCCCCCCCGACGTCCCTGGAGAGGGCACCCTGTCCTCGCCTGTCCAGGCACCTCCCGGTGATGCTGATCTGCAGTACCACCACCAACTTCGCTTCATGGTGTGTGCGCTTCTGGGGCTAAATTCTGGGAAGTACTTCAGCAGTGGGACCCCAAGCACCTGGACCAGAGCCTCTGTGGCCTCAACAGTGGACGCTGCTGCCTCCTGCCCTTGCTGCCACGGGGGCCTCCGGCTGGTCTTGACCGATGGCCAGATTTCTGAACCACACGGTTTGTGGACAGTGCTAACTGGAAATGACTGCAGTACATATATGTGTATGCATGCGTGTTTGTCTCCATCATTTTACTCCAGAAATTCCAGAGATGGGCTGACGTCATTATGAAAAAGAAGTCTTCGTCTTAAGTTTAAATTTTCTGAAATAATGACACTTAAAATACCAAAGTCTTTGAAGACCTGTAACAATTTACTCTCTATGAGGTACTGCACACGTATCTGCATCCCGAGGGCGGTCACGCTCCCGTTCCACGGGCACAGTGCACACGGAGCCATCGCGTGGCCGTCTAACTCAGACGAGCCGGACTCCCCCACTCGGCAGAAACCAGCAGCACAGAACTAGCACGGCCAAGAGGACACGGCCCCAGCACGTGCTGGCCGGGGTCCCGTGTGTTCCTGTGCACCCGCATCCTTGGGTCACCTCGGGACAAGGGACAGGATTGTTCGAGGCCACTCGCAGGACGGGGCTCCACCGCCCCCATGCCCCCACCCCCCGTGCAGGCAGCACGCAGCTCCCGTGGGCCTTGTCATGGCCGCTCTCTGCCCTCAGAGTCTCCCCCTTCCCCTGGCTTCACAGCAGTATTCTGGATCCAGGAGCAAGGAGTCTGGCCTCCGGGGCAGGGGGACTGTGAGGTACTGAAGAGATGAATATGGTATATTTTGTACCTTTAACCTGGCCTCTGAATGGTATGGAATTTGATATTGGTGAAGGAGGAGTGGACAATGGTGTCACAACATCTGGAAAAGAAGTACAGGAAGCTCTTGTGAACGTTAGGCTGCATGGGTGGGCTGGGTCACTGTGCGAGGCATCTAGGGTCAGCACAAAACCCAGGGCAGGAGAAGAACACCTTCCTGCCATGCGAGGGAAACGTGCGATCACAGAGGCACACCAGACGGTGCCGTGACACATGTCTTCCCGGGCTTGAGGGCCCACTGCTCACCAGCCTTGTCACAGCTACTGGACTCACTCCGTCCACTTTTCAGGAGGGAGGGGCCTTGCTGCCTTCAGAGGCCGTCCATTCCAAATGAAACCTATGCCTCTGAGACACCTTGCAGAAAGTGGCAACTCCCCTTACAGAGGTGGGAAAATGTCACAAATGGTGGCTGGGGCATTTGGCCTTATAAGAAGGACCACTTAGAAAGAGTTAACATTGTCTACAGTGAAGATACAGGTCTGTGCTAGGCAGGTGGGCCTGGCATTCCAGGGTGAAACGAGCAGGCTGGCTCCCCTCCGAGAGAGGCATTAGAGTGACCGGGAAAGGCCCACAGCTGACATCGATGCACTGCCACTGCCGCCACAGACCGTCACTGCCAGCCCTGAGAACTGCCCTGCACAGGCCCAGGGCTGAACCACCACCGCAGTCCCAGGAAAAGCGGAGGCCACACAAGCGGCCGCGCAAAGGCCCCTCACTCAGACAGTTACCTTTCATGAAGAATCGGCAGGTGGGACGAGGCCTCACCTTCCTGTCACTGGGGTCCTTCACTTCACCCTCCTCCAGGTCATCATCCTGAAACAGAGGACAACGTGACTTGAAGAGAGACTTGTCTTCATGAGGGGAAGAGGCAGGAGGGCCATCTACCACCACGCACGGCCTTCACTAAACCAGAAAAGGTACTGTCACAAGACTCAGGTCCTGGCCCCTCACGTGGCCAAGTTCACGTACATTTTCCAAACCTTAGGCTGCTCATCCACACAATGGGGGTCTCTCAAAGCTTCACCCACAAAAGTGCAGCATCACACAAGACAAAGAACATTCTGAGAAGTACGTGATGCATGATGAAAAGCAGGGCGTCATCATGTTTCTCTTAATTAGCAATTCTGGGCAGGAAATGGCTACACTTCAGGTTTTTAAGATTTTTTACATTTAAACAAAATTTATGTCCTTTAAATGAGACACTTTCTCTAATTTAAAAGTCTGGGGGCAAGGAGGAGGGAATTTAGGCGACTCAGGCCAGCGAGCGTATCCACCTTTAGCTTAGACCTGGGCCCTTCTCTTCTGGTTCTTGGTCCAGAGATCCTAACCTTGGCTTTAGAATAATGCAGGAGGGTTTAAAGACCACAGCCCGGGTGGGTCTCTCCCCCAGGGATTCCAAAGAGCAGCTTCGACTTGGACCACTGCTCTGCACCCTCCTCAGTCCCCACCTGTGCCCCTGAGACCCCACTCCGGAATCGCCTCCAGCTTGGGCGGGTATCCAGCGCCCTGCTAACATAGTTAAGTAGGTAAGTCCAAGATGGAGCTCCTCACTGCCCCCCACCCCGCCCCCCGGGTCCCAGCCCATTCCAGAGCGCCCTCATGTGGTCAAAGCAAGGGGTCACAAGCAGGGCAGAGGTCTGGGAGTCACCTGGATCTTTCTCTCCCCATCTCCTGCAGCGCCACTCTCGTCCAAACTACTGCCCAGTCCCACCTGGCCTGGGGACTGCTTCCTGATGGGTGTCCACACTCCTGAACCCTTCCACATGCTCCCCACAGTGCCGTGACCTTTGCAAGTCTGGCCTGACCATACTCTTGCCTCTCTTCCCCGGCATGTAACTCATCTCATGTCCAGATCGCAGCTCGAGTCCCCTTCCTCAGGGGCCCCCATCTCCCTTCACAACCGGTTCCACAGCCCCCTGCCCCTGGAGCACGGGTCCCAGCCGTCGTGGCTGCCCAACCGGACCCTGCTTTCTGCTCACCACGGGTCACCGCTCCAAGCACAGCGTCAGGCTCAGAGTAAACAGCAAGTATTGATATTTACCGAATGAAGAAATACTGAAGGCAAACCCTAGATTTATGATGATTTATTTTAAAGCTTAAATATTTGTATAATTTTTGCCTTAAAAATATCAAGTTATTAAAAGGCATTTTATAACAAGAAAGAACAGATGCCTCAGAGTTATATCCCTTAAAAGAGAGAGTCAACAGAATCTCTTTTAGAGAGAAAGATTAAACAAGTTATTCAAGGTTTTTTTTTTAAAGGTCCCGAGAATTTATTCATCTTATAACTGAAAACCTGTACCCTGTGAACAACACCTCCTCATTTTCCCGACCCCGAAAATGATTTCAGCTTGAGGAAAAGGTGCTGATTTTATGCCATCTGGCAGAAGCCCCCGCCCTTCTGGTCTCCCAGCCGTGCTGTCCGCTCACTACTTCCCTCCCGGCATAAGCGCAGTGTGCTATTATCTATTACACAGGAGCTCACATCTAAGGTGAGGCAGGTTCTGTTTGTTCTCATTAGAAAAACAAAACTCTTTTGAGAGGTCAGAACTCATTCAAATCTTCTGCTTCGTTTGGAAATCAATGCACAGGAGTTGAAATGATGAGTACAGAGTGACTGCTTTTCAGAAATCAAGATTCAGTCAGTGCACTAGATCGGGTTAAAGAGGTGTCTCTGCAAAGATGTCACTCTCAACATGCACAAGAGCAAGGAGGAGCCAGCTCCCTCGCTCAGACGGGGAGCGCTCACCTGAACCACGAGCCACGAGGGAGCCCTCTGCGGCTTCTCAGACGCCAAGCAGACGAAAACATCCACAAATCGCTCAGCAATCGAGCACCCGCAAATGTCAACTAACCACTCACTTAGTACAATGGCCTTTCAAGTGCGGGACAAACAAAAGGAGTTCTTAAATCTTATAAAGAGTTCCCCGCAATTATGGCTCAAGAAGGAGGTCTCTGAAGCCAGACTCCCAGCGCTCAGCGGCTGGACAGCCGTCCTGTCAGGTCGTGGCTGTACCTGTCAGGTGGGAGTTGTGATGGGCAGCCCCTGATCCCGGAGCCAGCAGAGAGCAGAGGTCCAGCAAGAAGCAAACTGGCGCGTATAAACAGCTAAAACAGCACCAACAACTCATTCAGGGGGTGAGTGCCAGGCCCGCCACAGTTTACAAATCTAGAAGAACCACGGCAGCGTGTCCCTGGGGTGAGTGTGCACAGGGCATGGGGCACAGGGCAGCGTGGATCACACCTGCCGCCATGACCGTGGACACGGCCCTCCGCCCCAGCCGTGCTCTCCCCCACTGACCTTCCGAGCACCCAGAGCTCCCACCCGGGGCGCGAGTATCATCGTGATAGAAAAATCCCTCAGAGGCAACACGTCAAAACGTTGAGTGAGGGGAGCATGGGTGACTTTCACTTTCTCCTTTGTGCAGGTTTTTATTTTCCTTAAAATGAAAACAAAACCACAAAGCCTATATATGACCTGAATAACAAAAAGAAGTCATTTCCCACCCATCAGCTCCGCATCTCGGCAGGTAAGGAAGCAAGATGCGGCACGTGCCCTGGAGCAGAGGCCCAGGCACCCTCCGGGCCAACCAGGGGCTCCCCGAACCCTCAATTCGGTACCTGTGAAGTGGGCTAGCAATTCGGGTCTATAATCCCGCATTCACACCCTTTGGGGCCAGAGGTCATGTTCTGGCCTCAGAAAGGCGATCGGGTGGGTGGAGCGGCGCCTGGGATGGACAGTCTTCCTCCCGTGAGGGGACCAGCTCACAGGGGGTAAATACAAAACCACAAACGGCCTCCATGGGCTCTGGCCAGGTGAGCTGGCAGAAGGAGAGCTCTCCCACCCCGAGCTCTGGGCTGCTCCGCTGAGCAGGGACAGTGGCCCGGGCCCCTCACCGCCCCGAGGGAGGCGGCAGGCCTTACTTAGTCCCTTGCGGCCAGGCCGCCATGGCTGCTTCCCCGGCTCCCACCAGGGGACAGCGCTGTGGACGTCCCCAGATCCCTAAGCCCGAGGGCTCACCTGCCTGGAAGCCCTTTGGCAGAAGATACTGTGTGTCCAGACGCGAAAGGAGCAGGCAGATGTGAACAGGAGAAAAGACAAAAGACCGCCTGCAAAGAAAACGCCTCCAAGTATATCTGTCTGTGGCTGGGCCCAAGGAGTCATGTGGCCCGTCCACTCGGGGCGCGCCCACCCCGCCCCATCTCTGAGCGCGCACCCTATCAGTGTGACAGTCACTGACGAAAGGAGGAAGGGAACAAACTACGCCACGCTTTCCCAAGGGGATGGCACACTCCAGGTGGCTGAAGTTCTGTCAACCAGATGACAAGAGAGATATAAAAGAGAACCAAGTCCATAAGCGGAGGAGGCAAAGGATGGACCAAAGATGGAAGGCCCTGAGTCTGTCAAGGTGAATCACAGAGCCACGAAGGAAGGGGTCTGTGTGCAGAACTCAGCAGGGCTGCGGGAGTGAGCCAGGCAGGCCTCACACGGCCGCGTGCTCTGTCTGCCTGTCCTAAGCGTGGCTTCCTGCACAGGTGAGACCGTTGACGAAGTCGAACTCACCCGCACTTCAGCTGTCGGTTGTCGGGGACCCTCGGCCCCCCTCCACAAATAAACCGGGTGCTGTAAATAGTGGGCCCACGATCCTGTTTGCAAAATCGCATCCCCACTGCAGCAGGGCGTGGCACTTCCAGAAAGGCCTTTGTATCTGAAGGCAGCACACCAAGACATATAAAAGTAATTCAAGGCCTGAGTTATAAACTACGTGCTTCAGACAAAAGAATGTCAAAGGTTTATTGTACAAACTGATGTCACTATCAAGGAAACCACTAACAGAGCAGGAAAGCTGGGGAGGGTGGGGGTGACTCCCCCCAAATCAATTCACCTGTCCCAGTGACCCAAAATCTACAAGGGAAAAAAGAGGGACAGTGTACCCCAACAGGAGAGAAAAGTGCTTCTCAGTTAAAAGGAGGATAAATCACAGGGCCTTTGAGACGCTTCCACTCCGCTGGCCGTTCCCAGCAATTCAGGCCTGGATGCTGAGGGGAGACGGGCAGCGAAGTGCAGGAGGGGCCCTGGAAACGGTGAGCCTCTTCAAAGAGTCAGCGGGGCTGCAAGACCCCTGCCAGACGTGGAAAAGCTCAGGGGCCCCAGTGAACGCACTTTTGAGGTGTGAGCCAAACTGCCCTTTTCTTCTGCATAATAACATCCAGGTAGCTCACTTCTGATACCAAAAATGTGCTTGAAAGCAAGGGGGAAAAGGCCCCCTGGGATGGATACTTTCCACTTGGACCAGAGGCTACTTGGCACGGATTTAAACTGAAGGGGACCAGGCCAAAGTCCTGTCAGAAGCAGGCTGCTCATGGACCCAAGTGCACACCTCTGGCTCCCTGTCCATCTCGGGAGAGAAAGATACAGGAGTGTGTGCTTGCGGGAACGTGGGGCGAACTCTCTAGCCGAGATTCTGACGACGAAGGACGGACGGGAACTGGGATGGAGAGAGCAGAAGCGAAGCAGCAGTAGTTTTTCAATACGAGCTAATGTGTGTCTACACTGGGTTCTTCCAACAGCGGCTAGTGTGGGTGCTGGTCACCCACACGCAGTGCCTGAACTGCCTCTTTATGCGAATGGCTCTCTGGTGTAGACCTTCCACCCACTGCCACCCCCATCTCAACGGCACTCGACTTCAACGTGCCCCAAAGCAGCTGGAGTTCGCCCGTCTGCTGAGAGGGCAGTTACTGGCTGCCTCCAAAGTGCCAGGTCCTGGGAACAGAGGGGCAAAGCCACGCAGGTCCCAGACTTAGGGAACTTGTGTCCTTGGAGGTGTGGGCGCGGAAGAGCAAGAGAAACAAACACACTAAGGACCCAGTCAATTCAGACTGTGGAGGCCCAGCAGAGGCACCGAGCCAGGTGTAACAGAGTCGGGGGCAGGAGGCAGAGCCTGCAGAAGGGAGCAGACATGGAAGGAAGCCAATGGTTAAAGGATGGGGAGGAGCCTGGAACGCAGGTGCGCTCCCATGAGGGCCCAAGTCTCCATTCATAGTGCCCACTCCCGTCTAGGCCTGCCTATCCCTGGGGGGCGATGGGCTCTGCCCTTCCCAGTTACACCCCCAGCGTGTTACAATGAGCCTGACACACTGCAGGGTCCGTGGGGCTGTGTGTGGGAAGGGCAGTGCCACCCCGTGGCTGAACGAAGCTGTGCTCTGGTCCCAGCAGCCTGCGGGTCCAGCAGGGCTGTGAGGCCCTTGCGAGAGGTGCCAGGCAGGCACAAGGCAAACCAAGCAGCCATCTAGGATCAAGTGGGCAAGAAAGTCAAACTGGATTTCTAGTTCACCTGCTGTTTCTGGGGGAAGCCAGCAAACCTCCAGACGATGGGTGCTTCCCCGGGCCAGCTCAGTCAACCCAATGTCCCACGCCACCATATCTAAGTGCGGCAGGAAAGCCCGGGGGTGCGATGACGGCAAGGCCCCCCGGGACCTGCAGGGAGACACCTACCTGTCCACATATGACCATGGAAAGGCAGGAAGGTAGATGAATTTTCCCGTACAGCTTATTCAACAGTTGAAGCAAGAAGAGCTTGCAACTGGTCCTTTCTTAATGGGAAACAGACTGCCCAGAACGCCGGCCACAGCACCCCAGTCATCAGGAGCCCCTTAATCCTTGGTGGCAGGATGCAGACGTGGCTTTTCTCTTTGTAAACTGAAAAACCAAACTCACGGGCAACCTCAACCAATGATTTCATCTTCTGCCCAAAATGTCGTCCAAACTGATTAACTGGAGTCTCATGGCATCTCCTTCTTCTCTGGTAACCCTGTGGTCAAGGTGAACTTTCCAGATGGGAAGGGAAGCATAGCTGGCGAAACCTAAGAGCGTTCATAGATAATGTCCCGACAATACCCTTTTAAATGAGTACAGTATTAATAAGTAACGGCTGCTAATTTAGGAGACCATCTCCTACACTTAGTTGTGAGAAGATAAAAGATCTAAAATTCTAAGCTTGTAACTACATACACGATCTCGGAACGCCCCACAAAGTTCTGCTCTTGTGAACCAGAGTTTGAGAAGCACGGTCTTTGCGACGCAGCGTCCATACCAGCTGTCGCAGGAGCCTGGCACTTCGGGCGAGCCGGGGTTATGCACTTGACCAGCCCCTCCTCTCTCGGCGACCCAGAGCGGTTCCGAGGCACTCCTCACACCTCTCGCCACAGCGACTCTCCAGTGAGCAGAATCTCCTTTGCGGGATATTAGAAGCCCCAGATCTCGTCAGTCTGCTCCGTCCCTCTCTCAACCCCTTTTAGTAAAAGCATTTCTCAGCAGGACTTCGGGCTCTTCCCCCCACAGACTCAACTTCTTAAAAAATCGTGACAGAAATTCTTTCAACAGAATCTTCTGTCATAAAAACCCAACCTGCACACAACTAAGATGATTATTACGGGGTACCTTGTCCTTAATCTGAAGGCCAGATTAATTTAAATAAGTTATAACAGTGTGATAGCTTGGTCAAAAGCCAAAGCGTTCTGACACACAACCCCGTTTCATCCAGTCCTGAGGGTCTTCTTAGGGACACTCCCAAAGAAGCCTGGCCTAGCTGTGACCCTCAGCAGAGAAGAAGGGCAAAGATAAAAATGCCTAAAGTAATAGAGGAAGCTGGAAGGAAGTTTTTTCAGGCTCAAGAACCTAACAGAGGACCTCCCTGGTGGCGCAGTGGTTAAGAATCCACCTGCCAATGCAGGGGACACGGGTTCGATCCCTGGTCTGGGAAGATCCCACATGTCGCGGAGCAACTAAGCCCACGCACCACAACTACTGAGCCTGAGCTCTGGAGCCCACGAGCCACAACTACTGAGCCCACGTGCCACAACTACTGAAGCCCACAGGCCTAGAGCCCGTGCTCCACAGCAAGAGAAGCCACCACAATAAGAAGTCCATGCACGGCCACTTGCCGCAACTACTGAGCCCGCACACCTAGAGCCCATGCTCCGCAACAAGAGAGCCAGGGAATGAGAAGCCCATGCACTGCAACAAGAGTAGTCCCCGCTCGCCGCAACTAGAGAAAGCCCGCGTGCAGCAACTAAGACCCAGTGCAGCCAAAATAAATAAATTTATATATATAAATAAAAGAACCTAACAGGAACTGAAATCCACAATGGTTCTAGTTGAATACTAACTCAAATATTACTTACAGACAGCAAAGAAAAAGGCAGAAAATTACTGCTTGTTTAAAAAAAAAAATCTAGAATTTTAACGCAATCCAACCAACAGCACCAGATGAGTGAGGGTCCACAGGACTTCTGCCAGCTACCGAATGGAAGACAGTTTTCTGACTGTAGCCCACATCCCCTGATTTCGGCGCTCCCTCATCACCACGGCGATGGCTCCCAGCACACGCCTCCTGTCCCCCTCCTCCGGGGTCGCTGCCGGCTCCGCTGGGCATACTCACGTCGATCTCTCCGTCGTCGATCTCTCCGTCGTCATCCTCTTTTCTTTTCTCCTTGGCGGCCTCCACGGGCTCCCTGTCCTCCACGCCGTGGACGCCCGCCTTCCCGTCCTCCCCGGGAGCCCCTTCTCCCCTCTCCTCGTCATCCTCAGGCCCGGCCTTCTCGGTGTCGTCCTCGTGCGTGGCGGGGGCAGGCTCCTCGGGGACCTCCTCGTCGTAGTCTAACTCGTGCTCATCCAGGTCCCTGGTGACCGACGAGGCCTCGTCCCTCAGGTCGCTGGTGCGGTCTTCCTCCCCCCGGTCCCCCTCGGCCCGCGGGGGGCTGGCCGGGCCCCCGCTCAGCTCCGGAGCCTCAGAGTCCCGGTCCTCCTCGTCCGAGCGGCTCTCCTCTTCCTCCTGGCTCAGTCCCGGGGCGACGTTCTCCTCGTCCTCCGCGTCGGAAGCCCTCCCCCCAGCTCCATCCAGATCCTGCTCAGACCCACTTTCCCTCAGGATGTCATCGTCCGAGAGCCCCTGCTGCTCCTCTTCTTCGTCCTCTGGAGAGCGAGGGTCCCGGTCAGGGCTCTCGGCCACATCCATCGGTACCCACGGTTCTGCAAAACAAAGAGAACACACACTCACAGCATCCAGAAAGGGGCCAGTCAATCTCGCGCCGGTCTGCTGGGCCCCATGTTTGCCTCCGGCCTGCAGGAGGGCTCGGCCCCGCCCGGCTCCTCCACACCCCAGATCCCAGGCCGCAGACCACCGGCACGGCACCCCAGGCCCCCGCGGAGCCGGGCCGAGCGCGCGGAGCTGTGTGCCAGGAGCCTCACGTCTGGAGCCACCGGGTAGCAAGAGAGCTGGCGTGCCCACCTCCATACGGGGCACCCCGACTGGTTATCAGACAGTGGGCAAGAAGACGGGCATTGCAAGCGACAGCTTTTTGGGTTCGTAAAGTAATTACTTGTGAAATTCAGGAAAACGTGCATTCGGAAGGAGGTGGCAACAGTGAAGGCAGCGCCTGGCCTCTTCCGGAGTCACCCCGCAGGGTCTGGAACAGAAACCCGGCCTGCCTTTGAGAGCCCCCAGGACATGGGCCATCTCCCGTTCCTGCACGTCTCTCCAGGTCAGGCCGTGAAGGCCGCCTGGAAGGCCTTCGTGCACTCTGATTCTCGAGAACCACTGTTCCAGGACAGGCAGGTCGTGGGAAAGAACTCTGGCAGAAAATCTTACATATTTAAGGAGTTTCTTATATAAAAAGACCAACAGTGTCATTTTAGAAGATTTCATTTCTATTTTTACTCACTAGATTTAATTACAAAGTGACTATTTTCTGGTTTTCCCACCCCAACGTGCAAAGATAGGACATTGTTCCATTGGTTCTAAACACAGGTTGCAGAAGGTGGGTTGAGACGGTGTGTGCATGAAGTCGACACCAAACAGCCTACAAGCAAACATTTACCGTCCGCCACGCGACGGGTAGCGAGTAACCACTAAGCTGGTGTGAGACAGCAGGGACAGTGAAGGGTTTCATGTTCACTTGATTCTTCAAAATTTTTTATTTAAAATAATGTATGCCCCAGTCATGCTACTTGGTACCTCAGTGAAATCTGGAAACGCACAGTATATTTACATACTTTATATAAAATTACTTTATGCATTTACATAACTAAAAATTTAAAGTGTATCTTTTAAATTTATACCTTCAAAAGGAGAACCTATGTTTAAAGGTGCACATACCAAGAGTTGGTATCTGAACCCACAGTTAAAAACAGTTTTGTTTTGTTTTTTTGCTGTTAATGGAAATTGTTAAAATTCAGCAAACATGAGGACAAGTTACTTAAAATTCATCACTTTATAAATTAAAAAAATGGTTAGCAGTAAAAGAAATTTACAAACCAACCAATCCATTCAAAGTCACTTAAAAGTAGACAGCTTTGAAAATGATTCACTTTTCAGTCTTCTAACTACGCTATCCAGAGGTAGGACTACTGGAAAGAATTATTAAAAAGTTAGCCCTAAAATGGTGCATTTTGCTGCCCCGTGGCTTCCTGGCTTCCCTGTGCAGGGCAGAGCCTGTCACCAACACATCACCCCTGCAGCCCAGGACAACGCGCAAGGCAAGAAGGCGACCGTGGACAGGGCCCGGCACCCGCACCTCTTCCAGACAGA
This sequence comes from Leucopleurus acutus, assembly GCF_964270905.1. Classification (NCBI taxonomy): domain Eukaryota; kingdom Metazoa; phylum Chordata; class Mammalia; order Artiodactyla; family Delphinidae; genus Leucopleurus; species Leucopleurus acutus. Next base: position 1,263,832 of record NC_139162.1, read on the forward strand.
GCGCGGGGGCCTTGGGGCAGCCAGTCAGGGGCCAGTGGCAAACCGGCAGCCTCCCCGCTCCTTGGGTAATGACATCAGTAAAAACTGGAGATTTTCCTTTGTGTATGACGTCCTATGCTTACCCTTGTACAGTTCTGATTACATTGTATATAACGAAACCTCTCCACAGAAGGGCAGGGACTTTCATTCCCCAGCTGCTCAGGCTGGCACCTGGGACCCTGCAGGCAGGCCGTCACGTGCAGCTGGTCACTGAGCCTCAGACATATCCCTACTGGAAACCTGACAAATTCTGATTCTCACATCATACAGGCTAATGGCAACCTTGGGAACCAAGTCACCTCTGAAATCAATCAACTGGTAATCAAAATTAAGTGTCCCCTTACACTAGTTTAAAATCCACAAAACTGACACTCTAGCTTTGCAACGTATTATCCTGTTCACGGCACAGAGGCTCCCTCACTAGTAACTCGATAGCAGCCCCTTCTTGGGGCCCAGGTGCCAAAAGGTTTCATTGTCATGATTAGGTCCAACCAAACTGCTCTTCTATTCTGGCAAACTTCGATTTAAATCCTAGGGTAAGAAATGGGAGAGAGAATGCCTAACTTCAACTATATGAACTCAAGCAAGTGGGCCATGTCTTTCTGGGACACATGGAACAGGGCACACAGTGTGGGCTTCTGAGTCAGAACCCGAATCCCGGCGCTGCTGCTCCCCAGCTTTAGGGTCTTGGGCAAATTATGTAAACTTGCCAGACCCCAGTTTCTTCATCTGAAATACGGGGAAACAGCACCCGCTGTAGAAGTCGTTGCGACACCTAAATGAGATCAGCCTGTTGGCTTCCAACACCCACACCCCTCTCCCCACCAGCCTGCGGTCAGCCTCCCGGGTGCTCAGGAAACATCCATCCAGCACACGCCGGAGAGTCACCTGTGCACGACCACGCTAGCGATAAGATCAAGTCCCTCACCTGCTGAGAGACCACTACTCCACCAGGCACTCGACCCAGCTCCTCGCATCAACCCTGCAAACAGGCGCTGCCCCGCTCACAGAGAAGGAAACCAAGGCCACATGGCCACCGGGCGCGATCGGGGCTTGCATCTCCGAGCGGCTGCCGGAGCAGGTGCCCAGTGCCGGCGCCGGCCCGATGCATGAAACCAGCTCCTGCTACCTGCCCAGGGACTAATCCCCACCTACCGCCCTTGTTTCGACAGGAAGATGGGACCCAAGCTCTAACTGACTTTACACGTTCTTTTTTGGAACAGAGCCCTCACATAAGTCGGGGACTTCTACTGAAGCAGTACCTTTTGCCTGTCGTTCTTTTCTCCCTTCTAAAGGTCTGTGCTGATCCGTCTAGGTTGCTATCTTAGCCCTTCTAGAACCAAAAAGACACATTTTCACGGAGATGGAAAAGTAACTATATGATCCATACAGACTATTAAAGAACAGTGATGACCATATGGGAATCAAGCTTGTGACACCAGCCACTTATTTATTTTCAATGTGTCTAAAGCTTGAACCTTAGGCACTTACACTAAAGGTGGATCTCATAAAGAAGCCCTCACAAAGGTGCACACTTCTACACCGACACACAGGAAATGCTGCCTCCGATTCAAACCCTGAGGCTGCTGCACTGTGTGTAAAAAGAAGTACCTGCAGAGCCTGCACGCCCCCCAAAGTTTGTACTATGGAATTCACTTCAGCCTTCCAAGCACACAGCTAACTTCCCTCCTCTCACTGGCCGTTTTCAGTGCTGACCAGAAGGTGGTAGAGTGAAAGGCTCTATGTGCACCTGTTCTTATCGGGGAGGACTAGCGCTGTCAGCCTTCTGGGCAGCACGGATTGCTCCGAGAATCTGAGGAAGGGGATGGCTCCTCTCCCTAGAAAAACCTGGACATACACAATTTATCCCCCACTTTCAGAGTTCAAAACCTCCTGAGGTCCACCCGCTGAGCACTCCTGCCCTAAGTGCGCTGTACATTATTCCACCACATACCCAAACTCGCCACACTGTATACCCCAACTATCTGTTTGCAAAGTCTGTTGGGAGACCCCCCGCCCCCGGCCCCATGAAGGTCCTGAGTGGAAGGGCTCAGAATCACCTGGCTTCTCCGAGCTCAGCAAATGGCTGCCACTTGGTAGCAGAGCTACCATATAACTTACTGTCTGAACTTGGGGGCGTGTTTGAGACTGAAAGGGGGCACTGTTAACCATTACAGCAGGCATGAGCCTGGCTGTCCTAGGCATACTGGGACACACAGTCACCCTTAGGAGGCTCTGACAATCTCCTGAGCAAAGGGGTCTCATCTCTTCTTTCCCTGTGGAACCTCCTGGGATTTTCCAATCTGAGGCTACACACAGGTGAACAGCTTGCAGAGGAAAACATGCCAAAGAATCTTCCTGCTTATCAGAAGCAACCTGAGTCACACCCCGCTGCACAGAAGGGGTGTGTCCCTGGGGGTCAGAAGACGGTGTGTGTTCCGGGTCCCGCTCTGGGCGAGTTAACTGGCTCTCTGGGCGTCAGTGTCCTGTTTTGAGATTAATTCAATTTGGCCAATATCTGAGTACGTGCTCTGTGTCAGGAGCCAAGAAAACCATGTGGTCTATTAAATGCACACAGTGAAACAGAGGGTCGTCTGCACGTCTTCACAACCCCCAGGCTCACTATTCTTACTCAGTCTTTTCTTCTCACACAATCAATCACCCGTCATCGAGCGTTCTTGGCAAAGTTTAGAACTCTTTAGTCCTTTGACCCACAAGACAGTGAACTTGCCTGGAGAACAGAATAACAGTGTCCATCACTGTGTCTCCACAGCGTACTACACTGGCAGACGGGGACTGAGACGCTGCTTGAATAAATCACAAAGTCTCATTACTTGATAAACTACCTGTTGCACGCCAGAAAGAAACCTGAAGTAACTGCCTACTTTTTAGAAGACTATTCTAGAACTGAGACAGAGTGGGTGCTGCCTCGTTTCCCAGCGGTCATTCTGGAAGGCTGCGCCCTGACTGCAAGGACACTGGTACAGTACACAACAGGTGGGAGCTTTTCCTTCTCAGCAACCTTTGGAACCTGCAGAACACTCCCCTGGCACTCTCAGCGGCAGCAAGTCTTCCCTCTCTCACGATGGGTCACTTTGACAAACTGTTCAGAGCCTGGAAGCTGTTCAGAGCCTGGTCTGGTAAGTGAGCTGAGTTCCCAAGCCAGGTAAGATGGGTTTTGGTCAAACATGGGGTGTGACTATTGAATGAGACTGATTTTTCTCCTATGGCTTGTATATTTACTACCAAAACAGCAGTTCCAAAGAGGTTTTGGCAAAGGAGCACCAATGAAATACAAGCCTAACCTTCCAGGATAATGATTTTTAACAGAGCAGTCCCTATCTGAATGCCCAAGTTCTGGTACATCTGGTTAAAATTCAGACTCATAACTTCATGGATTTACGACATCCAAAGGAAGGATGTCAAGGTTGGTGATAGACACCATCCCCAAACTGACTAAACTTGACATCAAACGACTCCTCAGGGAGGAAGCACTCACCTTGAGATGATCTGTGAAAAAGGAAAAAACCTCTTCAGTGTTTGATCGTTTCCCACCCAGAACCGGAGACAAGTTCCAGCCTCTGGGACACACCTGATTGGTTTCCAGAGCTGGCTGGGCTCCACACATGTGCTCAGATTGTAAAATCATCAGGCAAAGACTCCCCTGCCTGGGAAGCGGGAATCAGCCTGGGTCCAGGCTCACCCTGAGAATCCCAACCTCTGCTCTGGGACAGGACCACTCCACAGGCAACACGAAGGAGATGAGAATCAAAGGAGAAAAGATGACAGCACTGCTATGTCTCTAAACGCCCCCTTCGTCCATTCTCCCCAAATTGATCTGAAGAACTGACCTGCTCTCACAGATAGAGAGCTGAACAGCTCATTTAAGATGATCAACCACTCTAGCCGGCAAACTCAGCTGTCATGAAGTAGTCAGTAACACTGAAGTTCTAGCAGGAGTAAGGCTGAAAGTCTTTAAGTCTTAGGTTCTCCCAGCAATGAGCCGGCATCCTTTGGGCTCTTAACCAAAGGGGCACAAGGAATTTTATTCCAAAGAGTGGCTCGCGTCTTGGGACACAGCCAATAGGTCCTACCTGTGCCTCCGGGAAGCCGAGGGAGCAAGTTCCAGGAGGCTCCGGGGAGCTCAAAGCTCCGGAAGAGCCTATCCCCAATCCGGAGGGCGAACCCGTGTGCCTCCTTCCGCCCCCCACCCCATCCTTGTGGGCGGAAAGCAATGCCACGCGAATATCCCGGAAGAGAGATGACAGCTTCGGGAGATCAACCCCACTGCAGAGAGCGGAAGCAGCTGTCGGGCGCTCGACCTGAGGGGGTCCAGGACCCCCAGGCCGGCTCGCCCGGAAGGAACGTGGGATCGTGCCTAGCTCAGCTTCCCCTTCCCGGGGCCCGAGAGCCACGCTTCGGCTGGAGGCAGCCTGGAGCGCTCCCCGGAGGCGGAGGCGGAGGCGGCGGGGCTCCCGGGCCTCGGCTCCGCGCCGCCGCCACGCTCCCCGCCCGGCCGCCTCGGCCTCCTCCTCCCGCCGGCCCGGCCTCCCGCCATCGCCATCACTTACCTCAGCGCAAGGGCAGAGAGGGGGCCACGGCTTCGCAGGTGTCGGGGCGGCGCGGAGATGAGGTCCCTCAGCCCTTCCGCTCCTCACAGGCTCCGGCTTGAGGCGCGACGCGGGCGGAACAAACGGGCTCCACTACCCGCGGGGGCCGGCCATTGTGCGACGTCATCAGGCCGCGACGGTTGTCTGCGGCCCGGCGGGCTTCCCTCGCTTGCCACGCCCTCCGTCCGCTTCCTTCCGGCCTCCGCGCGGCCGCGCGCCCCGCGGCGCGCGCCCGCCCGAGATAGCACGGCGCAGGCGCGGTCGGGGCACCGCCCCTGGGGCGGATCTCCGAGCCGGCGCTCCGCCCGCCTAGGCGCAGGGAGGGCCTCGCGAGCCGAGCGGTCTCGTGACCCGCGAGCGCCGGTTGGCACCTGGCAGTGCGCTCTGCTGGCGGTAGCGGACCCGCGGAGGTGGGTCCTGCGACCTCGGGGCTCGGAACTTACCTGCTAAGTTCCGGCTGAAGAGGTCCCAGCCAAAGTTAATCCTTTCCGGGAAATGAGTTTAAATAGCAAACCTTAAACATATTAAACTTCTTCCCGGGGACTAAATAGCTCCCTCTCTGTTAAATATAATCAATGCAACGCAAAATTAATCATTTTCGAGAAACTGAGTTTAAATGTCAAAGACTAAACATTTTTTTTACAAAGAAAATATTTTTATTTGTATAACAAATATTCTAAGAAATGACGACATAATAAAATTAACAGAGTTGATGTGATGTCGAGACACAAATAAGTACGTAATGCTATTGATGATTAATCATTTTGTTTCATCCAACCTCCCACCGATTATTTTAGAGAGCATCTCTGGTGTATTTCTGACTGAATCTTAAGCATGATGTATCCAGGTGATTCAATTAGGAAATCTTTGAAAGAATGAAGCCTAAACATTTTTTTAAAACTATTTCTGTGCGACTAAATAGTTCCTGCTTTATCAAGTATAATCAGTCCAACACAAAATTTAATCATTTTTTTTGAGATATTGAGTTTAAATGTCAAAGCTTAAACATTTAATTTTTATTATTATTTTTTGTAGGCAATCCAGTGTTGAAAAGTTTGCTTCATCGTTTTGTGGTGTTATCTTTGGGTTAAGAAACAGGATCAACTAAAAAGAAAATTTCATAGAGTCCTGGTGGAGTTTACCACACTGTGGCTTGTAACCTATTTGCTGGAAGCACCATAAAGTTCTCAGTAGTAAAAATCAACCTTAATTAGCTTATAAATTGAAAAGCAAATTTTTTTTGTGTGCTGTCTTAGAATGAGAGTTCCAGGGTGGGATTTTCCCCATAGCAAATAATAAAAATAGGACTCCCGGCTGGCAAAAGGACATAGACCACTGAAAGCTTAAGCATTTAAAACTATTCCCAATGTTGTTAAAAAGTAGCAACAGGTCCAAAATGGAGTCACGTATGCTAAGCCTATCAAGACTTAATACCTAATTTAATTGAAGTTGTAGCCTCTCCCTAGAGTGGTAATTTAAACCCATCAGTCAGCACTAGGGAGGTGATCTGCCTAAGACCCCTGCATCCCTTAAGAGAAGGAAGGTGCCCTTGCTGGAAGTAACCCACCCTTTTAACTTCCTTGTCCCACCCTCCTGAGCCTATAACAACCTCCATTTTGTACAGCTTTTAGAAGCCTTTCTGCTTGCTAGATGGCATGCAGCCTGATTCATAAATTGTTGAATAAAGCTAATTAGATCTTCAAGTTTACTCAGTTGAATTTTTAACACTGATTTCTTAAAAATAATCAGCTCAAAAAAACAGAAACAAAAACAAAATAATAATCAGCTCAACACAAAAGTTAATCATTTTGTAAAGATACTGCGTTTAGGGGCTTCCCTGGTGGCACAGTGGTTGAGAGTCCGCCTGCCGATACAGGGGACACGGGTTCGTGCCCCGGTCCGGAAAGATGCCACATGCTGCGGAGCGGCTGGGCCCGTGAGCCATGGCCGCTGAGCCTGTGCGTCCGGAGCCTGTGCTCCGCAACAGGAGAGGCCACAGCAGTGAGAGGCCCGCGTACTGCAACAACAACAACAACAACAAAAAAGATACTGCGTTTAAATATCAGAGCTTAAAATTTTACACTCTTTCCATGTGGATAAACAGCTCTGTATCTTATTAAATGCAATCAGCTTAATGTCCTTGATCAGAAGGACATCATGTGGCATTGGGAGTATTTTTACAGCTTACCAACTGCCTTCACAACCATCAGGGTGGAGCCACACCGAGCCTACTGCAGAGCATCAAACTGTCCATGTTACAATAGGAACCTGCCCTTAGAGGGACCCTGGGCTTGGTCGAATGCTCTGCTGTCCTCGCCTTAAGACTCTTAATCATTTTTGAACAAGGGGCCCACGTTTTCACTTTGCAGTGGACCATGTGTGAATGAATGAGCGAGAGAAGAAATTGAGGGCATTGACATGGAGCTACCATTTGACCCGGTGATGTCACTCCCAGAGAAATGAAATGTGTGCACAAAAACCTGTACACGAATGTTCCAGCAGTGTTATTCACAACAGCCCCAGAATGGAAACAACCTAGGTGTCCATCAACTGATGATGGCTCAGTAAAATGTGGTCCAGGGAATTCCCTGGGGGTCTGGTGGTTACGACTTGGCCCTTTCACTGACAAAGGCCCAAGTTCGATCCCTGGTCCAGAAACTAAGATCCTACAAGCCGTGTAGCACGGCCAAAAAAAAGATGTGGCCCATCCATACGGTAGGGTACTACTCAGCCGTACAGAAGATTGAACTCTGTCTAAGAAGAGATGCCGTAGTCCAACCGTAAGAGGACACAAGAAGGTGGAAGGGGGCTCTCGCCAGAGCCCGGAGCCTGGACTTCCAGGTTCGAGAACCGTGAGAGATAAATGTCTGTAGTTGAAGCCCTCCAGTCTGCGGTATCTGTTATGGTCGTCTGAGCTGACTAATACGTTCTATTTACATGCAATATCAGAAGAGGCAAATCCACAGAGTCAGAAAGTAGGTGAGAGGTTACCAGGGGCTGGGGGTGGGGGATGGGGAATGAGCACTTAATGGGGACAAACGTTCTTTTGGGGGTGACGAAAATATTCCAGAGTCAGGCAGTTGTGCTGGTTGTGCAACTTCGTGAATATGCTAAAAACCATTGAATTGCGCACTTTAAAAGGGTAGATTTTGGGGGGTGGGAGGAATTGGGAGATTAGGTTTGACACATATACACTATTGACAGTAGGTATAAAATAGACGACTGTCGAGAACATACTGTAGAGCACAGGGAACTCTACTTAATGCTCTGTGGTGACCTAAATGGGAAGGAAGTCCAAAAAAGAGGGGATATATGTATATGTATGGCTGATTCATTTTGCTGTACAGTAGAAACTAACACAACATTGTAAAGCAACTATACTCCAATAAAAATTAATTTAAAAAAGGGTAGATTTTATGTCATATGAATTATACTTCAATAAAGCTATTCTTTTTTTAAGAATCTCTTTAAGAAATAAAGCTATTTAAGAAATAAATAAAGCTCTTTAAGAAATAAAGCTCTTTAAGAAATAAAGCTCTTTAAGAATAAAGCTATTCTTTTTTAAGAATCTCTTTAAGAAAAGAGCAACTAAGCCTGTGCACAACTACTGAGCTTGCGCTCTAGAGCCCGCGAGCCACAACTACCGAGCCCGCATACTACAACTACTGAAGCCTGCCCTCCTAGAGCCCGTGCTCCACAACTAGAGAAGCCACCGCAATGAGAAACCCGCGCACGCAACGAAGAGTAGCCCCTGCTCACCGCAACTAGAGAAAGCCCGTGCGCGGCAACAAAGACCCAACGCAGCCAAAAATCAATCAATAAATAAATGAAAATTAAAAAACAAAAGGAAAGAAATGAAGGGAGATGGTAGAGGACAGGAGGTGGGTGGGAGCTGAGAGGCGGTGGGAGAGGCTTGGGGGAGGGGACTCCTCATAGGTGAATCTCTGAGTGTCCTCCCGTTTCTCCCTCCCCTCGCCTCTGGATCCAGCCACATTCACCACCTGCCAGGATTAAGACCACAGCTCCAGCCCCTCCCCCCGTTTCCCACTCTGACACTGCCCCAGCCCTACCCTCTCCTGGCACTCAGAGCCACGTGTCTAAATCTCGGATTGGTTCCAATCTCATCACTCCGGCCTGAGACCACTCCAGCAGCTCCCTCTGCCCCCAGATAAAACCCAACCCTGAGTGCGCTGCCCCGGCTCTGTACCCCTGGGCCACTGCCGCCCCCCCCCCCGTCCTCCCACCTGGGGTTACTAATCACAGTGTTTTCAACATCTGGAGTGTGCGTGTGTGTGTGTGTGTGTGTGTGTATGGGGGAGGGCGGGGAGGTGCATTTAGAAAGACGGAAAATGGCCAAGGTGGGATTAGAACCCAGGTCTCTCTGAATCTAAATCCTCGACTTTGAGCCACTGACTCCCCAAGTATAACGATGCAAGCAGTGCTCTCTAGGCCTCAGTGTTCTGGCTCTGCGAAGTGGGGCTATTCACCCCTGCTGCCTCCCTCTCAGGAGGGAAGGAAGAGACAGGAGGTGACAGGCACAAACATCTGTCCTTATATGGACTCACAGCAGGTCTGGTGCCCAGCGATCTCGTGGAATCCTGGGAGGCAGCCCCACCATTCTCTCCGTTTTATAGTCAGGGAAATAGAAACTGTAACATCTAAGAGCTGGGATTCCACCCCAGGCAGTCGGACCACAAAACCCAAGTGACCTAGTGAATGAGGCTGTCTCCAGATTAAGGTACTCTGGCTGTGGCTGTTACAAAAGAGAAATGTAAACATCTGTTTCATCCAGCCCTGGTCATTTGGGGTCACTGTCACCGGCAGCCACAGTGATATAAACTGGCGCATCCCCCCACATTCTGTGGGACAATACGTGTGGTCCCATCAGGCAAGGGCCTTTGGGTCAGCTGAGCCAATGGGCCTACATTAACATTACTTATCGTATAAAATAGCTGTGGCCATGGGCTGTGACAGACATCTGCACGGCCATAATCGTGGAACGCTGGATCGGAACTTAAAGGTGTGGTAATCTGCATTGGGCCACGACCACCTTGGGAAACAGCACGGCATTAGTGAGAGCAGAGCCCGGGATCAGCAGCTCCACCCTAGACAGCGGGGTCCCTGGATCGTCAACAGCAACAGCACCTGGGGATTTGTTAGAAATGCACATTCTCAGGCCCTGCCCCACTCCTGCTGCTTGAGAATCTCTGGCTGTGGGCCAGCGGCGTGCAGGTTAACAGGCCCCGGGAAAGAGTAAGAACCACTGGCCTGGGACTCTCTTGCCCATCCCAGCAACGATGTTCATAGGTCTCTTCGTAATAACCGAAAGAACAAAGGCAAAACCCAGAAATGGCCCAAATGTTTACAGGTGATTGTAATATCACACAATACTTACAAGATTGTAATTGTTTTTTTTTTTTTTTTTTTTTGCGGTACGCAAACCTCTCACTGTTGTGGCCTCTCCCTTTGCAGAGCACAGGCTCCGGACGCGCAGGCTCAGCGGCCATGGCTCACGGGCCCAGCCGCTCCGCGGCGTGTGGGATCTTCCCGGACCGGGGCACGAACCCGTGTCCCCTGCATCGGCAGGCGGACTCCCAACCACTGCCCCACCAGGGAAGCCCAAGATTGTAATTGTTTAGCATTGTAACATATGGATCCCAAGCTTCTGTGTAGAAATCTATACATAAATCTATACAGGGGTGAAGCGAAGCTGCTTCCGAGGTGGGAGGGGGCGCTGGGTGCCCCGCTGAGGAGCCATGGGGCCACGGGAGGCTCCTAAGCAAGGCACTGACAAGAAGGGCGCGGCAGGCGGTTGTTTGAAAACCCCCGTCTGACAGCTCTTGCGTCTGGATCACCGGGGGTCTGCCGCGTTTCCCCTGGTTTTCAGCGAGCTGGCCCTTTTTCAGCACACGCCTTGTGTTTTCAATTTGCTGTGGGACGTTGTGGATGAAGTATCTACTCCCAAAGAAGGCGAGGCTTCATGCTTCGCGGCAGGTGGTTTTAGCAGATCACTGGGCCCTGTTAAGATTTGCTTCTAGTCACCAGGGCTGGTCCGTGCTCCCGGGGAGGAGGCCTTCTACGCCCACTCCCCGTCCGCAGGCTCCATCTGCAGCCCGTCTCTCCCAGTGCCGCACACTGTTGGCTCCGCGCCGCGGCCCTTCCCCCCAGGGGCCTTCCGCCGGTTCCTGAGGTTCTCCCCAGGGTGGGAGCTTCCCCTCGAGCCCCCGTCGGTGCGTCCCGCCGCCTCAGCTCAGCACCGCTGTGCGTGCTCCTTTCTGCGCCCCGACGCCACGGTGGGTGCAGGGCTCACGTTGCCCTCTGCCTTCGCTCAGGGCTCACCCCCTCGACCCCGCCCCAAATGCCTCAGCGTATGCGTGCGTGTCTTTATGAGTTTGTCCAGGGCCGAGGGTGAGCCCCGCACGAGGGCTTCTGTCTGAAAGCCCCATATGCGAAAATGAATCTGCTGGACGGATCCACCGGGAGGAGGGAACCAGTCGTCCTCGCCTCTCCAAGCGACCGGATGCCAGTCAGCCACCAGAGGGCGCGCCAGTCCGGGCATTTGGGGTCCCATGCTGGGAGGGCCTCAGGCTCCTGGACGTTCAAATGCTGTCCGTCCCCTGCACTAGCTCACGGTCACGTGGTGAAGGGCACAGGTGGGCGCAGGCTTATGTGCGGGCCCTGACGTGCACACACGTGCACACTCCCCCATCTTCATCCAGACCCCACTCACATCGCAGCAGCCCCTATGCAGACGCAGTGAGAGGGCTCTACTCTCAGGAAAGGATGGGCTCCACCGTCGGGGGTGCTGACCCCGTGGGACCCCTCGTCCCTCCAGGCTCCATCCTGGCCTCATGGGGTTCCCGGCACTGACCCCACCTGGCTTCCTTCCCTCCCTGGAGACATCCAGGGGCAACCCTGAAACCCAGCCAACGGGTGGCTGCCTGCCCCTGTCTCATGAGGTTCACAGGCTGCTGGGAGGTTAGGGGAAAGGGGTCCTGGGACCTCCTCGCCTGGAGCTGTGTTGTTTCTGTGGCCGCAGGGCCCCTCGCACGGCAGGGCCTGGGCAGGCTGGTTCTGGTGAAGGAATGAATGATTTTTTTCTTTTGGCCTCGCCGCACGGCTTGTGGGATCTTAGTTCCCCCACCAGGGGCCGAACTGACGCTCTCAGCAGTGAAAGTGCGGCGTCTTAACCGCTGGGCCACCAGGGAGGTCCTGATGAGTGAATACTGAGCTAAGGGATGAAGGTCAGCTCAGTTCCCACCTCAAGGCCTTTATCGAGGACCCTGGGTTCCCTCCCACGGTGGACAACCCGGGTGCGGCACTTTCACACCCCAACACCCTCCTCCACTTCGGCCACCAACAGAGCCCATGTGAACCCGCAGGCCATGCTGTGGTCCAGCCGGCAGCTTCCTATGCTGAAGACAAGTAGAGTGTGGTGGCTGGGCTCCAGGACGGCCCCAAGGGATCCTGCCTGCCTGCGAGGACTGAGCTCCCCAGCAGCCCCTCAGTCTGGCTGGGCCTTGGCAACGCAGGGGACAGGGTGCTGAGCTGTCGTGTCGGGAGCCCGGTTGTCTGCTGGTCTGGCTGCAGGGAGAGGCAGAGGCCCCGTCCAGCCGGCCCATCCTCCCTGTGGGCACTAGACAGGCAGCCGGACACCGTCCCAGCCATCCTCACGTGCAGAAGAGCCGCCGGCAGAAAGGCGGGATAACAAGCATGCTGTACTGTCAGTCCTGCGCTGGGGGTGGCCAGTCACCTGGCACCAGACGACCAAGGCGGCAGGGGCAGTGCCATGGCGGGGACCAGGCGCCCCACCCACAGGTGCCCAGCCTCTGTGTGAGCTCACTGCCTGAGTGTGACTTTTCCCCTTTCAAGCACCACCCTGCCTAGTCTCTTTATACCTACAGCCTTCTGTCTCTGCCTCCGTCTTCTTTGACACAGACATCACGTCACTCTCCAGGAGCACCTCCCACCCCACCCCTTCCTCACCTGGCCTGGAGCCATCCACTCCTCTCTGCCCAGATTCCAGCAGAACCCGTGGCCAAAATACCCCGGCGTGCTGCTCAAATATTCATTAATAACCAGACAGCGTGGCCACCGACCAGCCAGAAGGACCTCTGACATAGGACCAGACATTTACGCTTTGGAGCCTGGGCCGTGGAGACGTCTAGATGGTTCCAGGGAGTAGCAGGGCATCAAGGTGGAGGGCCTTGGGACCAAATGCAGGAAGGATCCCATGAGACAGGCAGCCTTTCAGTGGGGCATTTCATCTCTTTTTCTTTCTTTCTTTTTACAATATATTAAAAAAATATTTATTTATTTGGTTGCACGTGGTCTTAAGTTGCGGCAGGCTGGCTCCTTAGTTGCAGCTCACTGGCTCCTTAGTTGTGGCATGTGAACTCTTAGTTGTGGCACGCATGTGGGGTCTAGTTCCCTGACCAGGGATTGAACCCAGGCCCCCCGCAGTGGTAGCTCGGAGTCTTATCCACTGTGCCACCAGGGAAATCCCTCGTCTCTTTTCCTAACTACAGAATCAACCCACGTTTATCGATGCAGACAGAGAAACAAGGTGACCCAGATGCTGGGTGTCCCTTTTCTCCAGACATTTCTGGAGCCTGTGGCCTAGGACACCAACTTTGTAGAAGGAGAGATTTGGGTTCAGATACCAGCTTTACCGTTGACTAGCTCTGTGGCTTTGAGCTAACCAACTTGTGCCTCTGAGGCTCTGCTTTCTCTTCTGAAAAACGGCGACAATAACAGTCGTCACCATGAGGGGATAGTTGTGATGGCCACACAAGATGCCCAGGGCCGGGCCCCACGCCTGGCACATGCCAAGCTCCTGGACGATGGCTGCTACTAGACACGAATACATTTTGCAAACAGGTGAGAGCGCTCACCTACGATCTGCAGCCCACCCTTTAACTCAACGGATCGCGTGCCAATCAGTTTTTCTCAACCACATCTGTTTTAACTGCCAGACATCCAGCCGTGGGGACATAGCATCAAGTCCTTACCACTCTGAGTGGACATCTAAGTTGTCAGCGAGTTGTCTTACTGTGAACAAGAGCTCCGTAACTGCGTCATACCTGGGAGAAGCCACCGAGGGTCTCTGGGCTGCTCGGGCGGGGTGTTGCTGGCTTCAGGACTCCAGGGGCACCCGGCGGGTGGAGACGCGGGAGAGTCTGCGGGTTGTGGTCTGTCCACAGGTGAGCTAGTGGGTGAGAACTCAGGGCGGGTGAGGCATTCTATACATAGGTGCCGGGCGGCGATGCCTCTGCCCCTCTGGCACCTTTTTCCTGCCCGAGAGAGAGAAAGAGGAGCCCTGCGCCCAAGAGCCAGGCGAGTGGTGTAGCGCGAGGGCCGAATGTGAGGCTGGAGACAGATTGTAGTCCAGCCTGGTGATTTCAGCACCAGCCAGCAGGACAGCAGTCGAGAGCTGTCCTGGGAGTGGAATTCCCAGGGGAGGGCCATTCTGGAGGAGAGGGGAGAGGTGCAGGAGGTGGGCTAGGGGTGGCAGGGAGAGCCAGGGAGATCCCCTGCCCACCGGGTACTGCGGAGCCCTCCGTGTGGCCCTCCCAGTGCTCCAGGCAGCCCCAGTGGGCAGCTGGGCTGCCATGTTTGGGGCAGTGGGACCACAGCCAGCCCGGCATGCTGTCGCTTCTGCCGCCCTTTCTCCCCCCCAGCGGCCCTCCCCCCGCCTCCACGCATCTCTGTGTCCAGCCAGGTCCTGGGAATCACATCTTAGGGACCAAGCAGATGAAAATGCACTCAGCGAGGATTCACGTACAGGAGCGTTCACCACAGTGGCGTCTGATTCCCCCAAACTGGAAACAACCCAGAAGTGCAGAGAGTCCATCCTTCGTGGACATGCTGCAGCCCAGCCCTACGGCAGAGAATCACACAGCAGGGGAAACGGAGGAGCTGGTTAACACAGCCAGGGGAGTCCCCACCCGCCGGTGTCAGCGAATAAGCAGGACACAGTTGCAGTGGCTCTGGTTATAGAAAGCTCCGAGGCGGGCACGACACAAGACAGTGATGGGGACGCCCCCAGGGTGGGGGCGGGCGTGGCAGCCTTGTGCTCGCTTTACTCATTCAACCGTGGTTTCATGTTTCGTGCACCTTTCCCTGCGTATACTGTGCTCCAAAATCAAGACGTGAAGAAGCAAGAAAAGACACTAGGTGTCGCTGGTCTTCCTGGGAGACGTATTCAAGGGCACTTCGCCTGGACGCTCCATTTGGTGGCCAGGGACCGCACGCTACCCAGGTCCCTCCAGCCTGAGGCATCCGGGCCTGGCACCGGAATCTGCACTTTAAATGCCTTGGAAGAGCCAGGCCGCTGGCCATTTGGGGGTGCCAGCTGCGATTCCTGCTTTCTGAGCCAGCGGAGGGGCCCCTTCGGGCTAAGGAGGTGTGCCAGCCGTGGGGTGCACAGCGGCAGCCCCAGCCCGGCAGGAAAGGCGGGGCACCCCTGCTCCCTGGAGCCCCCAAGCCAGGGCCCCAGTCCCGCTCCTGCACCCCTGCCCGGGCCTCAGCCTCCCAGCCAGCACGGCGCTCCGCTCAGGGTCCCCTCCGCCTCTCCAGATCACAGTGGAAGGCCCTCGGGGGGCGGGCCCCACACCAGACTCACCTTCAGATTCCAGACATCGGAGCCCCCCGCCCCCCGCCCCGGTAATCCCAGCCTCCCAGGTAAGGGGACCAGCCCACGCCCTCCCCACCTCCTCCCTGGGTCTCCGCCTCTTCCTGTCAGGCTCTAGGGGCTCAGCGGGCTAGCGGGGTCCTTCCCAGCCTGGCGAACCTGTGGCCTGGGGAAGGCAGGGGGTTGGGCTTTCTTCTCACAGGTGTCCCTGCGGGGGAAGCTGCTTCGGCTGCCTCCAGCCCCGCAAGGGCGGCGGGCGGGGGGGGGGGGGGGGGGCGGGGGGGGCGGGGAGAGGTTGGCAGGGGCGCATGCGTGTGAGCACGCAGCACGTCTGTGGGCGGCACTGCAGCCTGCAGAACCAGAAGCCTTGCTGTGGGATCGGCTCTCTTCTGCCTCTGTCCCCCTCTGGCAGGAGCAAGGTGCTGAGGCTCTTCGCTGGGTAAGTTCTCAGCTGGGAGACGGTGGTCCCGGCTGCCCGCCTGGTGGAAGCCTTTGTTCAGACAGGCTCGCGCAGGCAGGAGGGGGATGGAGGTGAACAGGAGGGGGGCCCCGAGACACCGAGGCGGCAGGGAGCGCCGGATGAGCGCCGGGCCGCAGGGGCCCTTGCACACGGGGGTGGGGGGCTGCTGGGAGAGCTCTGGGTGTGTCCTGACCCCGGGCCGCCGGCTTTGGGGTCGCGGCGGCTGCTGTGACCCTGGGGCCATCGTCTCCTCCAGCTAAACGGGAGAGAGGCTCTTTTCCAGGAGAGCGAGGGGCCTCAGGCCGCGTGGATCCGTGTGGGAGTGTCTGCAGACGCCTGTGGGCCCAGGTGTGCGGCGTGTGTTCTGGTGCTTGTGCACCTGGTGTGTGAGCGTGGACGGGGTGTGTCTTTAGCTGCAGCACAGATGCCTGGGTTGTGATATGCATCTGTGTACTTGTGTGTGCTTTTGGTCCCCGTGTTGTGGGTACAGGTGTGCGTGGGTAAGTGTGTGCATGCAGAAGAGGGTGCATGTGTGTGTGTCGTTGTGTGTGGCGGGTATGCTGTGCAGGGGGTTTGGTTCGCGTGTGTTGTGTGTGTCTGCATTTCTGTGTGTTGCTGTGCACAGGGGCAGTTGGGCTGTCTGTGTGGGCAGCATTCGTATGCGCGTGTGTGAACACCATGTGACTGTTGCGCGCGTGTGCGGTGCAGGTGTGCTGTGTGTATTGTATGTGTGCGTGGGCGTGTGGCCGGCATCCTGGGGCCACCAGCTCTCTCCCAGCCCCGCCCTAACTCTGCGCCCTGGGCCCTGCCCCGTGGCCACAGCGGGGGCCGCCCTGTGAAGCTCTGGTGGGGTCAGCCTTGGATCCGTCTGCTCAGCAGAGCTCCGGCTCCGCTCTGGTCCTGGGTCGCCTGTCCAGCGGGGAGGCGGGGCTGCCAGGGGCGAGGCTGCGCTCTGAGGGAGCTGGCACGCGGCACTGCTGGCTGGTGACACCTACGGGGTTAAAGGCGGGAGGTGCGTGGTGCGTGGTGTGCGTGTGTACGTGTGCTGTGTATCGTGTGGCATCAGTGTTGTGTGTGCCCTGGGCCTTCACCCGTTTGCCTGAGTCCCAGCTGTGACTTCACCCCTCAATCCGCTCACGATACAAACCCTTTTTGCCATCACTCCAGGAGCTGAGAAGGGAGAGGGGTGCCTATGAACCCCGATGGGTGGAGGGGGGCTGGCTGACCCTGGCGTTTCCAGAGCAAGAGGGAGCAGAGCCCGCGTAGCCGCGGCTGGGGCCCTGCGGATGCCCTGGGTGTTCCCGTTTCATCCGCTCCGCACAGGCCACCCGGGATTGAGCTAGGACCCCCTGAAGGATGGGGAGACTGAGGCCCAGGGTGATTAAAGCCTCAATTTTAACATTAGTAATGGACATGCGACAGGTGCCAGGCTCCGGGCCCCAAAATTTCCGTGCCTGCCGTTTTGTGGGACTCTCACCGTGTCCCTGAGAAGCAGGTGTCTTGATTCCCCCAGGTTCACAGACGAGCTGGCTGGGGCTTGGACATGCTGTGTGGCTTCCTAGTGACAGGGGGCAGCTGGCCGCTGAGCGCTCCGGAGGTGCGTCCTCCCAGGTAACCTCCGCTCCGTCTCGCATCTTAGGTATGACGGTCGTCTGCATTTACGTACCAGGGGACTGAGGCTGGCAGAGCAAGCGGCTCACTGACTGTATTTATGGCACAGGCCAGAAGGAGCATCCCTGTTCTGTCCCTCGCCTGGCCAAGCAGTCACGTCACGGGCGCCAGGTCCCTGCGTGTCCGTGGGGCCAGGCTCTCTGGAGAGGCAGCGTGAGGCCCGGCCGCTGGTGTGGACGCCTCCCGGAGTCCCCTCCCCCTCCAGCGCCTGCACAGCCATCATGGAAGACGGGAGTGGGCCGGGCAGCCCCAGCGCCGTGGCCCTGGTTCCCATGATGCCGTCCCCAGCCCTGAGTACACGATGGTCTCGGTCTTCCTGGTGTTCCTTGTGTGCGTCGTGGGCACTGTGGGCAACGCCATGGTGGTGCTGACCACACGGGACATGCACACGCCCACCAACTGCTCCCTGGTCAGCCTGGCTCTGGCAGACCTTACTGTGCTGGTGGCTGCCGGGCTGCCCACCATCTCCAAAAGCTTGGCTGGGCAGTGGGTCTGCGGCCACGCCGGCTGCCTGGGCATCCGTGCCTCCAACTCCTCCGTCCCGCGTTTGCCGCGGAGAGGGAGGTACACGCCAACCCCTCCTGCAGGCCAGGACTTCCTGGCCACGAGCCTTGGTAAACTGAGTCTGCTCCCCATTTATGGAGGGGACGCTGTGTGGGACCCTGCAGGAAACCGGCAAGGGCGGGGGCAGGCGCCGGGAAGCGGGCTTCTCATCTCACCTCTGCTACTGACTTGCTGCGGGATGCCAAGGCAACCCTGCACTTCTCTGGGCTTGGTGTCCCCACCGGGAACGTGGGCACTGGGACTGGACAGTCTCTTGGGCCTCTTCCAGCTATGAAATTAACACCTGAGAGGCCATCTAGCCTCTAAGCACGTGGACGCTGAAACCCACTGACCGGGTTCAAGCCCAGCTCTAACCCTTCCCAGCTGCGTGGCCTTCAGCACATTGGCCCAGAGGGTTAGGATGTCTCGTCCAGGGCTACACAGAACGGGGACATAAGCGAGGCCTTCTGACATCCATACACTGGCCCGGTCCCGGTTCTCCCCTGCTGTGCCCATCTAGGGTAGCAATGTCCTTGACCCCTCAGCCTGTGACCTTTGGCGGTGGACAGTAGAAAACCCACCCTGGGATTTGCACAAAGGTCAAGGTCTTCGCAAGGGCACTCTGAACCTTGTGGGCCTGGCCGGACCTCGAGGGGCTGCACCTTCTGACTCGGCCCTGCCGTCCCCTCAAGACTGGCACCTTTGCTCTGCCAGTCCCCGAAGCTGCCTCATCACGGCATCCCAGGTCCCCTATGAAAGGGGCAGTTCCACCGTTGCGCCCACATTTGGTTCCCCATCGGGGAATCTGATTAGCTGAGTGGACCACCCTCCATGGCCCCATCCCAGGGGTCGGCAGGTGGGTCACATGACTGCCCTGTGGCCTACAGGTGCCTCGCCATCTGACACCCAAAGCGGCCACAGGCCGTGTGCATCGTGGCGCGGGCCAAGTGCATCGTGGCCGGCGTCTGGGGGACCATGTCCGTCTACTGCCTGCTCTGGTTCTTCCTGGTGGCCTTGGACGCTGACGGGCACCGGGATCCACAGCCTGTTCCTGCCCATCTGCCTGCTGGACTTCACCGTCTTCTTTGTTACGCCCTGCTGGAGGCCACCGTCCTCTGCAGTCTCATAGGGAGGTTCTTGTTCCAGAGCTCCCCGGCCCACCTGCCACAGCTCGGGGACCAGCTCGGGGGCCAGCACGGGGGTGATGAGGACCGGCCAGAGCCCGGAACCCAGGGGAGGCAGCTCCGTGGGCCAGGCGGGGTGCAGCGGGCAGCTGCCCCGGGGCCAGAGGCTCCCCTTCTTCCAGGAAGCAGGTGGGCAGGGGTGGCCAGTGGGGAGCAGGGGTGGGCGGGGTCGGTTTGCAGAGAGGCAGGGAGATGCGGCAGAGGCGTGAATGGACAGAGAGGGGGTGCTGGCTCCTTGTTCGTCCACCCACTCACTCGGCAGGTGTCCCCTGGGCACTGACTGTGTGCCAGGCCAGTTTCTAGGTGCGGGGACACAGGGGAGAACAGAACAAGATACACACCCCGCCCCCGGGGCTCACGGCAGGACAAGTAAACATGGACCCTGTCAGAGGAAGAAATGGAGCCCGGGGGAGTGGGAGTTTAGGGGAAAGTTCGGGAAGACCTTGCTGAGGTGATGACTGAATAAAGATATGAGGTGACCAAGCAGACACCCGGGAAGTGGTCCAGGTGGTGGGGGAGGGGGGCAGGGGGAGGGTCAGCAAGGATGGGGGGCCCCAGAAGCACTTGGCTCTGAGTGGAGGGAGCCGGGGTTCTGAGCAGAGGGGCTGCACCCTCTCCAGTTTCAGGGGGATCCCCATACGTTTGGAGCCCCAGACAGGTGTGCACAGGTCCTACATGTAACCACACGGGCACTCGGAGAGGCTGAGGCAGGGGGAAGGCTCAGCAGAGAGGGCCCCTGTGGATGAGCAGCAGAGATGTGAGTGGAGGGGGAGAGACAGAGAGGGAGACACAGAGACAGAGACAGAGACAGAGACAGAGACAGAGAGAGGGAGAGATGGAGAGACAGAGGGAGAGAGACAGAGAGAGAGAGACGGAGAGAGAAGGAGAGACAGAGGCAGAGAGAGAGATGGAGAGACAGAGGGAGAACCAGAAGCACGGAGCGGCCAAGGCCTGCTGCACTCGGGGTGTAGCATGGCCCCAGCACAAAGCTATGGACAGAGAGATGTCGAACTTCCTGGGGCAAAAGAGTGACAACTTCGTGGGGACCCCTCTCCCCACTACCCCTCCACAGACCCGTGAAGGACACTGCTATTCTCCTGATGCCACAAGTGGAAGAGGGAGGCTCAGAGAGGTTAAGTGGGCTGCCCAAGGTCACACAGCTTACGCCTGCCGGCTCCAGCACCCATGCTCCCACCCACTGCCCCTGCATCCTGAAGGTGGCAGTAGGGAGGGCCCAAGCCTAGAGCAGATGACAGGCCCCCCTGAGACCTCCCCTCAGTTCTGGGGCCCATAGGAAGCTCCTTGTGTGGGTCAGTGGAGGCTGCCCTCGGAGGTGGCCAGGACATGTGCCCCTTCCCCTCCCATTGACCCTCCTCCCTCACAGAGAAGCCGGGACCCTGGGCTGGCAGCTGGAAGTGAGGTGGAAGAGCCCAGAGTGTCCCTGTCCTCAGCCCCCCTCCTGACAGGATTGTCTTCTGGGCCTGGCGACTCACTCCTGGGCTGAAAGAACAGATTGGGGTGTAGAATGGGGATATGACCGTGGCTGGCTGGGCCACTCAGGACAGTGGTGAGCGCAGGCGGGCTGCAGGAGAAGCTGGTTCATGGTGCGTGTGCCGTGTCATCCTTCACTCTGAGCCTCTGCTTCCTCTCCTCCCTTTTTTTTTTTTTTTTGTCTGCGTGGCTTGCGGGATCTTAGTTCCCAGACCAGGGATTGAACCTGGGTCTGGCAGTGAAAGTGCCGAGTTCTAACCACTGGACCACCAGGGAACTCCCTGCTTCCTCGTCCTTCATGTGGAGATGAAAACAGAACCACTGGAGGGCCCGGTGCAGGGGACGCAGCCACAGCGTCCACCTGGGGCCTTCCTGTGTCACCCCGGGCCCGAGGCCCCGCTCCAGGCATCCGGTCTTCACTTGCTGGGCGTCTGAGAGGTCTGGGGGATAGGGTGCGCCAGGGGGCTCAGGGCAGTGAGTATTTACCACCTGAAGTGGGGCTATTTCATGAGCGTATCAACCAGCGCAGCTCTGAATGCCGGCCCCGGGCTCCTGCACAGGAAACGTTTAACACAGAGCCATACGCAGTGTCAGTTGAGTGATTATTGTAGTAACGTTCTCATCACTTAGCAAACATGCCCTGAGGCAGGAGCCATGTCCCTCGGTCACTTGGTGTGCCGGGTGCCAGGGCCTTCCCACCTCTGCCCTCCGCCCTGCAGGTCACCCCGATGCTGGTGGAGTCGTGCTACTCTTTGCCGTCCTGTGGATGCCCTACCGCACACTGGTGCTCCTCTACTCCTTTGTGGCCCGGCCTTTCCTGGACCCCTGGGGGCTCCCCTTCTGCCGCACCTGTGTCTACACCAACAGCGCCATCAACCCCATCATCTACAGCCTCACGTCCCCGAAGTTCCGGCTGCCTTCCAGCGGCTGTGCGGGGGTGGGATGGAGGAGCCAGAGAGGCGCACGGCTGGCCTCAGCTCCAGCAGCTACGGCGTGGACCCCAGAAGACGCAGACCCGCGGGAGTGAGGTCACGGGCCCTCAGGCAGCTGGGCCCCCACTCCAGGAGCAGGGGCCTGGTTTCAGCACCGTCTGAGGGCTGCCCTCCCCCTGCCCAGCCCCTCTCGCCTCCCTCGGTTTGCTCCTGTGCTGGGTCCTGTCCGCTGGTGGCTGGCAGGGCCAGGAGAGGGGAGACACTCCTTTGTCAACGGCTCTTCTAGGTCCCCAGTGCCTTCCCTCCCCATGAACGAGGACTGGTCACGTGTCCTAGTTCTGGCCCAGTGGCTGGACTCCATTTGGGTAGCTCCCTCCCCTCCTCTGGAAGTGGGGGGGGGGGGGGTAGGAGCAGGAAGAAGCTGGGAGGGTGCCAGCCTTCACTGGTGTAAAGTTGGGACCTTCCATCTGTTATTATTCATTCGTTTAAGCACTCTGTTTTCCACCTGATGGGTATTACAGCAATGCATTTCCAGTCTCTCGTGATAGCCTGTGTCATTCTGGCTGTGGGCAGAGCCCGTGTTGCGACGTTTTCCAAGCGGGACGGTGCCACCTGGTGCCACATAGAAAGGGTACCCAGCTCTACCACTGACACCCAGACACCGCTGGCAGACTCGCCACTCACACGTGCTGAGGCTGGCCGGTACCCGGGCCTCCGGCCTCCTCCCCTTGAGCTCTGCCCCTGGACCACAAGCCCTGAGTGGTGCTGCCTTGGGTCACAGAGCAGAGCGCTGCGTTTCTTCGGGGCCCTCAGCCAGAAACAGGAAGCCTTCCTGAACCCCCTCGCCCGAGGTGTTCAAGCTCTGCTCTCGTGGGGCCCGCTTTGCTGACCACCGCCCTCTACACCCAGCACCGGAGGGGCAGGTACGGGCGTGGGACGGCCAGGCCCCAGGCTTCTTCCTCTCGGACTCCATCTCTTTTGTGGGTGGAACACTGCAGCCAAAGGCATTGACGATTCAGGCGTCAGGTGGCAGAAGCAGCCCTCCGCGGGGGAGCCAGATGTGTTTCTGGGCCAGCTGGGGCGTGGGACCGTTGCCTGGCCCGGTTCTCAGAACCTCAGGCCTCAGTTTCTTCCCGCCACTTCCCAGGCGAGACTCTGTATGGAAAGTGCTTTCAAAGTCGCAGGCGGGGACACAGATCACCGGTTGTCACCTCTCCTGTGCCTCCAGGCGCCAGCGGAGGCTGGGCCGAGGAACACATGCGAGCGGCCAGGACCTGGGACCCCAGAGCCAGCCCTCAGGTCAAGGGCCCGGCGGGCGGCCTGCTATGCGTTGAGCCGTCCGGGCCCCGGGGCAGGACGCGGCCTATTTACGGGGGCCGGATGGTGTCGGCCAAGCAGTAGGAACTGATGCCCGGCCTTCCATTGGTGCTCGCGGCTGTCCATCCTGCTGATCCACCAATGAGGGGAGAGCGTGGGTTGAGTGGGTGTGGCCATGGTCACGTGACAGCCGCAGCCGGGGCGGGGGGGGGTGGCCCGCTGGCCCCTTGGCTGCCGCCTGTCCACGCCGGACCCTCCTCCGGGTGGTCCTTACCGACGGTCAGGGGCTCCAGGCCAGCCCGCTACAAGCAGCCCTTCTAACGCAGCAATGACTCTGGCAAGGGGGACCTCCAGTTCTCCCGGTTTTACTGATGAGGAAACAGGCCAGGAGACCTTCAGGCGGTCACCTGTTCCCCGTGGGTGAGCCGCTGAACTCCTGACCGCAAAGCTCGTTAGGCCAAAGGCACAGGTCCCTGACCCCATCCCCATTCTCTCCGAAATTATTTTCCTCTTGGGCCCTGGTGATGCTCATCAAAGCAGGTTTTCCGTGGACACTCGTTTGGGAGGACGTCTGTGTGTCCGGAAGTCGCCCAAATGTGACTTCCAGGATGGAAGGAGGTGGGAATGGGGAATTACTTCGGTCAGGGAGGAAGGGCGTCCTGAAAGCTGGGGCCGTGGTGGGGCTCTGTCCCCAGAGAGAGCCGAGGGACAGATGGGGGACGATGAGAAGATGGGGCCTCACTGGACGGAGGGCGCCCTCACCTTGACCTTGTGGCTGAGCTCAAGGGGTGGAGGCTGCCTGCGCGTGAGCATCTCCTGTGGCCACTGAGGGTGTGCGGGGCCCAGGTCTGGGCACTGGCGTTAAGAGGCCAGCCCCGGCCGCGTTACTTGCTGTCCCGAGACCTGAGCCGTGGCCCCTTCTTCCTTCATCTGTGAAATGGAGGCGAGCTCTGCAGGCCTTCCTGCGTGGGCGCCGACGGACGCAGCACAGCTGGGACAGCTTTTCCTGCTTCCTCTGTTCCTGGCTTCAAGCTTTGTTTCTGGTACCTTCTGGACGGTCTCCTGACGCTGAGGTTACCTCTCCGGCCAAACCGAGCCCCCGCTGTGAGCCTTCGGGTCTCCTCCCGGCCTTTCTTGATACTCTTCCCGTCACTCTGTCACACACCTGGGCTCGGGTGCCCCTGCACGCAGTTAAGACCGGGCCGAGGGAGGGTACTTGTCACGGGGGTCCGGCCTCACCGCTGTGCCGGTCCCGCTGTCTGAACCGCTCTGCTCCTTTCTTTTGGCATCGGGACATGTCCCTGTCAGGGAGGATGACTGCTTTATTGTCCCTTACCCAGGACATGGGCGCAAATCAGGAAATAAGTTAATTTGGGCACCCCACGCCCCTGCAAAGGAAAAAAGGGAACTTCTGAAAGTCAGAGAGGACCCCAAAGTGCTGCCCCGCTGCCCAGGAGTAAGCCTGTGCTGTGGCTTCGCTTTACACACAGCTCTCAGGAGCGCTGTTGGGTGGTCCAGGGCTCCCCAGACCTGGTGTGCGTCAGGCCCTCCTCCCCCTGAAGCCCCTCGCTCAGTCGCTCCGACTTCTATTTCCTGCTTCTCACAATAGCCGGTCCCACGTTCCACCCCCTGGGGAGCCTCAAAAATACCAGTGCTGGGCCTGGGCCCGGAGTTCTGGGCGCCTGCAGGAGAGGGGCCAGAGCTTCTCGGCGGGAGCACGGCCCTGGGTGGGAAACAAATCCGCGACAACCCGCTCCGCGCTACGGGACGCGCCAGGACAGGCAGACAGCCCCAGCCCCCCCGCTGGGCGCCCCAGCCCTTAACTGTGACGGCGCCTGTGACAGGCGGCACCCCCAGGTTAAGGGGACACGGGCCAGCACTGTGCTCGGGGTGGATTTCCCACCCCGAGGGGCTAAAAGCGAGGCAGCTCTGCTGTGTGGAGGGTGACACCAGGGCTTCACTCCCAGCTGGGCTGGGAGGCCCGCGGGGACGTGTGTGAAGCCTGACCTGCGGCGGCTCAGAACTCAAGCTGTCCTGGACGACGCAGAGGAGCTGTCGCCACGTGGGAGTAGATACAGCAGTTAGAGGTTAGAGCGGGTGCTGCCTGGGAACAGGCCCACGAAACAGTGCTCGGAAAAGGGACGGTGCCAGTGCCCCGGGCGGGGTGTGCCGTGCAGCGCCCTTGGGCCATCGGGACAGCACGTCTGGTGCTGGCTTACTCGGTGCCATTCGGAGCCCCCCCCCCCTCCGAGGCTCTGCTCTGTGATGAATGTGTGTGGCCCTCGGGGTGGATGCCAAAGGGCTGCTGAGGGCGCGGGGCCAGGTGCTGGCCCAGCGCGGGCGGAGCCAGCGACTCCTGCTGCCCCCTCTCCGGGAGCCTGTGTGGGTCACCCACTCCCCCCACCTCCAGCAGGGGCCGCCGTGGGTGCAGAGACATTGCCAGACTCCCCAGCTCAGCGCTGGGCCCTGGGGGCAGTGGGCTCCCCTGGGAAATGCTGGAGCAGCCAGGGTGTCTGGGCGGCGTCCCCTCTGAGCCTGTGCTCCCAGAAAACAGGGGCAAGTAAGAAGCCTCACAAACGCCTTGTTTCTCGAAGCGCCCTGGGAGAAGGCTTACTGCAGACTCCCCCAAATGAAGTGAAGTTGATTCACTCTTCCTCAGGACCCCCTTGAGGACCCCAGATACCCCCGGGGTTACCTACGACTAGGCCAGACCCTGACCCTCCAGCTCCCCGATCTTCATCTCGTGGTTGATTCGCTGAGATTAGAGCCACTTGTTCCCCTGAAACTAGCTACAGAGAAAACCATTTCCAGTTCAGCGGACCGAGATTCCCCTGATTGCCAAACAAGCCCAGCTGGAGACCACCGCCCTGTCACCCGCAGGCCACCCCCGTCACACCTCTCCTCCCCCCCACAGGAGCCCAGGGCAGGGCCGCCTGCCGGGACGTCTGGTCTTCGGCCCCGGGGAGCCCCCCCCACCGCTTGCTCTGGGTCTGCGGTTTGGCTGTCACTGCGGGCTGAGCGGGCCCCACGGCCGCCCACGTGTTTCTTGTGAAGGCCGCAG
This sequence comes from Leucopleurus acutus, assembly GCF_964270905.1. Lineage (NCBI taxonomy): Eukaryota > Metazoa > Chordata > Mammalia > Artiodactyla > Delphinidae > Leucopleurus > Leucopleurus acutus. The sequence goes on from NC_139162.1 coordinate 1,289,773, forward strand.
GCCGCAGGGGCGCAGGTGTGCTGAGTTAGTATCCACTCAATTGCTCACGTGTTCGCCTCCTCCTCCCGACATCCCAGCAGGCACCGGGCCCAGAGCTTGTTTCCCCTCGATTTGCCCGGTGCTGGTTTCCTCCGGCGGGGCTCTCACCCACCTCACCGGCCTGCAAGGCGGTTTTTCGGTTGTCACAGGGCTGGGTGGAGCCAGCGGCACTCAGTGGTCGGCCCAGGGGTACCTGAAGTCACCATCGTGGAGGTAAGAAGCCTGTTTGCAGTTTCTTGAGCTTTGTGCGTGGACACGAAGGGCTCTTTGCACTTTTTGAAGCCGCACTGGCCGTTCCACCGGGTAGCTGAGGAGACGCTGTGCTCGGCTTCATGTGGAGCCCGAGCGGGCGGTTCCCTGTTTGGGGCATCGCGTCATTACAGCCAGTCAGTCGGGTTTGCGCCTGGGGCAGTGCCTCTTTAGCCACTGCCTTCACTGGGAGCCTCCCCCTCCAGGAAGCCCTCAGTTAGCCCCCAGCTGGTGGCACCCCCAGCCCTCCCACATCTCACGCCTCCCTCCCCTCCCTCCCCACTCCTCCCTTCCCTTCCTCCCCACCGCTCCTTCCTCCCCCCAAAACTCCCGACACCCTAGCACTTTTCCCTAGGTGCTCAGCGTTGATTTATGGGCCCTGGGGTAGTGAGTGCGTTGCGCGCGGCTTTGAATTCTAGTCTCCAGCGCTCCTGGGCTACTGGCTCGTGTCCAGTGGCTGGCTGGTCAGGCCGTCCAGGTGCGGCAGGTCTCGCCTAGCGCGGTGCGCACGGCTGGGTGACCCCGGAGAGCCCCTCCCTCAGGGCTCTGGTGTCTCAGACCGAGCTCACGGTCTGAGCTGGTTCTGGAGGATCAAGGGGACTGAGAATCATGCATTAAAGAAATTGCAGAGCAAAATGCCAGGGAAGAAGGTTCACCGGAGAGACGAGTAAGGACAGGCAGATGTGTGTGGACGCAGGTGCCTTTCCGCTCCTTTAACTGCAGGCGGGGCTGGGCTGGCCTGGGGCGATGGGACGCCCACTCCCCTGCTGGGTTCTGGCATGTTCTCAGGCAGCAGGTGCCTGGTGTCAGCGCCACACAGATGCACAGCCTTTGTCTTCCTCCGACCCCAGGACGCTTCAGGCCCGCCGCTCAGGGTGCTTGGCGCCCCCTCTGGTCCTTCAGGGTCTTGCATCCTCGGGAGTCTCAGGTCCCCCAAGCCCGCATCTCCCTTGTCCTCCCTGCGAGGCCAGGGGCCCGCTCAGGCTCTCCCACCCCCGCCTGACTGAGGAGCTGGGGACCCCGGCCCAGACCACAGGTGCCTGCTGGCTCGGTGGGAACGAGGGTGCCAGGGGGCGTGGTTGGCTCTGGGCAGGGTTGCTGTGCTTGGCCTGGGCCCCGGGTTCCAGGTGCTCAGTCCAGCCACGTGAGGATGCCCGTGTCAGGACCCTGGCTCAGAAGGGGTTTGGTGACTGAGAAGGAATTGTCCGCGAGGCGTGGCAGCTGCCGCCTGGCGCTGGGCGGGGCGACTGATGCCGCCAGGGTGGTCCTCAGAGGAGGGCCTGGGGCCAGCAGGCATGGGGAGAGGTGTCCGTGGCCCATGTGAGCCCCCCAGCTCTCTCTTGACTCCCCGAGGTGGCTCCTGACTTTGAGCTTGGGCAGCAGGGCCGGGGAGAAGTTGGGGAGGCGGCAGGTGCGCGGGGGGCGTGAGGGTTAGGAGAGCCGTGCTCTGGTGGGGACAGCCCCAGAGCTTGGGAGACGAGGCCCCCGCCTCTCATCGGCCACTTGGAACAATCCTCACGCTGGTCCTGAGGGTGAAGGAGGGTGAATTGCGCTTTGTCGGTGGGGAAGTGTTCTTGTTCTGGGGCTCGACGGACACCTGGGTCGTCGCTGGGCTGCGGGGGTCCGGGGGGAGGGGGAGTTGCCTGGGGGCTTGGCCATCTGAGGTCCCCAGTGGAGGGGAGGGGGCCTTAACAGAGGCTGGGGGGAGCAGAGAGCTGGGCTGCGTGGGGTGGGAGTAGGGGCCACGGACGAGCCTCCAGTTTCTTCTTCAGGAAACAGAGCTCGCCCCCGTGAGCCGGGTGGAGGGGTGATGAGTGGTTACTCTCGCAGTTCTCAGAGTTTGGTCTGTGGAACCCTCAAGGTCTGTGACGTCAAAGCCACTCAGACGCCACTTGCCTTTGTCACAAGGTGACGTCTGCTCTGATGGCCTCGGCCCGGGCTGTGCTCACGGTGTTCCCACAGCTGACGCTGTCCTTGATGAGGCAGCAACAAGATACTAATCGTACTGAATCTCAGCTCTTGAGTTTTGTCTTTTTAATGGTATTGGTAATGAAACGGGAGGAGCAGGTGTGTGAGCTGAGGTGCACCACACGGGGCCAAGTCTCCTCCAGGACGCGCCCACGAGACCAGTTCAGAGTCTGTGCTGGTGATAAAGCTGGGGCTCTCACGTGGAAATCAGAATTTTGCACAGCTTGACAGCTTCACACGGTTTGACTTTGCTGACAGTTGGTGGTGACGGGGCGGAGTGCTGTGTCTGTGTTTGATGTTGTGGGAGGTGCGTCTCCACTGGGAGATGCACTGGACCCCATGAGCTTAGATTTTTCCAAACAGCCCGATCATGCCTGGGTAAAACTCCTTTTAGTGTGCAAAGCAAACCAATGGATTTTAATGTAACAGAGGAGGAAAGGGTCAGGGATACGGTAGCAGAGTCCACCTCGAAGCTAGTCTCTAGGGCCTGCTGGGGGGTCCGACGGGGCTACTAAAATGCCTCTGCGTTTCCAGCCACACATGTATGGGGCCAGATTTTCGTCGCGTACTTCAACCAAGATAGTGTATTGACACAGGTGCGAATCCCATTGTCTGCCGTTAAATAGCCAACAGTAAAGCAATTGAAGCGCTACAGTGTCCTTCTCCTTACTTTGGAAACTATTATTTTTCATAAAAACATTATCTCTGTTAACATGTAATGGGTTTATTACTGTTATTTTTAAATAACGTTAATATTTTAAAAATTCTCAAGTTTTTTTTTTTTATGTTGAGCCTTCTTTTAATTTATTTTATTTATTTTTGGCTGTGTTGGGTCTTCGTTTCTGTGCGAGGGCCTTCTCCAGCTGTGGCAAGCGGGGGCCACTCTTCATCACGGTGCGCGGGCCTCTCACTGTCGCGGCCTCTCTCGTTGCAGAGCACAGGCTCCAGACGCGCAGGCTCAGTAGTTGTGGCTCACGGGCCCAGCCGCTCCGTGGCATGTGGGATCCTCCCAGACCTGGGCTCGCACCTGTGTCCCCTGCATCAGCAGGGAGATTTTCAACCACTGTGCAACCAGGGAAGCTCTCAAGTGTTTCTTTATTTCTTTATTTTTGGCTGTGTTGGGTCTTTGCTGCTGCGCGCGGGCTTTCTCTAGTTGCGGCGAGCGGGGACTACTCTTGTTGCGGTGCGCAGGCTTCTCATTGTGGTGGCTTCTTTTGTTGTGGAGCACGGGCTCTAGGCGTGTGGGCTCAGTAGTTGTGGTGCACGGGCTTCGTTGCTCCACGGCATGTGGGATCTTCCCGGACCAGGGCTCGAACCCGTATCCCCTGCATTGGCAGGCAGATTCTTACCCACTGCGCCACCAGGGAAGCCCCTCAGGTATTTCTAATACGGTAAATACCTATAGATACAACCTACATGGATCAAAGCTCTTTGGGGTCCTCAGTAATTTATGAACATAAATGGGTCCTGAGATGAAAAGATTTCAAGTTACTTAGACGGGAGGTGTGGATTAACGTAGTACCTGGCGAGTCCTGTTCCTGATAAATGGTCAGTGTCCTTTCTTTGGGTTTACTTTTGGGGAAACTGACGTTCAGAGAGGAAAGCTTCACCCGTGACACAGGCAGGGCCAGGTGCCTGCCTTACTCCCGCCTGGCAATGCCCCCCCGCCTTCCTGCTGGTGACTCCTGAGCCAGAACAGGGGTGCAGCTTGGAGCCCTCCGTCAGAATCAGCCCCCACATGGCGGCCCGCATCTGTGAGCCCCGCGAGAGGAGAGGGCAGCTCACTGCAGTGCCTGCAGAGGTGGAAGGAGCCCTGCCTGCCTGCAAGGGACCTGCATCCATGTCCCTAATCACAAAAAACCACTGCCGGTGCTTAATTCTAAACCGTGAGTGTCCGCTGCAGAAACCTAAGAAGGTAGAGAAAAGTGAAAAGAGCTCCTTTTCACGCACAAACTACCTTCAACGCCATCACCTGCCTGAGTTTCCCCGACGGCCTCAGAGACAGCTGCTGGTACTGTCCTGGGAGAGTGAGGACCTGTGCGGGGCTGTCCTGGCCACAAGTGCCCGGCGGGTCCAGACCAAGGCTCCATCCTCACCTACACCAGCTGTCAGGAAACCCAGGCAGAGCTCGCTTTTTGGCGCTGCCAATTGCAGGTCTGTGGTGACCCTGCGTCGAGCAAGTCTATTGGCACCTTTTTCCCAGCAGCATTTGCTCACTTTGTGTCTCTGTGTCACATTTTGGTAATCCTCGTGATATTTCAAACTTTTTCATGATTATAGTTGTTATGGGGATCTGTGATCAGTGATCTTTGATGTTACTCTTGCACAAAAGGTTACAACTGGCTGAAGGCTTAGAGGATGGTTAGCGTTTCTTATTAAATTTTTTCCTTTTCTTTTTTTGAATTTTATTTATTTTTTATACAACATGTTCTTATTATCCATTTTATACATATTAGTGTATACATGTCAATCCCAACCTCTATTTCATCACAGCACCCCCTCCCTCGCCACTTTCCCCCCTTGGTGTCCATATGTTTGTTCTCTACATCTGTGTCTCAATTTCTGCCCTGCAAACTGGTTCGTCTGTACCATTTTCTAGGTTCCACATATATGCGATAATATACGATATTTGTTTGTCTCTTTCTGCCTTACTTCACTTTGTATGACAGTCTCTAGATCCATCCACATCTCTACAAATGAGCAAATTTTGTTCCTTTTTATGGCTGAGTAATATTCCATTGTATATATGTGCCACATCTTCTTTATCCATTCGTCTGTTGACGGGCATTTAGGTTGCTTCCATGACCTGGCTATTGTAAATAGTGCTGCAGTGAACATTGGGGTGCATGTGTCTTTTTGAACTATGGTTTTCTCTGGGTATATGCCCAGTAGTGGGATTGCTGGATCATATGGTAGTTCTATTTTTAGTTTTTTAAGGAACCTCCATAATGTTCTCCCTAGTGGCTGTATCAATTTACATTCCCACCAACAGTGCAAGAGGGTTCCCTTTTCTCCACACCCTCTCCAGCATTTGTTGTTTGTAGATTTTCTGATGATGCCCATTCTAACTGGTGTGAGGTGATACCTCATTGTAGTTTTTTTTTTCAATTTTATTTTATTTTTTTTAACATCTTTATTGGAGTATAATTGCTTTACAATGATATGTTAGTTTCTGCTTTATAACAAAGTGAATCAGCTATACATATACATATATCCCCATATCTCTTCCCTCTTGCATCTCCCTCCCTCCCACCCTCCATATCCCACCCCTCTAGGTGCTCACAAAGCATTGAGCTGATCTCCCTGTGCTATGCAGCTGCTTCCCACTAGCTATCCATTTTACGTTTGGCAGTGTATATATATACATGCCACTCTCTCACTTTGTCCCAGCCTACCCTTCCCCCTCTCCATGTCCTCAGGTCCATTCTCTAGTAGGTCTGTGTCTTTATTCCCGTCCTGCCCCTGGGTTCTTCATGACTTTTTTTTTTTATTCCATATATGTGTGTTAGCATACGGTATTTGTTTTTCTCTTTCTGACTCACTTTACTCTATGACAGACTCTAGGTCCATCCACCTCACTACAAGTAACTCAATTTGGTTTCTTTTTATGGCTGACTAATATTCCATTGTGTATATGTGCCACATCTTCTTTATCCATTCATCTGTCGATGGACACTTAGGTTGCTTCCATGTCCTGGCTACTGTAAATAGAGGTGCAGTGAACACTGTGGTACATGACTCTTTGAATTATGGTTTTCTCAGGGTATATGCCTAGTAGTGGGATTGCTAGGTTGTATGCTAGTTCTATTTTTAGTTTTTTAAGGAACCTCCATACTGTTCTCCATAGTGGCTGTATCAATTTACATTCCCACCAACAGTGCAAGAAGGTTCTCTTGTTTCCACACCCTCTCCAGCATTTATTGTTTGTAGATTTTTTGATGATGGCCATTCTGACCGGTGTGAGATGATATCTCATTGTAGTTTTGATTTGCATTTCTCTAATGATTAGTGATGTTGAGCATTCTTTCATGTGTTTGTTGGCCATCTGCATGTCTTCTTTGGAGAAATGTCTGTTTAGGTCTTGTGCCCATGTTTTGATTGGATTGTTTGTTTTTTTGATATTGAGCTGCATGAGCTGCTTGTAAATTTTGGAGATTAATCCTTTGTCCATTGATTCGTTTGCAAATATTTTCTCCCATTCTGAGGGTTGTCTTTTTGTCGTGTTTGTAGTTTCTTTTGCTGTACAAAAGCTTTTAAGTGTTATTAGGTCCCATTTGTTTATTTTTGTTTTTATTTCCATTACTCTAGGAGGTGGATCAAAAAAGATCTTGCTGTGATTTATGTCAAAGAGTGTTCTTCCTATGTTTTCCTCTAAGAGTTTTATAGTGTCTGGTCTTACATTTAGGTCTCTAGTCCATTTGAGTTTATATTTGTGTATGGTGTTAGGGAGTGTTCTAATTTCATTTCTTTCCATGTAGCTGTCCAGTTTTCCCAGCAGAAAAGAGACTGTCTTTTCTCCATGGTATATCCTTGCCTCCTTTGTCATAGATTAGTTGACCATAGGTGCGTGGGTTTATCTCTCGGCTTTCTATCCTGTTCCATTGATCTATATTTCTGTTTATGTGCCAGTACCATACTCTCTTGATTACTCTAGCTTTGTAGTATAGTCTGAATTCAGGGAGTCTGATTCCTCCAGCTCCATTTTTTTCCCTCAAGACTGCTTTGGCTATCTGGGGTCTTTTGTGTCTCCATACACATTTTAAGGTTTTTTTGTTCTAGTTCTGTAATAAATGCCATTGGTAATTTGATAGGGATTGCATTGAATCTGTAGATTGTTTGGGGTAGTATAGTCATTTTCACAGTATTGAGTCTTCCAATCCAAGGACATGGTATATCTCTCCATCTGTTGGTATCATCTTTAATTTCTTTCATCAGGGTCTTATAGTTTTCTGCATACAGGTCTTTTGTCTCCCTAGGTAGGTTTATTCCTAGGTATTTTATCCTTTTTGTTGCAGTGGTAAATGAGAGTGTTTCCTTAATTTCTCTTTCAGATTTTTATCATTAGTGTATAGGAATGCCAGAGATTTCTGTGCTTTAATTTTGTATCCTGCAGCTTTACCAAATTCATTGATTAGCTCTAGTAGTTTTCTGGTGGCATCTTTAGGATTCTCTATGTATAGTATCATGTCATCTGCAAACAGTGACAGTTTTACTTCTTCTTTTCCAATTTGTATTCCTTTTATTTATTTTTCTTCTCTCCTTGCCGTGGCTAAAACTTCCAAAACAATGTTGAATAAAAGTGGTGAGAGTAGACATCCTTGTCTCGTTCCTGATCTTAGAGGAAATGCTTTCAGTTTTTCACCATTGAGAATGATGTTTGCTGTGGGTTTGTCATATCTGGCCTTTATTATGTTGAGGTAGGTTCCCTCTGTGCCCTCTTTCTGGAGAGTTTTTATCATAAATGGGTGTTGAATTTTGTCAAAAGCTTTCTCTGCATCTATTGAGATGATCATATGGTTTTTATTCTTCAGTTTGTTAATATGGTGTATCACATTGACTGATTTGCATATATTGAAGAATCCTTGCATCCCTGGGATAAGTCCCACTTGATCATGGCGTATGATCCTTTTAATGTGTTGTTGGATCCTGTTTGCTAGTATTTTGTTGAGGATTTTTGCATCTATATTCATCAGTGATATTGGTCTGTAATTTTCTGTTTTTGTAGTATCTTTGTCTGGTTTTGGTATCAGGGTGACGGTGGCCTCGTAGAATGAGTGTGGGAGCGTTCCTTCCTGTGAAATTTTTTGGAAGAGTTTGAGAAGTATAGGTGTTCACTCTTCTCTAAATGTTTGATAGAATTCACCTGTGAAGCCATCTGGTCCTGGACTTTTGTTTGTTGGAAGATTTTGAATCACAGTTTCAAATTCATTACTTGTGATTGGTCTGTTCATATTTTCTGTTTCTTCCTGGTTCAGTCTTGGAAGGTTATACCTTTCTAAGAATTTGTCCATTTCTTCAGCATTGTCCATCTTATAGGCGTAGAGTTGCCTGTAGTAGTCTCTTAGGATGCTTTGTATTTCTGTGGTGTCTGTTGTAACTTCTCCTTTTTCATTTCTAATTTTATTGATTTGAGTCCTCTCCCTCTTTTTCCTGAGTCTGGCTAAAGGTTTATCATTTTTGTTTATCTTCTTAAAGAACCAGCTTTTAGTTTTATTGACTTTTGCTATTGCCTTCTTTGTTTCTATTTCATTTATTTCTGCTCTGATCTGTATGATTTCTTTCCTTGTACTAACTTTGGGTTTTGTGTGTTCTTCTTTCTCTGGTTCCTTTAGGTGTAAGGTTAGATTGTTTACTTGAGATTTTTCTTGTTTCTTGAGGTAGGATTGTATTGCTATAAACTTCCTGCTTAGAACTGCTTTTGCTGCATCCCATAGGTTTTGGATCATCGTGTTTTCATTGTCATTTGTCTCTAGGTATTCTTTGATTTCCCCTTTGATTTCTTCAGTGATCTCTTGGTTATTTAGTGTCGTATCGTTTAGCCTCCATGTGTCTCTGTTTTTTATGTTTTTTTCCCTGTAATTGATTTCTAATCTCATAGCGTTGTGGTCAGAAAGGATGCTTGATATGATTTAGATTTTCTTAAATTTTCTGAGGCTTGATTTGTGACCCAAGATGTGATCTATCTTGGAGAATGTTCCATTCTCCAAGTTAGCACTTGAGAAGAAAGGGTAATCTGCTGTTTTCGGATGGAATGTGCTATAAATATCCATTAAATCTCTCTGGCCTATTGTGTCATTTAAAGCTTGTGTTTCCTTATTAATTTTCTGTCTGGATGATCTCCATTGGTGTAAGTGAGGTGTTAAAGTCCCCCACTATTATTGTGTTACTGTTGATTTTCTCTTTTATAGGTGTTAGCAGTTGCCTTATGTATTGAGGTGCTCCTATGTTGAGTGCATATATATTTATAATTGTTATATCTTCTTCTTGGATTGATTCCTTGATCATTATGTAGTGTCCTTCCTTGTCTCCTGTAACATTCTTTATTTTAAAGTCTGTTTTATCTGATATGAGTATTGCTACTCCAGCTTTCTTTTGATTTCCATTTGCATGGAATAACTTTTTCTGTCCCCTCACTTTCAGTCTGTATGTGTCCCTAGGTCTGAAGTGGGTCTCTTGTAGACAGCATATATATGGGTCTTGTTTTTGTATCCATTCAGCGAGCCTGTGTCTTTTGGTTGGAGCATTCAATCCATTCACGTTTAAGGTAATTATTGATATGTATGTTCCTATTAACCTTTTTCTTAATTGTCATGGGTTTGTTTTTGTAGGTCTTTTTCTTCTCTTGTGTTTCCCACTTAGAGAAGTTCCTTTAGCATTTGTTGTAGAGCTGGTTTGGTGGTGCTGAATTCTCTTAGCTTTTGCTTGTCTGTAAAGCTTTTTATTTCTCCATCAAATCTGAATGAGATCCTTGCTGGGTAGAGTAATGTTAGTTGTAGGTTCTTCCCTTTCATCACTAAATATGTCATGCTACTCCCTTCTGGCTTGTAGAGTTTCTGCTGAGAAATCAGCTGTTAACCTTATGGGAGTTCCTTTGTATGTTATTTGTCGTTCTTCCCTTGCTGCTTTCAATAATTTTTCTTTGTCTTTAATTTTTGCCAGTTTGATTACTGTGTGTCTCGGCGTGTTTCTCCTTGGGTTTATCCTTTATGGGACTCTCTGTGCTTCCTGGAGTTGGGTGGCTATTTCCTTTCCCATGTTAGGGAAGTTTTCGACTATATAATCTCTTCAAATATTTTCTCAGGTCCTTTCTGTCTCTTTTCTCCTTCTGGGACCCCTATAATGTGAATGTTATTACGTTTAATATTGTCCCAGCGGTCTCTTAGGCTGTCTTCATTTCTTTTCATTCTTTTTTCTTTATTCTGTTCCGCAGCCGTGAATTCCACCATTCTGTCTTCCAGGTCACTTATCCGTTCTTCTGCCTCAGTTATTCTGCTATTGATTCCTTTTAGTGTAGTTTTCATTTCAGCTATTGTATTGTTCATCTCTGTTTGTTTGTTCTTTAATTCTTCTAGGTCTTTGTTAAACATTTCTTGCATCTTCTCGATCTTTGCCTCCATTCTTTTTCCGAGGTCCTGGATCATCTTCACTATCATTATTCTGAATTCTTTTTCTGGAAGGTTGCCTATCTCCACTTCATTTAGTTGTTTTTCTGGGGTTTTATCATGTTCCTTCATCTGGTGCATAGCCCTTTGCCTTTTCATCTTGTCTGTCTTTCTGTGTGTGTGGTTCTTGTTCCACGGGCTGCAGGATTGTAGTTCTTCTTGCTTCTGCTGTCTGCCCTCTGGTCAGCAGGCAGATGCTTAACCACTCTGCCACCAGTGAAGTCCCTGTAAAGTATTTTTAATTACGGTTTGCACATCATTTTTTATACATGATGCTACCGCACACTTAACAGACTACAGTGTAGTGTAAACATCACTTTCATATGCACTGGGAAAGCAAAGAATTCATGTGCCTCACCTTATTGCCATGCTTGCTTTACTGCCTGTGATGGTCTGGACCCAAATCCGCAGTATCTCTGAGGTGAGCCTGTATGATTAGAACAAAACCTCCTGCCAACCCAGAAAACCTCTCCACAGGGTACAGTAGAGAGGACAGTTTCATGATTGAATAAGCGTGAAACTGGAATGGGCTGCTCATCACACCCACTAGGCTGTTACACACACGAGGGAAGCTCACCCTTTCATTTAGCCAAGAAGATTCAGCCCATTAGACACACGTTCCCAGGACAGACAAGAATTAGTCCTTATGTAGGAGGCCTTGACAGTGCCATTTGTCACACACAGTTCATGCCAACTCCGCCTCTAACTGGGGGCATCTGTGTTAGCTAATTGCCTTTATCTAAAGGGACAAGAAAAGTTCCGGCATCTCTCAGGGGTGGGGTTTCAGCCTGGAGCCAGGCACCTGCCCCCATGGAAACTGGGGGTAGGTAGGGAGCCACCTTCCTAAGGCTCACATTCAAAGAGGCAGCGCCCAGGTGCTTGAGAAAGATGGTCCTGGGTCGTAAAACCTGCAAGAGGCTTATGTAACTGTTTATAAAATGACATCCATTTCAGAAGAGGCAGAGAGAGAATTTACAGGTTTTTAAAAATGCTCTAAGGAAAGAGAGGGGATGGTCCCATTCCCTTTTTGCACCCGGAGAATTAATTTTTTCCCTATTTTAATCTGTTTGCCCTCACACAGCGCCCCCCAGGTGACCTGAGAAGGGTTAGGAAGTGACATTCCCACTTGCATCACGGTGTAATTGGGAGCAAGGGGGTCGTGCAGAGGAACAGGGGGATGAAGTGTGTGTAAGAGCAGGAGTGTTAAGCCTGTGGGGGCCCGGCCAGTGTTGTCTGTCTGTGTGTCTGTGAGCAGTGGGCCCCCCGTGATGGGGGCTGGGAGCCGGGAGTGTCTTGTGGAGCTGGAGGGCCACTGGGTTGTGCAGGGGGGAGTTGGGAGTGAGGGGGGATGGGGCAAAGCCCACAGCATCAAAAAGATACCTGTCCCCCAATGTTCACTGCAGTACTATTCACAGTAGCTAGGACATGGAAGCCACCTAAGTGTCCGTTGACAGATGAATGGATAAAGATGATGTGGTACATATATACAATGGAATATTACTCAGCCATAAAAAAGAATGAAATAATGTCATTTGCAGCAATGTGGATGGACCTAGAAATTATCATACTAAGTGAAGGCAGAGAAAGGACAAATTTCATATGATATCCCTTATATGTAATATCTAAAAAATAATACAAATTAACCTATGTACACAATAGAAACAGACTTACAGACATAGAAAACAAACTTATGGTTACCAAAGGGGAAAAGAGAGGGGGAGGGATAAATTAGGAGTATAAGTTTAACAGATACACATGGCTTCGTATAAAATAGAAAATCAGCAAGAATTTATTGTATAGCACAGAGAACTACATTCAATATCTTATAATAACCTATAATGGAAAACAATCGAAAAATGTATAGCCAAATCACTTTGCTGTACACCTGAAAGTAACACAATATGGTAAATCAACTATACTTCAATATAAGTATCTCTTACCCTGTGTTTATTCTGATTATATTGTAGAAGTGTATTTTGTCTTATCAGTTCTTATTTTTCTCATTTTTTAAATTGAAGTATAGTTGATTTACAATGTTGTGTTAATTTCGCTGTATAGCAGTGATTCAGTTACACATATATATATATTCTTTTTTTTTAATATTCTTTTCCATCATGGTTTGTCATGGGATACTGAAATATAGTTCCCTGTGCTATACAGTAGGACCTTGTTATTTATCCATTCCATATATAAAAGCATACATCTGCTCACCCCAACCTCTTACTCTACCCCTCTCCCTCCCCCTTGGCAACCACTAGTATGTGTGTGAGTCTGTTTCTGTTTCATAGATAGGTTCATTTGTCGTATTTCAGATTCCCCTTATAAGTGATATCGTATGGTATTTGTCTTCCTCTTTCTAACTTCACGTAGTATGATCTCTAGTTGCATCCATGTTGCTGCAAGTGGCGTTATTTTGTTGTCTTTTATGGCTGAGTAGTATTCCATTGTGTGTGTGTATGTGTGCTTGTGTATGTATGTGTATATATATATATACCACATCTTCTTTTTCCATCTGTTGTTGGACATTCAGGCCATGTCTTGGCTATTGTGAATAGTGCTGCTATGAACATAGGGGTGCGTGTATCTTTTTGAATTAGAGTTTTGTCTCGTTATATGCCCAGGAGTGGGATTGCTGGATCATATAATAATTCTGTTTTTAGTTTTTTGAGGAACCTCTATACTGTTTTCCATAGTGGCTGCATCAACTTACACTCCCACCAACAGTGTAGGAGTGTTCCCTTTTCTCCACATCCTCTTCAGAATTTATTTGTAGAGTTTTTAATGATGGCCATTCTGACCAGCATGAGGTGGTACCTCATTGTAGTTTTGATCTGCATTTCTCTAATGATTAGTGATGTTGAGCATCTTGTCATCTGCCTCTTGGCCATCTGTATGTCTTCTTTGGAGAAATGTCTGTTTAGGTCTTCTGCCCATATTTGTGATTGGGTGGTTGTTGCTGTTGTTGAGCTGTATGAGCTGTTTGTAACTTTGAGAAATTAAGCCCTTGTCGGTTGCATCATGTGCACATATTTTCTCCCACTCTGTAGGTTGTGTTTTCGTTTTGTTTATGGTTTCCTTTGCTGTGCAAAAGCTTGTAAGTTTGATTAGGTCTCACTTGTTTGTTTTTGTTTTTATTTCTATTGCCTTGGGAGACTGACCTAAGAAAACAGTGGTACAATTTATGTCAGAGAATGTTTTGCCTGTGATCTCTTGTAGGAGTTTTATGGTGTCATGTCTTATGTTTAAGTCTTTAAGCCATTTTGAGTTTATTTTTGTGCATGGTGTGAGGGTATGTTCTGAGTTCATTGATTTACACGTGGCTGTCCCAGCACCACGTGCTGAAGAGACTGTCTTTTTCCCATTGTATATTCTTGCCTCCTTTGTTGAAGATTAATTGACCATAGGTGTATGGGTTTATTTCTGTTCTGTTGATCCATATGTCTGTTACTGTGCCAACACCATGCTGTTTTGATTACTGTAGTTTTGTAGTATTGTCCGAAGGGTTATGCCTCCTGCTTTGTTCTTTTTCTTCAGGATTGCTTTGGCAATTCTGGGTCTTTTAAGGTTCCGTATGAATTTTAGGATTATTTGTCCCAGTTCTGTGAAACATGTCATGGGCAATTTGATAGGGATCACATTAGATATGTAGATTACTTTGGGAAGTATAGCCATTTTAATAGTATGAATTCTTCCAATCAAGAGCATGGGATATCTTTTCCTTTCTTTGAATCATCTTCAGTTTCCTTTATTAACATTTTATAGCTGTCTGCGTAAAAGTCTTCCACTCCCTTGGTCAGGCTTATTCCTAAATATTTTATTTTTGTAGTTGTGATTTTGAGAGGTTTTTAAATTTTTGTTTTACATTCCCTTCTGATCTTTCATTGTTAGTGTAAAGAGATGCAACCGATTTCTGTACCTTAACCTTGTATCCTGCTACCTTGCTGAATTCATTTATCAGTTCTGATAGTTTTTGTGTGGAGTCCTTAGGGTTTTCTATATATAAAATTATGTTATCTGCATATAATGACAATTTTACCTCTTCCCTTCCAATCTGGATACTTTTGCTTCCTCCTCTTGTCTGACTGCTGTGGCTAGAATTTTCCAACACTATGTTGAATAGAGAGGTGAGAGTGGGCCTCCTTGTCTCGTTCCAGATTTTAGCAGGAAGGCTTTCAGCTTTTCACCATTGAGTATTATGTTGACTGTGGGTTTGTCATAAATAGCTTCCATTATGGTGAGATTTGTTCCGTCTATACCCACTTTGTTAAGAGGTTTTTTTTTTTTTTTTTTTTTTTTGCAGTACGCGGGCCTCTCACTGTTGTGGCCTCTCCCGTTGTGGAGCACAGGCTCCGCACGCGCAGGCTCAGCGGCCATGGCTCACAGACCCAGCCACTCCGCGGCATGTGGGATCTTCCCCGACCGGGGCACGAACCCGGGTCCCCTGCATCGGCAGGCGGACCCTCAACCACTGCACCACCAGGGAAGCCCCTGTTAAGAGTTTTTATCGTGAATGGATTTTGAATCTTGTCAAATACTTTTTCTGCATCTATTGCCGTGATCATGTGGTTTTTGACTCTTGTTTACGTGGCGTATCATATTGATTTTGTGTATGTAGAACCATCCTTGTGAAACTTGTGATGAATCCCACTATGAGTGGGTGGGCATGTGCTGTTTTGAGCCATAGGGGACAAAGTCCCCGCCTAACCAGGGCCTCCCAGTGACCCCTTCAGACACCTGTCCCTCTCTTAGCTGGAATCATCTGTGACAAGACCACCAGCAAGAGGAGGGCTTTGCTCCGCGGTGGTGGAGTGGCCGCGGCCAGCCCGGGCCGAGGCTCTAGAAACACTGGTGCTTTCACTGAAGCCCTGTCGTTTTCTCTAGACCGATTGATGATCCTGCCACCCCTGCCCCTCACCCCACTTAAGGGAGTGGAGGAGACAGCTCCGAATGCCAGTGGGAGTCCCGGGGGTGCCCCCTCCCAGAGCGGCCACCCGTGCCAGTTCTGCACGGCCTGGGTCCTCCCAGCCAGCCCGGGGCCTGTGCACCCCTGTCCAGGGAACGCTGACCGGCTGCATCCCTCCTCCCCAGACCCCGCTCGATGGGGAAGTGTCGTGTGGCCAGCACAGCACTCCCCGACATGCACTGCCTTTAACTGAGCGTTGATACGCTCTCACATCTAACGTGTGGCCTTACGGGATGACGACGTGTCACCTCCCAAATGCCCATTTCACTTGCTTTTCACGGCAGGTTCGGGGGAGGAACATGAACGCACATCACCTGCAGTGCTTCAAACCTGTGGCTTTAGGAAAAAGCACAGGAGTCCCCTGGTGGCCTAGCAGTTAGCACTCGGTGCTTTCACTGCGGAGGCCTGGGTTCGAGCTCTGCTCAGGGAACCATCCCCCATGCCGCGCAGTGTGGCCAAAATACAAATAAGTAAAAAGGAAATATGCTTTAAAAAAAGAAGTAAAGAAAGCACTTAAAAAAAAAAGAAAAAAAAACACGGAGATGCTGACGGCTGTTGATTCTTGGGGACTTGGGGACACTGGCCTTTGAGGGGCCTTCCTCATCCGTGGGGCAGGTCCAGGAGGAGCTGCCCAGCTGTCCACGGCGCCCCCCACCCCATCCTCCAGCCGCTGCCGAGTGCCAGGCTGTGGGTGGAGCGATAATAAATGCGGGCTTTGTCTTCAAGGAGGCTTCTGCCTGACACAGGAGGTAAATCCACATATAAAGGATGATTATTCACGGTATAAATTATAAGGCCCCACATGAGCTTCGCACAGCTGACAGAGTGCCACCCGCCGGGGGCTTAAGACACAGACGTCCAATTCTCTCCTGGTTCTGGAGGCGACAAGTGCGAAATCAAGGTGTCCAGAGGCCCCAGGGGTGGGTGCTTCCTTCCCTCCTCCAGCTTCAGAGACTGCTAGAGTCCTGGGCTTGTGGCTGTATCCCTCGCATCTCTGCCTCTGTGCCTCCCGGCCTCGCCCTGTGTCTCTGGGTCTCTCCATGTCCCGGTCTCTTCTTATATGGACACCAATCCCTGTACTGAATTCAGGACACACCCGAACGTAGAATGACCTCAGTTTAACCTGCTGACATCTGCAAAGGCCCTATTTCCAAATAAGGCCACATCCACGGGTGCAGGGGGTCAGGACGTGGACATACCTTTCGAGGGGACATAATTCAGCCCACGACCGGCCCCAAGGGAGGGCGTTCCGAGGGAGGAGAGGTTACTCCGGTCCCTTTGTGAGAGCAGTGGGTAATAGCACTTGGGTCCTGAGGAGGGAGCAACACTTGGGGGTGGGGGAGATCAGGAGGGGTACCCCAGCCGGAGGGGACAGCACACAGGAAGGCGTGTGGAAGTGAGGGGCGAGGCTCAGGTTCACGCGGCTGGGGGCAACCAGGGACAACTGCGCCGGAGTCTGCCTTGCAAGAAGCCAGACCCCAGGGGCGTGGGGATGCAGCTGGCCAGGTGTCACGCGATGGGCCCCTGGGCAGGGTCACTGCTTTCTGGAGAGATGACGGCCATGACTCGTGTCCCTGGGGCAGGCAGGGGCTTTCCTGGGCGTCATCTTAGGGACAGTGAGAGGAAGCAGGACAGGCCACTCAGTGGGGCTGACAGGGTTCAGTTCTACCAGCCTCGTGCTTCAGAGCTGTCGCCTCCCAGCTGCCACGAACACACGTAAAACCTGACAAGTCAGACATGCCTCCTGGGATTGTGGTTGCACAGAGCTCAGCCTACACATGGCGGCACGCTGGCCAGCCTTAAGGCGGGGGTTTGGACACACGCAGCAGTGCGGACAGCCCCGGGTGTGCGCCAAGTGAACCAAGCCAGGTGCCCGAGGCCCGGGAGGTGGGATTCCACTTCCAGGAAGCGCGCAGAACAGGCAAGTCCTCAGAGATGGAGCAGATGAGAGGCTGCAGGGGTGAGCGGATTGGGGCGCGAGTGCTGGTGGAGGGGGTCTCCTTTGGGGGTGATGCAATGAGCTGGAAGTGTAGAAGGGGGTGTCTGCACGTCGGGGTGAATGTGCAAGCTCGGCGTGGATCCTGGCTAAACGCAGCCAGATTTGGGTCTCTGTGCTGTGGCACGGAGCAGCGGGGTCCTGCCTAGCACTGCCAGTGACAGGCGTTTAACCCCTTGGACTCTCTGTCTCGTCCTCTGTAAAAGGAAGTTGGGGCAGGAAGCTTCAGATGGGAACAGAGGTTCCCAAGCCCTGACCCAGGGACTTGTGCTCTGCGGCAGAGTTTCTATGAGTCTGCAGTGAAATTAGAGCAAAATTGGGGATTTCATGAAGTCAAGTTTGCTTCACGTAAAAGAGTCTTTTGTTCTGAGATTATGTCCTCCTCCTAACATTTTTATGTTAAAATGTGTTTTTATGAAATACTGAGATGATTAAACAGTAGTTTTAAAAAATGAATGTATCTGGGGAAGGAAGGAAGGAGAAGAGAGAAGGAGAGAGACCAGAGGTCATTGTGAACAGTTTTTGGTTTGTGAATTTCCAAAGCCTGGGGGCCCTGCTCTGGGGGCCTTGTCCTCTCCAGCCTGCAGCTCCGAGACCCACCACTGACCCCCTCGGATGAGCCACGTGCCAGGCCAGGTCGGAGGGGGTGGACCTGGTGGGCAGAGCAGGGACCCTCAGCTGAGCCACTCAGGGGCCCATGGACAAGCAGTCCAGCCTTGAGCTCGGGCTGGAACCAAGGAGGTCCCTGGGATTCCCTGCGTGACACCCTGTGGAAGGAAGGGCGGTAGTGGCCCCGCCAGGTGACACGGGTCCCAGCCTGCCGGGGCTGGGGGCCTGGAGCCCTTTCTGACTCCTGTGGGGTGAATGGGACGGTACTGCTGGGAGAGTGGCGTCTACCCCTGACCTTTGAGGGTGTGGTGGGATCCTGCGAGACCTTCCCATTTCACAGACACGGCGAGGCGAGCTCAGGGAGTGAAGCTGGGCGAGCTGGGCCTCTCGCCTGCGTCGTCTGTGTGTCCACTGTGTCCTCCTCCTATTCTCCCTCCCCAGAGCCCACCTAGAATCTGTCGGTTCAGGACGAGCGTTGCCCCCAGCTCTGCTTCTGTCCCCTTGGGGACAGGGCTGTTCATTCTCCCCGCCACTCCGCCTCCACCTGCTGGCTCTGGGCGCCCGACTGCTCTTCTGCCTGCAGAGGTGGGACATGGTCACGCCGCCTGCCCTGGGGCTCGGTTCAGAAGGGCTCTGCCGTGGCGCTCTGTGAACTTCACTACGGAGTTCCTGCTGTGGGCATGCCCTCACCCCGTTGGGCTGGCGAGGACACCAGGGGTCCTGGAGGTGAGCTGCTCGTGGCTGTGTGGCTGGGAGGCACCAAGGTGGGATTGGGTGTCTGAGGCCAGAGCCCGTTCCTATCATTTTTAGACTCGATGACCTCCAGGTTCTGTTTTGTCACTTCAAAGTGAACATAAAAACCTTGTAGGAATGGGCGAAGGGTCTGAAGAGTCACTTCTCCAGAGAAATACGAATGACCAACAAGCACAGGAAAAGATGGCCAACATTAGCCATCAGCAAATGCAGATGAAACTGCAGTGAGGCACTGCCGCACACCTGGGGGACGGGACAGCTCAGGAGAGAGTCAGAGACAGCGAGTGAGGATGAGGGCGGGGAGAAAGCAGGCCCTGTCGCTGCTGGGCTGGGGTGTAAAATGGCGCTACTGCCGTGGAAACCGGTCTGGTGTTTCCCCAAAAGGTTAAAGACACGGTTAGCGCGTGACCCCGCGCTTCCACGCCCGGGTGTCTGCCCAGAGAAATGGACGTGCACATCCACATAGACACGTGAGCGTGGATGCTGGCAGCAGCGTCGTTCACGTAGCTAAACAGTGTGCGCCACCGAATGAGCAGAGGAATGCGGTTCATGCACGCGGCGGAATACTGCGCTGCCTTGGCGGGAGAGCCTGGATGCACCTGGAAAACACGCTGAGCGACAGAAGCCAGACACGAGGACACGCATGAGTGATTCCCTGCATGTGAAACGGCCGGGACGGGTGAATCTGCAGCGACAGAGAGTCCATCAGTCGTTGCGGGGGGCTGGGGGGGCGCCGTGGAGGTTGGGGGCGATGAGACTGTTCTAAGCTTGACGGTGGCAGTGGCTGCACACCTCTGCGCATCTGTGGCAAACTGGTGAGTGGTGCACTTAAGTGGCTGAGTTGTATGGCATGTGAGGTGTACCTCGGTAAAGCTGCTAGAACACCACTCGTGGCGGACAACCCCGGCCCTCCTGAGGCCGGCTCGGCACAGTCCGCGGGGCGCCGGCGTGGCCTGGGCGGAGCAGGGCGTGGGTGCTTGGCTGTCCCTTCGGAGGGTGGGAGAGGCGGCCAGCGAGCCCACAGCCCTGGAGGTGGGGGGCTGCCCAGGATGCTGTGGACACGGGCGGCCCTGGCTCCTCCCCTCGCCCCACCCCCCACCCCCCGCCTTCGTCCCCTTTTCTCTCCATCTCTCTGGCTCTTCCTGTTTACCCTGCTCTGTTTTTCTCTCTTGGGCTGAAGAAATGGGCTCAATCTCCCCCCCACACCAGGGCCTCAGGGTGGGTTTGCTGCCAAGGTCACAGCCAGGGTCGCTGCTAAGCACAGAGGTGGCTCAACTTGGAGGCCCAGCTACACGCATGGGATGGGAGCCACCTGGGGCCCAGCTTGGAAACGGGCCTACGACACGCGGTAGCCGTTATCCTCGGCCCGCAGAGCGCCTGGCCTGGCCTCAGCTTCCTCGGCTGCCGCGGAGCACTTCCCTCAGGGGAAACCAGCGCAGCCCGGAGTAGCAAAGGGATTAAATGGAGCTCTTCTGGTCCGTCCATCTGTGTGGAGCCGGGTGATGTGAAGGAGGTGGCAGCCCTGACTCTTCAGGAGCTCCCAGGGAGGAGGGGAGGCCACGTCTCCCTGAGAGCCTCAGGGGGCATCGGGTTGGAAGGTGTCCCCCAAGTTCACGTCCACCTGGTGCCTCAGCCTGTGCCCTTGTTTGGGAGAAGGGTCTTACAGATGGGATTAAGGTGAGAATTTCACTGAAGTCATCCTGGATTAGGGTGGCCCTAAACCCCGTAAGGGTGTCTCTAAAAGAGACAGAAGAGGAGAGACACAGACGCAGAGGAGAGAAGGTGGAGGGAGGGCTCGGAGGGAAGCGCCCACAGCCGGGGACCCTAAGACCTGAGCAAGACCAGCATGGGGGCGAGGCCGGCAAGACACACGCTCCCCAGGGCCTGAGGAGGGGGTGCCCGCCCACAGCCTCACCTGCCTTGAGGCCCCCAGCCTGCGGTCCTCTGCTCTGGCCGCCCCAGGACACTCTCTGCAGGTGGGCGGAGCGGACCAGGGTTGGAAGCAGGCGGAGGCAGACCCGGGGAGGCCTGCCGCTCGCTGCTGCACGGAATACCGTTCAGACACCCCCATCCCAGAGCCTCCTGGGGCTCAGTCCTCGGGGGGCGGCCCTGCACGCCCCTGCGCAGCTGCCCTGTCCCGGGAGCAGAGTGCCCGGCCACCGTCGGTCCAAGGACACCCCAACCACCAGGCCCCTCTGTGTCCCGCGTTCTCACAGGCGTCCGGCAGTTTCTCAAATGCCCATCAGCACCTCAAGGCTCCCATGACTCAGCGCCTCGGCCCTTATCTCTCTCCCGAGCAATTCACAGCCGCTTACACGGGGCTCCTTTGCTCTGAGGGGGTGCTGGACAGTCTGCCACCAACGGGCCCTGTACAGGTGCTGCTGCTGGGCACGACGGCACCAGTGGCCCTGTGTGCGAGGGCACTTATGCTCCCGGAGAGGTGTCGTGGCAGAGGCGGTGGCAGCGTGCCGTTTCTCCGCGGGCGTCCCCCTCCCCAGGCCACGGTCCCTTGTCTGGAGTGGGAAGGGCACCCAGAGGCGATGAGGCTGCTCTGAAGGTCTGGGGACTGCGGCTTGCAGGGGTGCAGTCAGCATCTGTGGGACACACACACACACACACACACACACACACACACACACACGGGTGCTCAGGAAGAAAGGCACAGGTATGACGGGGCCACTGCTCAGAGACCCTCACAGGACGCAGACCCTTGCGGGGAGTTTCAGGTCCCATGGGGCTGCTGTGCCCCAGGTGTCCCCCCTTCACCTCAGTATCCTGCTGTGAGCTTTTTGCTTTTTAAATTGGGGTGATTTATACACAGCAAACGTAGTTTCACCTCTACACGTTTTTAAACTCTGATACCTTGCTGTCATTTTCTTTTTTTTTTTTTTTTGGCGTAAGGCGGGCCTCTCACTGCTGTGGCCTCTCCCGTTGCGGAGCACAGGCTCCGGACGCGCAGGCTCAGTGGCCATGGCTCACGGGCCCAGCCGCTCCGCGGCATGTGGGATCTCTCCGGACCGGGGCACGAACCCGTGTCCCCTGCATCGGCAGGCGGACTCCCAACCACTGCGCCACCAGGGAAGCCCCATCAAGGACATTGTTAATTTAAACTGGTTTCTGTTGCTTTCCTGTGACACGGGGGTGGGAGGGCCAGGGTGCCCATTGCCGTATCTGCCAGATCTGCTGCCTCGGTCAGTGCTAAGGTCCACTTGTCACACCCGCCTTGGCTTTTGTGCCACTCATGCAACTTCGGTCAAAGGAGGACCTTGCTGGCCCTCTGGAAAGGTTGGGGGCGCCCCTGGATTCCCTGGCGCACACTCAGAGCCGCTGGTGTCGAAGCAGAGGAGGTGTGTGCGTGTCCTTGCACCTTCCCAGGTGCCCTCTGCTGGGTGGCTGGAGTGTCATGGAAGGCGAGCGTCATTGGGGAGATTTCTCTGTGCTGACTCACGGGGTCAGCCCTGTCACCTGGACTGCTGAGATGTGATTTCCATGGAGCTCAGAGTGGCCTCGCTTTCGAGCAGGACCTAATAAGGTGGCGGCTCTAGCTTTGACTACCCTCTGCGTGATAAAGGGCATTCGTGTCAGCTGCAGGGGGCCTGCAGGAACTCTTTAAGTGTCAAAGACCAGCCTGTAAGGGATGTCCCTGCAGAGGCCCTGGGCGGTGTGAAGGTGACATCCAGGGAACCCAGAGAACTGGCCAGAGTGGTGTGTCCCGGCTACGCCCGAGGGGCTCCTGTAAAGGTGCTCCGTCCACGAGATCACGGCTCACCCACTGCAGACGAGAGGCTGGGAGCATGTGCATGAGTGTACGAGGGCCGTTCGTCTGGCTAGAAGCTCTGCTCCCACCCAGCGTCGAGTCACAGCCTCAGAAAACACCTGACTATGGACAGGGGGCGGGGGCAGCAGGTGTGCTTTCGGTCTCAAGCGCCGGCCAGCTGTGCTCTCCCTCTCTGCCCTCCGCCTCCCCGCCCCACACTACGTGTGGGGCGGGGCCTCACTGCGGGGCGGTGAGGAGCAGCTTAAGTCCCCTCGGCAGGTCCGCACGCGGAGCGGAGCGGGGCGTGGCCACGCACGGCCCAGGCAGAGGCGGGGACGCGTGGGCAGCAGGCTCCGTTCCTCAGCTTCCGTGGAGAGGTTGGCGTTGTCGGCTGCGTTTCTTGCCGTGGGCCTGATCAGAGGGCTGTTATCGACAGAATTCTAAGAGTTGCACCTGGGAGTCAAGAAGGGGCTGCTGGGGATCATCTGGATTCGGGGTCTGCTGGGGCCTCTTCACGTTGTGGATGGAATCAAGCCATCGGGGCTGCCACGTTCAGAGACGTTACAGACCCACCAGCCCGGGGGGTGGGGAGTCGGGCTTCATGCAGCGTACCCCGCTCCCCGCCCCCGGCTTTTCTTGCGTCCGAGTGGCGACCCCAGTGGCAGAGGTGGCTGGGCTCCCGCGTGTGCAGGGGCAGGGCCTCTCCCAACCGAGCCTGCGGGGCGGGGCTGTGGGCGTCGTCTCCTTGTCCTTCCGAGCCGCCTCGTGGTGTCGGGATCCTCCCTGGCAGCAGCCTTTGCTTTGATTCCCACTGAGTTAGTGGCGTGGGTCCCGGGGTGGCCCCTCCTGGGTAGGGGCGGGGGTCAGGTCACATGTGTGTCCCTCAAGAATTTGGTCCTCAGACCCTGGGTGTCTTTTAAAGCCTTTGCATTTTGGGGTTCTTGGAAATACTGGCTAGCGGCCCTGTCTCGGGGGCGGTGAGTAGTGACTCAGAGCTGGTGTTAGACTCGTGACACCCAGTCGGCCCTGTCCTCTCTTGCCGTGCAAAGTCCTATACTATTTTGAATCTCTAGACACGTCTGAATTTCAAGCTTCTGTTTTGAGTTATCTGTTGTCGCCCACTGATGCGACCTCACAGTGTCATGGGGACGTCCCGGTGGCCGCTTCCCTCTGCAGGTGCCCTGGTCGGTTTCCCTGGGACGGGTCGGCCGCAGCAGCACAGGGTGGCAGGATTCCAGCCCCCAGCGCCCAGCCCCTGAGCACAGCGCCTGGGCTACTGTGCGGCCGTTTGCACGTAGGGAGGGACTTGCTCGCCCCCTGGGCATGTTAGGTGCACAGGAAGCCGATGCTCAGGCTGGTTCCATCCGGGCATTAGTTCTCGTGCTGCCATGCTCTGGGGTGGGGGTGGGGATCAGGGGCGAGCGTGACGGTGGCAGCCGTGTGGCAACAAAGGAGTCTCGGGCCTGGTCGTGCTCCCGGAGCGAGGGTGCCCCGTCACACCGGTCAGGACTCGGGGCTGCGCCGCCCGCAAGCACAGGGTCAGGGGCGGGGTCCCCTCTCCTCGGGGTGCTGCCTGGCACTCCTCTCTGGGACGGCGGCTGGGGGCGGTTCCCACCCGCGAGCCCCTAGTTAAGTAACGCGGCCGGACCCCTCGGAGTCCCAGCCCGCTCTCCCAGCCGCGTGCCCTTCGGACTCTGCCCAGGGTACCTGCGCAGTCTGGGCATGGCTGCCGCCCCCGGCGGCTCTGCTCAGCAGCGTGGCCTGGACTTAGCGGGGCCGGGGCTTCCGAGGATCATCTGGTGATCAGTGAAGGCAGAATGGTATTGGGACGGAGTGTCGGAACGTGCGGTTCTGAAGGGCTGAGGTCTGGGCCCAGCCCTCTCCTCGCTGCGTCCTGCCCCAGCTGACAGAGGCTCCTCGGCAGGGCCGTCCTGCGCCTGTTGGGCTGACCATAAAGGCATGAACAGTGTCTGACCATAAAGGCATGAACAGTGTCTGACAACCTGCCCTGCAGGTGTTTCTCAAACTGGCCAGAGAAGAATCTGCTGGGACCTGATCAAGGCCGATTCCCAGGCCCTGGCCTGTTCAGCCCGTCCGGGGCCCCTGGAATGTGTATTCTCCACTGGGGCTCGGGTGATGCGACGTGGCTGCCCCGGAGAAGAGTGCTCTCGGGAACGGGGACCAACCGTGTCCCAGGGAACAGCTCTCCTAAGTCGTCCCCCGCGGCTGTCCCCACACGGAGGCGCTGAGGCCGGGCTTGGCCGTGCAGTGGGGCGCCTGGGCTCAGCTGCTCAGAGCTGCTGCCCGTGAGAGGCAGGCGAGGGCAGGTCTGCGAGCAAGGCTGGGCCGGAGCCTCAGAAGGGAGGTGGCCACAGCAGCCGTGTGCGCGCTCAGCGGTGGTGCTCCCAGCACCGGCTTGATTGATGTCCGGCCGCGCCCCCTCCCGGAGCCCACGTCCTCCTGTGAGGACGGTGATGGGGGAGGAGGGTAGAGGCTGTACCTCCAGGGCTGCTGCACGGGCAGCTGTATGACCCGCCTGATGCCTGCCGGGCCCCCCGCCTTCTCCCGTGCACCCCCGCACCCAGGGCCCTGCCCTCGGGGCTCCTCCCTTGCTCGCCGGTCATCTCTGTTGCGCCTTCGGTGGAGACCACGTGGCTCCAGACTATACAGGTCCTCGGGCTGCACGCCGCCCTCCTCCACGTTCTCCTTGTTGCCTTTGCATCTGGGACCCGCCTCCGCCTCCCACCCTTCTTTCTGGGTCCTCAGGAGACAGAGGGCGGGTGCCCTGGCCGGCCGAGAGGTCTTGGCACCTGGCCTGCCGGCCCATGTAAACGAGTCACTGCTGACCCCTGGTGGCAGGAACGTCTACCTGCAGTGATTCCTAGTGCCAGGGTTTCCCCAGGGGTGGACGGGCAGCACAGGGCGCAGGGTGCGCGGGGCTGCAGAGACCTGGATGAGGTTTGCACACAGGACTCGGGGTGGGGGGGGGTGACCCAATTAGGAGGAGTTGGGGTTGGACAGTGGCCTTGAATGTGGACCGAGTGCTGTGCATGCTGTGTGTACAGTGTCACCTGATAAGAGCTGGCTTCGGGAGGTGCAATTGGCACAGCGTTGGGGGGCGGCCGAAGGCAGAAGCCCAGCAGAGAATGGGATGGAGGAGGGAACCCAGGAGGTGGGCAGGCGGGGCTGGCTTTGCAGAGGGCTGTGACGACTGGGGCGTGGTGGGGGGCTGCACTGACCACGTGCCCCTCCCCGGGACCGGGCCGTGGGCCAGGTGCCCTGGAGGCAGTGGTCAAGGCCGGTGAGGCCCGTGGGGCAGGGAGAAGGGGGTAAGAAGATCAAACCAGGTGACCCCGAGAGTGACCACTATGATGGGGAAATGAGCAGGGTGTTAGGACGGAGGGTCAGGGAAGGTCTCTAAACAGCGTGACAAGGGCAGCCCCTTGCAGGGAGCAGGCGGCGCCGAGACACTGGAGCAGCATGAACAGGCCATGGGGCGACGACCAGGGCCTGGCGGCCACCTCTGTACAGCAGGAGCCGCTGAAGGCTTGAAGCAGGGTGTGACCCCACCTGGTCTCCCAACCACCCGACCTGGCGGTGAAGAGTCGTGTTGGCGGGGACAGTGCAGTCCATCGGGGGCGGCCATTCCCGGAGGCAGTGAGATGCGCTGAGGTTTGGAATCGGCCTGAGAGAGAAGCGAGGCGAACTTGTGGACCTGGGGGCCAGGATGGGCAGAGGCGGGTTTCGTGGTCACAGCTGCTGTGACACTGAGGTGTGAGGTGAGGGTGCTGCTGTCACCAGCTCTGGGGGCAGAGGGTTGATGGCCACGTCTGCGCAGGTGTGGGGAGAAGACGCAGCAGGGAGAGCTCAGTCTTGGACGTGTCAGGGCCCTTGAGGGTCATGTAGTGGGTGCACTGGTCTGGGCGGGGGGCATGGCTGGGCTAGAGAGACATAGGGGCCCGGGAACCCGTGTGCTTGCCCAGGACCGTAAGTGGAGTGAGCTTCGGGGATGGGGGCGGGGGTCTGGTGTGGGAGCATCAGGGCTCCCAGACAGGTGGGAAGGAGGCCAAGCGCTGTCCCTGGGCTGCAGCTGGGACGGTGGTGGCAGGTTCTTGGGGAGAACATGGGGTGGCATGAGAGGAGGCAGTGTGTGGGAAATGGGGGTCAGAGGAGGGTGAAGGCGGGCTCCGGGCTGTGGGTGGAGAGCCTAGCACTGGGGATCTTGAGTGGGGCGAGGGCCGCAGCGTGCTGGCCATGCACCGGGGTTGGGGGGAGAGCAGGGGGCATGTGACCCAGGGCCCAGGACCTCCCTGGCACAAGGCTTGGCCTGGCCAGCAGTTCAGGCCTGGGGTGGGGGTCGGGTGGGCGTGGACACCGAGGCCCTTTTCTGTGTGGCACTGTCCTCCACTCACGTGGTGCAAGGGTGGGGGTGAGCACAGATGCTTCCCCTGCCTCCCCCATCCTTCCCCTTTGAGCATCTGTGCTTATCAGCACACAGGGACGTTCCCCCAGCCTTAGGGTGAATGACATCTGCCGCACTTGGTGGTGGGACTCAAGAGGCGGAGCCTCAGACTCTCCGGGGTGCAACAGTGGGCAGAGTTGAGGGGTCTGGGAGTCCAGGAGGGCAGAGCCAGGAAGGTCTTCACAAGGCGGGGCATTTACCAGGAAAGCAGCTTGGCTCCTGGGGCCCCCGACTGTCCAGCAGCCCTGGTCACACCCTGGTACTCAGGGCCAGCTGGGGGCAAGCGGGAGGGGGCCGTGTCCCATGTACCTGTGGGCGAGGTGTGGGGACTGTTCCTGTCCGAACACAAGCTCCTTAGCCTGTCACCCCTGAGGGCTGGGCGGGAGAAAACCCGCCTCGATCGAGCAGGAGAGTGAGTCTGGGTGGGTGGCAGGAAGCACATCTGATGTTCGGAGGCAGAGAAAGGTGAGAGGTCAGGTTTCACTTTCATCTGCAGTAGGCGGCCTGGTATATCGGAAGAGACATTCTGTACTGCAAACAGGAACACCAGGCTGGAGGGTGCCCACAGCCCCCCAGCTGCCACGTGCCAGGACCACAGTTGGACTCCTCCTGCTTGGGTTTGTCCCAGGTCATGGTCAGCAGCAGCAGCAGGGCAGACTGGGGGTGGTGTGGCTCCAGCCTCGTGCCCACCGCAGCCCCCAGGGGTCGCTCGCTGTGGGCCCCAGTGCCTGTCAGCGGCTCACTCTCCCTTCTCCCGCATCAGCCTCGGCAACTGCAGGGCTTCATCCTCCCCACCATGCTCCCCTCCCTGGATTCCTTGGTGGCCTGTGACTGAGCAGGTGGAAGAGCTGTCCGCTGGCCAGGATTAAGCTCCTCCCTTTAGTGTCTGGTGGCCAAACCAGAGCTTCTGGCTGGATCCTGGAGGGCAGCAGTGGACCCAGAAGGGCGGTGCCTGCTCTCCCCGTGCCCCAAGGGGGCCCAGAGCAGTGCCATCAGCCCCGGGTGCGGGGCGAGATCCAGCTCTTAGGGCCACTGTGGGACTCCGGCCTGCAGTGTCCTGCGCGTACTTATAGGTGCTGCTGGCCCTGCCTGTGCCCTCCCCGCAGGCCCCCCCCCCCCCCCCGCTCAGAGAACTAGGCCGCTCCACCACCGTGCTCAGCAAACTGAACGTCTTTATTAAGTGCCAAGGTCCAGGCGGGCGCTGCCCGCTGCAGCCTCTCGGACGAGGTCTGTGCCTGGAGCGCCCCGGGTGCCCCTGCAGGGCAGCAGCGCCGGGCGCTCACTTCACATGCTCGGCCGCATGCGAGGAGCAGTAATACTTCTTGTGGGCGATGAAAGTGGACAGGCTGCTGAACCTGATGTTGCACAGGCGACAGTACCTGTGGTTGCCGTTGGGCACGGAGGCCGGCGTCCCCTGGCTGGGCGTCTGTACGCCTTTGTCCGAGTGGGAGGGGGGTGCCGGCACGGCCTCGGGGGACGTGGCCGGGGGCGGGCCGGGCCGGGGGCTGCCGGCGGGCGGCTCCCAAGGGTCCTGGCCGTTGAGGCCGTCGCGGGGGGCGGCGGGCGAAGGCGTCCGGGCCTCGGCGCCAGGGCCGGAGCCGGCCGGGGGCTTGCCCAGCAGCAGGCCGTGCGCCAGGCGGAAGTGCTCGATGAGGTCGCCGCGCACCACGCCGTTCGGGGGGCAGTAGGGACAGACGATGGCGGGCGGGTCCTCGGGGGCGGCGCGCAGGCGGCGCGGGGCGGAGGGGCACGAGAACTTCTTGTGCGCCAAGTACGCCTCGAGGCTGTGGAAGCTCACGCGGCAGGCTGTGCACTCGTGGTAATCGGCCAGGGCCGGTAGGCCGGGCGCAGGGGCGGCGGCGGGAGCCTGGCGCCGCGGCTTTTTGCTCAGGTCGATGGGGCCTTCCGCCGGGTCTTGGCCGCTTCCACCTCCGCCTCCATTTCCGCTTCCGGGCCGCGGCGCCGGCGACGCAGGCGGCGTGGGGGCGTGGCCTGGCGCGACGGGCGGGGCGGGTCCGACCGGGGGCGGGACGGGTCCGGCCACGTGCAGTTCGTAGAGCTTGCGGCGCCTGCGCGTGCGCACGGGCGGCGCAGCGGGCGCGGGGGTCCCGGGGGTCCCGGCGGGCGCAGGCCGGCGCGGCGGCGGGTCGTGACGAGAGGCGCAGTAGTACCGCTTGTGCACCGTATAGGTCTCGTGGCGGCTGAAGCGGATGTTGCAGGCCTCGCACAGCGTCCGGCGGGGGTCGTCGTCCTCGTCTGCCCCGCTGCCCGGGCTTGGGCTGCCTTCGCTGCCCCGGCCGCCCGCCTCGGCCTCGGCCTCGGCCTCGGCCTCCGCCTCGGGCGTAGCCGCGCCCCCCGCCTCGTCCTCGCGCGCCCCGGGGCCCGGCGGCGAGCGCTGCTCGTCGGCCTCGGCGGGCGGCGGGGCGGGGGGCGCGCGCGGCGGGGCTGGGGCCGCCTTGGGCCGGCGGGCAGGGGGCGTGTCGTCGGGCGGGCGGCGGCCGGAGCAGTAGAGGCGCTTGTGCACATAGAAGTTGTTGACGTTGTTGAAGGTGATGTCGCAGTCAAAGCACGTGGCGCCCTTGGGGGCCCCCGTGAAGAGGCCAGCCGGCGCGCCCACCCCCGCGCCCGCCTGCAGCCGGCTGTGCACCAGCTCGGACATTTTGGCCAGGATCTCGGAGGCAGGCGGCGCCGTGGGCAACTGCGGCAGGAAGAGCGCGCCGGGCCCTGGGCTGGAGCCGGGCGTGGGGCTGGACAGCTCCGCCTTCACGCGGACGGGGCTGGGGCCGGCGCTGGGCGGTGATGGCGTCCGCGACAGGGCCGGTGGCCCTGGCTCCGCCTCGGGCTCTTCTGCCGCTTCTACCTTGATGCTCCTGGGGGTCGCCGGGGGCTCGCCGCCACCCCCGTTCTGGGGGCCCGGTCTGGCCTCTCCGTTGGTGGCCTCTGCCAGGGCCTTCCTGTCCAGTCCCGGTGATGGGGCGGGCACCAGGCTCAGGTCTGCAGAGGCCAGGGGGCCGTGCAGCGCCGTGTGCTGCTGGAAGGCGGCCAGACTGTCTGCGGGGAGACGCCAGGGGCCACACTTCAGGCCTGGAGCAGGACCTGCCTGGGCCAGACCTGAAGCTGGGGAGGTTGGGAAGGGAGAGCTGGGCTGGGCGCAGAGGTGGTGGAGCGTCGAGGCCGAAACCGACACCCCTCCCCCACCCCTCGTGGCCGAGCCTGCTTCCCCCTTCCCAGTCCTCAGGGTCACCAGGGGCTCACCTGCGGGGAGCTTGGCAGTGGGGTGCCCAGCCCCTGAGGAGTAGATCTCAACCTTAGAGCCCGGCTGGCAGACCATGTGGTTGGTCACTAGGTGGCTGTAGAGGATGTCCCGCGTGGTGGAGATGAAGCCGCAGCTGTGGCACACACCTGCATAGGCTGTGGTGTCAGAGCCCTGCCGGTGGCTGCGTCCCACAGACCCCGCCGCCCCCTTCCTGGCCCCGCTTACCCGTCAGCGTGTCTGTGTGCACCTTGAGGTGCCGCTCGCAGTTGGCCTTGGTGGTGAAGGCGGACAGGCAGATGAGACACACGAAGGGGCGCTCTCCTGGAACACGGGGCCCGGTAAGGGAGCCTGGCCAGCCGAGGACTACGGCACGGGCACGTGTGGAGGGCCCCTAAGCTCTGCCTCCTAGGACCCCATCGGGGGCCCAGCCCCCAGCCGACCACCCAGCCGGTCGCAGGCGGGGCGCGTGGCCTGGGGCCCTGTGGGAGGCTGCTCGGCGGGGTGGGAGGACCACTCGGGCACGTCCACGGCAGTTGTGCAACCCCAGGAACAATGCAGTGAGCATGCGTGGCTTGGGGGGGGAGACACGCCGTTGGGGGCGGGGCTCACCGCTGTGGCTGCGCATGTGGATCTCCAGGGAGCTGGCGCTGGGGCAGCTTTTGCGGCACTGGGGGAAGGGGCAGACCCGCTCGTTGGGGTAGGTCTCCTTGGGCTTCTCATCGGGGGCGGCCACAGCGGGGGAGCTGGTGCCCTGGCGGCTGGCGCAGTAGTACAGGAGGTGGGCTTGTAGGTTCCGCTCGCTGCGGTACCAGATGCCGCAGTCCTTGCAGGGAAAGACGTCTTCTGCGGGCGGGAGAGGCGGGTGCAGCCTGAGGGGTGCCCCGGCAGCAGCGCTGGCCGCCTAGCACCCGGGGCAGGCCCTGGGCCCTCTGCAACACGAGGGCTGTGCCCCGGCGTCTGCCAGCTTGGGGGGGTGGGGTGGGGTTTGTGACCTGGGCTGTCCCTCTTCACTGCTTTGCCTTCTCAGGTGTCCCTTGGTAACTCCGTGTCCCCTCTCTACGGATCTTCAGGATGCCATGGGGACTTGCATCCTGGGGTGAGTGACCCCGAGGGTGGCCCCTGGGCTGCGTCCCGACAGGGAGCCCCATAAGGAGACACTGTGGTCTCTTGGGGGCGCCCACGGAAGAAGCGAGGCTGGGGTCCGTGACGTGATTGTCTCTGTGACTTGGCGGGGGCGATGGGACTTGCGGGCTGGCATGGAGCTGGGTGCCCGTGGAGGAGGACGAGGAGACAGGTGTGTGCGTGTGAGCAGGTGTGTGGGCCGCTGGGTGCCCGAGTCCCCAAGCACTGGGGCAGCAGGGCGAGAGGTGAGCGTGGCTCTGGGTAGGCAGGGGGCTGAGGCCAGGAGCTGCAGAGCACGAGGAGCCTCCCGGTGCACCGCCCTTCCCCGCCCCCCCCATACACCTGATGGCTCTTTGTGTTACTGGTCAGAACTTCCTGAATTCACTACATTTAACCCAAGTACCTTTGCGGCTTAGGGGGTTTGGATGGCGGGGGTGGATGCGCCAGCTGGTGAGCATTCTCTGGCGGGTGCTTCAGCAGAACGATAAGGAATGTTGTTTCTGTCCCTGCTCCTTCGCCAGCCACCCCTAGGCTGAACCCAGGGCAGCGGGGAGACCTTGTTCTGGGTCTCGACCTTGACCTTCACACGGAATGGACACCTTTTGGGGGTCGTGTGCGGGTTGGGACGTATTTCTCAGCCCGTTGGTGCAGGTTGGGACGTATTTCTCAGCCTGCTGGTTGGTAGTTACTGAACACGTGGTCCGCCTGCCCCCCGGGGGCTGCCAGGTTTCTACCTTCTGCCTCTCTTAAGGAATTTAGTACCTGTCTGTCAAGTGAGACGGGCACTCCTCATGCCCCTGTGCCTGCAGTGTTTCCGGCTCAACTCTTCCTACTGTGTTATTTCTGGTTTTCAAGTTCCCTTTTATTTGGAGGTTGAGGGGCAGCGCTGAGGCCTTGAGCTGGGATCCGGGTGCTGTTGGTATCTGCAGGGTCAGTGCTGGGGACTGCGCTGCTGCTTGCGGCACAGCGAAGGGACTGGGAGCCTTGGAGGCCCGTGTGGGCCCCAGCCCCGGCCCTAAAACTTAGCAAGGACGGTCATCGCCCCACCAACCCAGGGCTGACCTCGGGCCAAGTCCAGGTAACCTGCACAGACACCTCAAGACCGGCATTACCTTTACTGCTTCCACAGTTGAGAAAACAGGCCCAGAGTGGTGGAGTCTCACGAATTAAACCGGGTCTGATTGACTTTGGAGCTCGGGTTCTGAAAGCCCTTCTAGACCAGCAGTAGGAGAGGCCCACGTGGGGTTGGTATAAACGATGCTAGCCCACCATGCCCTCACAGACCAAGTGTCAGACCCGAGGGGAGGGAAACCGAGGCCCAGAGAGGCTGCTCCTGGGCGGGCTTGAGAGGAAGCCCTCCAGCACCTGGGGCTCCCTGCAGCCCCCCCCCACCTACCCACCCAAAAGAGACAGAGAGGCAGCCCCCCGGGCACCAGATGCCATTCCCTGCCCTGGTGGGGTGGCCGTCCTGGCCTCTGACAGACCCTTCCATCCAGCACCCTTCTTTCCTGAAACCTCAACGTCAGACAAGACCCCTGTTTGCTCACCACCACCCTCTCAGCTCCCCTGCAGGACCCCATTCTCCCTGAGGCAGTGGCCTTGCCCTGTCCGGCCCAGTCCCTCCATGCAGGCTCTGGGGACGGGCCACCCACCTGTGCTTGTCCCCACCCCTCCGGGTCACCCTCCTCACTTGGCTGCCAGTGTCTGGGTCACGGTGACCTCCGTGCTGCCTGCCTTTGCTCTCAACACAGCTGGGACACGGCGGGCCTCCCCTCACCCCTGGCTCTAGTGTCTGCAGGTCCTGTCTCTCCGTGGGGCCTCGTCCTGCCCGGAGCTCCCCAACTCTGACCGCACCCTGAGCCCCAGCACGTGTCCCCCAGTCGCCTCCTGGGCTCCACTTAGTGCCCAACAGGCGTCTTGGGTCAGGCTGCTCAGAACGGGCCCTCCACCCTGACTGCGATGGGACGGACAGTGTCCACCCCGCGGCCGTGCTGCAGCCCCGGCCTCACGCTGCCGCTTCCCCCCCCCGGCCCCCGGCCCCCCCCCCCCCCGGCAGGCCCTGTGCCGTCATCACGTTTGACCTGCTTAAAAAGGTCACTTTTTTCCCAATTTTACAACCCTACAGTCTCCCTCTAGCAGCCATGCAATTTTAGAACTAAATGGGGTCGTACCCTTTGCTGCCTGAAAGCCCCCTGCCGCGGTCATTTCTCTGAGAAGGAATCCCAGCCCTGGTCCGGGGCCACCCTCGGAGTCTGGCTCTGGCCACGGTGGCCGTCTCGCTGGGCCCGGGCTGTCCGCTCAGCTGCTCTCCCCGGCGCGCGGGTCTCCCAAGCACCCCAGCCACTGCCCACATCACCACTTGCCCTCCTTCGTGGATGTGCCTGCGGCCGCCTGCCCCCTCAGGGCGGGCAGCTGTCCCCATTTGAGAAACGGTGCATCTCATCGGTTCTCAGACCCTCTGCTGCTTGTAGGGAGGAGTGACAAATGTGGTCCCTCCACTGCAGCTCTCCACACTGGCGGCTCTGCCCCAAGGGGACACTTGACCACGTCCTTCACAACTGGGAGGGATGGTACCAGCGTCTAGTGGGCGAGGGCAGGGCTGCTGCTGGGCACCCCACGGTGCATGTGTCCCAGACTCCACCCCTGCCCCGCGCGGCCTCTCCAGCTGGCGACCTAGAAGGGCCTTCCGGACCCGCGGAGCGTGTACCAGAGGCACTGTGGTGAGAAGCCCGCTCTGCTGCACCACGTGGCCCCCTGCACGCTGACTGCACCCTGGAGCCCCTCCTGGAACCCCACTGCTAGGCCCCCGTGCGTGCCCCCGGGGCACACGCCCTCCTCTGCTCAGGTGGCAGTGGTGACCAGTCTTTGCAGATCCTGAGCTGGGCACCGCCTGCAGCTCTGAGCCTGGGGTGGGGGGCGGGCAGGCAGCGGGTTACTCACTGTTGACAACTGCAGTCGCGAGGATGGACGCCATGCCCGCCTGCTGGGGCAGGAGCTGGATGTCGGCGGCGGGGGAGGGGGCCAGGCCCTCGGGCTCCACCGGCTCCTTCACAGGCTGGCTGGGGGCACTGTGGGGCTCGGCCGCGAGGAGCACGCTCAGCCGTCCGCCCGCGGCCACCGGCCTGGTGAGCCTGCACCAGAGGGCGCCATCTGCGGGGGGAGGGCGTCTGTGACGGGGTGCCGGCGGCCCCAGGCCACCACGGCCGCGCCTCTGCAAAGACCCTGCCCATCTTATCCTCCTGATACCCTCTGCGCCGCCCCAGCTTAGGCATGGGGGTTCCGAAGCCGGCGTGGTGGCCGGGGCGAAGCCACACCCGGGTTCGCAGCTGTGGCCGGCTGGTTTCCGTGGCGCACCTGCCTCCTCAGGGCGACTAGGTGGTGCCTCCCTGCCTGTGTCCGTCGGAGCGCGAGGGCCCTCTTAGGGGAGAGGGGAGCAGAGCGGCGGGGAGGGCTTGGGAGCCGCTCACCCACGCCCTAGAAAGGCCTCCCAGCTCCTCGCTACTCAGCCAGCGTGGCTGTTGCCACGGTGGCCAGCGGGGGGCAGCCTTGGCCAACAGGACCCGGGCTGAGCTGCCCACGGGACCAGGCCACCTGGCTAGCATCAGCACCATGGGACCCTTGTCCTGCCCGGGCAGATGAACCCTGTTGACCAGGTGAGCAGGGGGGACAGGCCAGGCACTGCTAACTGGGCCACGTCCCCGCCAGGTGTACGTACCCCCAGCTGGGCACCTGCTGCCAACCTGGGCCCTCCCGTGCTTTACAGCTGCTCTCTGGGTCCTTAGAGCACCCCAAAGCAGGGAGGGTGGGCCAGGGGGTGAAACAGGCACACGGGTGCTGTGCTAGCCAGGTCCTCGGACGCGCAGGGCCCCGGATGCTGACCTCAGCACCTGCTCTGACCCCTGCTGTGCCCTAGAGGCCCCCAGGTGGGGAGGGGCTGGGGAGGTGCTGGAGCAGCAGCCCAGCTTGCCCCTGCCCACCTCCAGGGGCCTTTGGCTCTGTCCTGAAACAAGGCTAAGGCTGCCCACAGGACATTTAGTCCAGTGTGCTCAGGAGGCGATGGTGAGGGTGACACCCCCAGAACATTCTACCAAAGCGGAGCCCCCCCGCCCCGGAAGAAGGAGATGGATTTCCCGTGGCCATGCTGTGGTGTTTGGCTCTTGCTTGGCTGTAGAAGTTGTCGCGTGTCTACCCCCACATCCCCCCCGGGACCTGAGCTGCCTCATCTGTAATGGGGGGGCCACTCTGGAAAGTGCAGGTTTGCAGGAGGGACGTGGGGCTTTCCTCGGCTTCACAAAACAGAGGCCCCAGAAGGTGAGGGGACCTGTCCCAGGCCCCCCAGCTGGGTTTGGACATGGCCCTCCTGACCACTCCTGGAGGGAGTCAGGCCGCACTGGTCCAGCAGGCACCCCCAGGTGGGTCCACCAGGCCCTGCCAGTGTCCACTGTCCCTGTGGTCTCCCAGAGGCCCTGAGGGCAGTCCTGGCCTGGGCCCGCTCTCCCCGACCCCCGGG
This sequence comes from Leucopleurus acutus, assembly GCF_964270905.1. NCBI lineage: Eukaryota > Metazoa > Chordata > Mammalia > Artiodactyla > Delphinidae > Leucopleurus > Leucopleurus acutus. The sequence goes on from NC_139162.1 coordinate 1,325,619, forward strand.
GCCGACGCCTGTCCAGCCCTAGGCAAGCATTAACGGGGGCACTGGGCGTGTGGTGGCGGCAGTGGCCAGCCCCTTGGCCCGGCCAAGCAGGCTGATTTCCCTTTAAGAGCCGGCCCAGGGGGAGCCATGACCCCCCACCCTCCGGAAGGCAGTGAGGGAAACGCCAGGATACCAACCCTTCCTGTAGATCTCCGAGTTGGCTTCGGCCGCGGTCAGGGCCCGGGGCAGCGTCCTCAGCCAGCAGGCCTCGTCCTCCAGCAGCAGGGTCAGGGCCGGGCTCTGGGGGCGGGGAGGGGGGTCAGCAGGGACTCAGTCACGCCCTCGGAGACAGTCAGCAGGAGAGAGGCTGGCCGGGGCAGCGGGGGGCTCCCTGTGAGGGATGCCTGAGAGTCTGCCCCGTGGGCGCCCTGTCCAGGCTGCGGGTCCTCGCCAAGTGCTGGCGACACACATGCAGTAGGGATCCAGTGCCTGCCGTGGGTCAGGTGCTGGTTTCCCTTGGAAACTGAGGCCCAGAGAGGGGGAGCAACTCGCCTAAAGTTACACAGCCAGTGAGTGGCAGAGCGGGGAGGCACACCCGGACCTCCGTTCTTGCTGCCCCTCCCTGGTGGGGCACTGGACCGGATGCAGGCTCCTCCCACACACAGGCCCCCAGAGACCTACCGAGTGAGTCCCACACACAGGCCCCCAGAGACCTACAGACTGAGCTGTGGGACTGTCTGCACAGCACGCAGGCCCACCTTCGTCCAGTCCATCCTGGGGCCCATAGACGTCTCGTCCCATCCTGGGCAGCAAGACGTCCCCCCACCGAGGCTGGCTCAGCACCTGGCCTCCCTGCGGCTCGCAGACCGTGGTCAGCCCCTCGCCCAGACACGCTCTCTCCAGCAGCCTGGTCTGCGAGCCAGGCCTCTGCAGCGCCCCCCCCACCCTCCCCAGGCAGCACTGCAAACATACATCCCCTGTCCCACATGGTTCTGGGAGGGGGCTGGCCCTTGCCACACGGAGGCGATGAGGTACAGACCCTGGCCCTGACTGGCCGCAGAAAGTTAGGGTGATGACCGCAGCCGCCCCTCAGGCCACAGCCCCAGGGCTGGAAGGTTTGTGGACGGCTCCTCTCCTGCAGGGGGTCCCCAAGCTCCGCCACTGAGCGCCGTGTGGAAAGGCACAGCACATTCGTGTCTGAGTATTTTCTTTGTTTTATGCAAATAAAAGCTTTTTAGTCAAACTGTGTAAGTCAAGGCCCAGTGTCACTCGCCGTCACCTGGATGGGGGCAGCTGGCCAGGAAGCCAGAGCTGGGCATCGGGTCCAGTCCAGACTCCCTGACTGACTGTGCCCAATGGCACCATGCCCGCCCTCCCTGCAAACGGCAATGGCCCGAGCCCGTGGGCTCCCTCCACCGTCCTTGTGCTGCCACCTGCTCTGGGGGTGGGTCACATCCCTCTTTGACTCAGTCTCCCCGGGGCACTGGGAAGTGGAAGCCTGTGTGTGTGAAGCCCTCCTTTCAGACAGTGCCCGCCTGGCACGGGACAAACAGGAGTCCCGCCACCCTTGCTTCTCCATTCCCTTTGGCCCGCAGGACACAGTGGGCAGAGGCTATGCCTTCGGACCTAGGAGGCTGATGTCCACTGGGGCGGCAGGCCAGCAACTGCCAGGTATCAACTGGGGGCGAGTGTCTCCACCCAGCAGCATGCTTTAACGGGCAGCTGCAGACCTGGGGGTCCCCGTCACCCACAGCTGGGGACAGGCTGGGGGGCCAAAGCGGGACCGGGGGGACCCCCACAGCTGGGGACAGGCTGGGGGGCCAAAGCGGGACCGGGGGGTGCTGGACCAGCAGCGATTGACCGGCGGCGCCCACGTCCCAGCTGTCCTGACCTGGGCCAGCAGAGAGGCGGAGGCCAGGGTCTCCCTGAGTCTCTAATGAATATTAATGAGTGGAGGAGGGAGAAAAAAATTAATCTGCTTGATCCTCCGATGGGTGCTGCGGTAACGATATGAAATCTAATTATTCGTCCCAATATTTCTAAACCCTCAAACTGAGACTGACAGCCTCCCGGTCGGTTTAATGCTTATCACTCCCGGGAGCGGCGTGTTCGCGGCATGATAAAAGCGCCCGCGCACAGCTCTGCTGACGCTGCAGAACCCCTGAATTTTCCGCGTCCATCTGAGTGGAGGGGAGACGGCGGCGCTGTGTTCCCGGCTCTGTGCCTCCTGCTGGGAGCGGCCCCTCGCCTGGTGGCTGCCCTGGGCGGGTGAGGGGCTGGGGACGTGGGGACCTGGAGGGGGGCTTGCATCCTGCACCCTGCGCCTGACTCACAGGAGGGAGAGGGGCCAGGAGATCCAGGCCGTACGACCACCAGACCCTTCACCCTCGTTCCCTCAACACTCTGGGGGCCCCTGGCCCCCACTTAAATGGGGCAGGCTGGGCCCACCATCACCAGCCTCCCTGCCTGCGCGTGGACCCTAGGGGTGCAAGAGCCGGCGCCCCACGGCTCCGGGGAGAGGAGCACGGCCATGCCCAGTCTGCCCCTGTCCCCGTCCCCGTGGGGTGGCAACGCGCACTGTCGTGCGCTAGGGCTACAGCTCGCCCCCCTGCCCCGTTATTCATTTTCTCCCCCCATCCCCCAATTCCAAGCAGCCCTGGAACAGAAGCCCTTTTCTCTGGTGGTCGGAGGCGCCGGGCCGAGGCAGGTTCCCTTCCTGGCCCTGCCCGTGGGCAGCGGGGTGCGAGCCTAAAACGATCAGAGATGTGTGTACTGCCGGCCACCTCCCCTCCACCGGCGCCCCAGGCTCACTGCTGGGTCTGGGGTTCACCCCAGACAGGCCGGGTGCGGCGTCTGAAAAAAGCTTGGCCCCTACCCTGCCTTAGCCCTGGGGGTCGCGCTGTCCCTCCCTCCTGACTCCAGGCTGCCCCACCCAGCCCCGGGACAGCGGACGGCCACTTTAAACTCTCTGGGTGCATCTGAGAACCCTCCTTGTTCCCCCAACAAAGAGGTCAGTGTCTGGGTTCTGTGCCCGCTGATAGCCATCAGAAACCCTATCTCTACCGCATCCGCTGTGACAGCCGTATCTGAGGCTGTTCCCAAACTCGCCATACAGCGCGTGAAGTAGCGTCGAGGGGAGGTGGGGGCCTGCAGAACGCCTCCCCAGGGCACTGCGGGCAGGTTCGCGGGAGGTCGGGAACCTGGGGCAGGCCCTGATCGGGGCCTGCACTCATCTCTCCCTTTCAGCGTGTCCTGAGAAGCCCCCGCCTGCGTCCCACTCACCATCGCCAGAGGCAATGGCTTTCCACCCCTGGCACCAGACGTTTCATGAAGCAAGAGAAGCACGACACGGGCGGCTCAAGGCATGGCCCCATCTGGCAAAGAAAGACCCATGATGCACCACGCCTGGGCTGAGCGCCTTCCCTTGGGAATTACTCCCTATCACAGCCAGAGGAAGAGGGGCCTCGCCAGGAGGGCACCGGGCTCGTGCACCGCAGCCCCGTCACCCCCTGGCCCGGGATCATCCTGCTGGGAGTCGGGCTGTGCCAGGCAATGACCGCTGGCAGCGGCCTTGGAGGGGCCCCATGTGGAGGGCCGCTCAGAGCCCATCTGCGTGCGGTCAGCTGGCGGCTGGGCCTGGATGGTCCCACGTCAGCCTCACAGGCAGGCTCAGACCTGCTGCCCTGCGTGCCATCCAGGGGGCACCCTCCCAGCTCTCACTGATGTCACGGTGGCCTCGTGGCTAAAGTGGGTGAGCCGTGGGAGGACAACTGGACAGACGGATGGGCCGAGTGAGTGAGGGCCCATTTGTTCATTCATCCAATTATCCACCCATCCTGCCAACATCTATCCATTCACCATCTACTCATCCATCCATCTACCCACCATCTACCCGTCCATCCACCATTCTTTATCCGTGCACACATCCACTCACCCATCTGTCCATCCACCTGTCCACCCACCATCCGTCCATCCACCTTCTGACCATCCATCTAGCATTCAACCTTCCATCTACCTGTCTGTCCATCCATCCACCCAACTATCCACCTGCTACTCGGCCATCTACCATCCACCCGTCCACCCACCATCCACCTGTCCATCTATCATCCATTTATCCATCCACACATCCATTCACCCACCCACCCATCCACCATCCACCCTCCTCTTACCATCCACACGGCAATCCACTCCATTTATCCATCCACATATCCGCTCACCCATCCATCCTCCATCCATCTGTTTATTCATCCACACATCCACTAACCCACCCATCTACCCGTCTACCCATCTCTGCCCATCGTTCTACCTTCCACCCATCAGTATACCATCTACCTGTCCATCCATCCACCATCTTCCACCATCTACCTATCCACCCATCCACCATCCACCTGTCCATCCATCCATCCTCCCATTCATCCACTCACCCACCCATCCATCCACCTTCTACCCATCCTTTCATCATTCCCCCCACCATCCACCCATGTATCCACCTTCTACCTGTCCATCCACCATTCACTACCTGCTACTTGTCCATCTACCATTGACCCATCCATCCAGCATCTGTGTCCATCCACCCACCCACCCACCCATCTATCCACTAACCTCCCGTCCATCCACCATCTACTTGTCCATCCACCATTCATGTATCTACCTACCCACCCACCCACCCACCCATCCATCCATCCATCCATCCACCTGCTACTCGTCCATCTATCATCCACCCATCCATCCACCCATCCACCTGCTACTCGTCCATCTGTCATCCACCCATCCATCCAACATATCCAGCCATCTATCCACCATCCACGTGTCTATCTACAATCCATGTATCCATCCACCTTCTACCTGTCCATCCACCATCCCTCCTCCATCAACCATCACCTGTCTGTCCACCATGCACCTTCTGCCCATCCATCTAGCATTCAACCTTCCATTTACCATCTACCCGTGCATGCATCCATCTACCTGTCCATCCATCCATCTACCCATCCACTGGCTACTCGTCCATCTACTGTCCACCCATCCATCTGCCATTTATCTGTCCATCCACCGTCCATTTGTCCATTCAATATCCACTCAACTGCTCCTCCACAACCATCCACCCATCCACCATCCACCTTCTCCCCGCCCATCCACCATCCATCTGTCCATCCACCTTCTATCTATCTATCTGTCATCCATTTATCCATGCACACCTCCACACACCCACCCATCCATCCACCATGCACCCTTCCATCCGCCTTCTACCCACCATCCACCAATCCATCCACACATCCAATCACCCACCCATGCAGCTACCTTCTCCCCTGTCCATCCATCATCCACCTGGCCATCCAACTTCTACTCTCCATCCACTATCCCCCACAATCCACCATCCATCCATCCACCCATGTATCCACCATTCACCCATTCTTCCACCTTCTAATTGTCCATTCACCAACCACACTTCCATCAACCATCCACCCAACCATCCACCTGTCCCCACCCATCCACCTAACATCTACCCGTCCATCCACATATCCACTCACCCACCTGTCCACCCACCATCCAGCCATCCATCCACCTTCTGACTATCCATCTAGCATTCAACCTTCCATCTACCATCTACCTGTCCGTCCATCCATCCACCCAACTATCCACCTGCTACTCGGCCATCTACCATCCACCTGTCCACCCACCATCCACCTGTCCATCTATCACCCATGTATCCACTATCTACCTGTTCATCTATCATCCATTTATCCATCCACACATCCATTCACCCACCCATCCATCCACCAACCACCCATCCATCCTCCTCCTACTTGGTCCACCTACCATCCACCCATCAATCCACCATCCACCTGTCCATCCTCCATCTACCATCCACATGGCAATCCACTGTCCATTTATCCATCCACATATCCACTCACCCATCCATCCACATCAGTCCACCATCTACCTGTCCATCCATCCATCCACCTTCTACCCATCCTTTCATCATTCCCCCCGCCATCCACCCATGTATCCACCTTCTACCTGTCCATCCACCATTCACTACCTGCTACTCGTCCATCTACCATTGACCCATCCATCCACCATCTATGTGTCCATCCATACTTCCACCCACCTCCCATCCATCCACCATCTACTCGTCCATCCACCATTCATTTATGCATCCACGTATCCACCTGCCCACCCATCCATCCACCCACCTGCTACTCGTTCATCTATCATCCACCCATCCATCCACCATCAACATATCCACCATTTATCCATCCGTCCATGCACCATCTACCTGTCCATCCACCAACCATTTTTCCATCCAATATCTACTCACTCCTCCAACAACCATCTACCCGTCATCCACCACACCCTTCCAACCACCCTCTACCCGTCCATCCACCACCCATTATCCATTCAATATCCACTATCCATTCAATATCCACTCAACTGATCCTCCACAACCATCCACCTGTCCATCTACTATCCACCGTCCATCCACTATCCCCTGCAATCCACCTTCCACCCATCCATCTACCATCCATCCATCCACCATCTACCTGTCCATCCATCCACCCATCTATCCACCATTCACCCATCCTTCCACCTTCTAATTATCCATATCCATCCACCATCCACCCTTCCATCCACCCTCCACACGTCCATCCATCATCTTCCTGTCCATCCATCCATCTACCATCCACCATCCTTCTTCTACCCGTCCATCCACCATCCCTCCTCCATCAACCATCCACCTGTCCATCCACCATCCAGCCATCCATGCACCTTCTGCCCATCCATGTAGCATTCAGCCTTCCATTCACCATCTACCTGTGCATGCATCCATCCACCCATCCATCCACCCATCCCTCTACCATCCATTGTCCATCCACCTTCTCCCAGTCCATCCACCGTCCATCTACCTTCTCCCTGTCTATCTGCCATCCATTTATCCATCCACACCTCCACACACCCACCCATCCATCCACCATGCACCCTTCCATCCACCTTCTACCCACCATCCACCTTCTACCCACCATCCACCAATCCATCCACACATCCAATCACCCACCCATGCAGCCACCTTCTCCCGTGTCCATCCACCCGGCCATCCAACTTCTACTTGTCCATCCACTATCCCCCGCAATCTGCCATCCACCCATCCACCCATTTGTCCACCATTCACCCATCCTTCCACCTTCTAATTGTCCACCCGCCATCCACACGTCCATCAACCATCCACCTAACCATCCACCTTCTACTCATCCATCCAGCTACCTGTCCCCACCGACCCATCCATCTGTCTACCATCTTTCTGTCCACACATCCATCTACCCGTCCATCCACCGTTCACCCATCCATCCACCGTCCATCTGTCCATCAAACATCACTCATGTATCCACCATCTTCCCATCCATCTACCATCCATTTAACCATCCACACATCCACTAACCAACCTATCCATCCACCACCACTCATCCATCCACCATCCATTTATCCATCCATCCATCCACACATCCACCATCCATCCACCACTCACCAGTCCATGCACCATCCACCCACCTTTACCTATCCATCTGCCATCTACCGTCACCCATCCATCTTCCATCTACCTGTCTCTCCATCCATCCATCCCTCCCTCCACCATCTACCCCTCCACCCACCACCCATCCATCCATCCTAAACATTTCCTCTGCAGCTGGCTACAAGTTTTAGAACTGCTGCACCTCCAAGCCCTGGGTTTCTGTGGTGGAACCTGGATCCTGGGGGACCTTGTTGGTGTCAGAACCAATTCTCGACTCCTGGCAGGCTCTGCGTGCTGTGTCCTTTCTGGGGTACCGCCCCCGATGCCTAGTGTGTGCAGGGACTGTGAGGGGAGACGCCTTGCCTCCCCTCTGGCCTGCAAGCAGTCTGGGCCTGAGGAGACCAGTGGGAAAGGGTTGCCACACCCCAGCGTCGCCCCTCTCCCGCTTCCCTCTCCAAACAGTGAAGACAAACTGCCTGGCGGGTGACAGGACGATCAGGGGCGGGAGGTACACGGGGGAGAGAACCGGGGCCCATCAGCTGAGCTCGATAAGGGGCCTGCTGAAATGTTAGCGAAAATATTTAGACAATAAATGAAGTATCGGAAAGGCACGCATATCTTTAAGAAATCAATCATCTTGTACGTGTGTCTGGACACTCGGCGCCAAGGCGGAGATAGTGCCTGCTGGGGAGATAAGGGTTAATCAAGGATTTAATTCTGCAGGAGATAAAGCTGCAGGGAAGAGCAGGCAGCTCCTTCCTCCCTGGGCCCCTCTGCAGAGCCTCAGAGGCCCGCTTCTCTGGCACACTCCCTGGATTATCTCTCCGCTTGGAGAGGGTTTCCAACCTCACGCCAAGTCTCCCCAGGCTGACCTGCGCCCTGGGCCCAAGGAGGACAAAACCCCCGGAGAGGAGGCTGCAGGCGGGAGGGGAGGGCCTGGGGGTGGGGGATCCCAGGGCTGGTGCGGGCATCTCCAGCCCCCCATCCCCGTCCTGCAGGGGTCTCTGTGGTTAGGAAAATAGTGATTTCCCCTCTGCTGTTTGGTCCTGGTGACTTTGGCAAGTTACCTAACCTCCTGGAGCCTCAGTTTCCTCATCTGGGAAATGGGAACAACAGTACCCGCCTCATGGGGGGTGGAGAAAACGAGGGGCCGAGTATAAGGATGGGCGCACAGCAGTGCGTCTGGAACACGCACTTGGAACTGTCCATCTTGGAAGGGGTTGACTGTCCCCAAGGAGGGAGCAGAGGAGAGAGGTGCAGACCCTGCTCAGGACACACTGAGCTCCCCAGTCCTCAGCCATCCCGGCTTTGTCCCATCACTGCTTACAGCTATTCTCTGAGAGTCCAGACACGAGAGTCACGGAGCTCCTCTTAACTCCCCCCAACGGCCTACCCTCTCTCTTAAGAGTCGACTGCTGCTTGTACACCTCCAGTGACGGGGAGCTCATTGCCTATAGAGACTGCTGTAAATACCACAGCCTTGGTCACACAATGGAGCTGAAATCCACACTGGCGCTCCCACTGCTTTCTCCCTGCTTGGGGCCACGGGGCAAGAGGGTCATCCCTCCCGCAGGGCCGCTGGCCGTGCTGCCTGTCAAGCCACGCCCTGGGGTAAGCACCGCGTGTGGATCACTGCGTTTAACCCGCCCGGCTGCCCTGGGAGGCCACCACGTCACAGAGGAACTGCTGCTCTGCCCACCCTCTCCTCTGCGGGGAGGTTGCAGGGTCTGCAGGACCTTGCAGGTCTCAAGGACCCTTCAGGGCTCCCCTGGGTCCCCCCGCTGAGGTCCCAAAGGCTGAGGAGACAGAAGCTCAGAGAGGTGGAGGCCTGCCTGGGGGCACACGGCAAAACAGCCACAGGGTAGGAAACCCCAGGACCTGGACCCTGTGCCATGGGGACGGCCTGGCCTTGAAAGTGGGGGCCCTTGGTCCTGGGCCGGCTCCCACCCCCTGGCTGAGTGGCCTGGGTGAGCACCGCCCCTCTGAACCTGGCCACTCAGCTGGGAGAGGCAGCGTGGGCAGCCCAGGGGCCTCAGCTGAGACGTCTCCAATCTCCCGAGGCCCGGGCCCCAGCGCTGAGGTTCTGAGGCAGCGTGAGCCACGGCTCAGGGTTCACTGCACACGGGAGTGGGTGCGGGCTGTGGGCAGTAGTCCGAGAGCTGCAGCTGGGGATCCTGCCCACGGCTCTCTAGCAGCCCTGCTGCAGGCCAAGTCCCAGCTGTTAGGCAGCATTTGGCCTCCAGGCGCAGGGCTGGGGGAAGCCCCGCCACAGCCCCGCCACTGCCAGCGAAGGCCCATCAGGGGCCCGCGAGGCCCAGCATCACAGGGCACCTGCCACACCTGAACGCCACGTTAGGAATCAGAAGGGCCCAGGCCGTGGCTGTGCCTGCACATTTGGGGCACCTGAGCCTGGGCTTGAGGGGACCAACCCGGGTGCTGCCCGGCCTCCCAGGCAAGCGTCACCATGGCTAGGAGGTGCTTCCTGAACTCTCATCCAGCACAGGCCCCTCCCGGTTCCCACCGCACCGTACGTGCCAGCACAGGCCCCTCCCGGTTCCCACCGCACCGTACGTGCCCATTCCACCGCCCCACACTTGCTTCCCATACGTCAACGCCCTTGCTTAACCGAAACGTATTTTAAAATGAGCATTTGTACCCTTTGCAAGAGGACGCCACACCGACTTGCCAACAACTGAGAGCAGCTCAGCAGCAACCCTGAGACAAACGACAGCCCAGTGGTCATCGGCACGCGCTAGAGACGCTCAGGCAGCGCCCTCTCCCTGTCGTCTGGGGGCCACAGGCGCGGAAACGCAACGAATAACCACCTCGCTTACCACGAGGGGTGGCCCCACCCGCGAAGCCCAGCCACAGGCCACAGGCCAGGTCCAGTCCCACCACTTGGTTCCTTATTGCTTCCTTCCCTTGAAAGCCCTTCTCTTTCTCTGCCTCGCCAACGTCTACTCATTCATTAAGTGCCTGCTGAAAGAACTCCTCCTCCAGGCAGCCCTCCCTGTGTCACCCCGAGGTACCATAGGCCCCGCATCACCTCCTCCAGGCAGCCCGCCCTGTCACCCCGAGGTCCCAGAGGCCCTGCATCACCTCCTCCAGGCAGCCCGCCCTGTCACCCCGAGGTCCCAGAGGCCCCGCATCACCTCCTCCAGGCAGCCCTCCCTGTGTTCCCAGGCAGTTAACTCCTCCCTGCATCTCCTGACATGTTTCACGTGGAGTGGCAGTTGCTTCTGCACGGGAGTCTAGCCCGGGCCTGGCTCAGGGGGCTGAAGGGGCCTGTGCCCTGGGCCAGACACTGTCCTGGCCGCTGTGGCCGGGGTCAGGGCTCCTTACCGGTTCCGCCTGCCCGGGGGACGAGGCTCTGGTCTGGATGCTCCCGCGGAACGGGCCCCAGGACAGGCCCTCGGCGAGGCTGCGCCGAGCCCGCACGCACCTCTGTCCGTCCTGCAGCAGCAGCAGCTTCAGCTCATCTGCGGGGAGAGAGGTCAGAGGTGTGAGGAGGTCCAGGTCCCAGGTCCAGTCCGTCCTGCGGCACCCGCCCCCCCGGGAGCAGTTGGGGGGCTGAGGGCAGAAGTGGGAGGGTGGCCCTGGCCCAGGTTACGGGGATGGTGGCTGGTGCCGGGTCCTGGGGGCCAGGCCAGCCCCTGAAGTGAGACCTGTTCTGGGGGACGGCAGGTCGCAGAGATAGGACAGCAGGGCGCCTGCAGCTGCACTGAGCAGGGGGGCGCACCGCTCGGCGGGACCTTGGCGGCTGCGGTGGGACGCGTGTGCCTTGCACAGCCTAGGGCGCACACACGGAGCCGGGTCACCCCTACTGCCTCACGTGGGGGCAGGCAGAGTGGAGGATGATGACGCCGATGAGACCGCCTCCCGTCCCCTCCACACGGTCCTCCCAGCCCCTTCCCATCAGCTTGAGCCCCAGAATCCGCAGAGCACGACTGTGTGGGCAGCTGTGAAATGCTGGGACCCCGCACCTCCCAATCCTCTTAGCATCTCAGCACAGGGCCCAGCAAGGGGAGCCAGGCCTGGAACCAAGTGTTCCTCCCCTCCCCCGCCCACTGCCGGCCGAGGCCCTCGGCACAGCCGGACTGCGCTCGGGTAGCGCCCGCATCACTCCCTGCAGGACCCCCGCCTGCTCTCTGGAAAGGTCTGGACCCAACTCCTGCCGAGGCCCTTGGTCGGCGGCTGCCTGTCCGAGCAGCCTGTCACCCGGCTGAGGGCCTAAGGCTCGCGGGCCGCGGCCACCTGTGCTGTGATCAGGGCCAAGCTCCCGGACTCTGCCAGCTTGCGTGGCCCGGGCTGTGGCTCCTGTGTCAGCTAGGGGAGTGGCATCTGTGCCCGGCCCCTGGCAGGATTCGGTTCCGTTGACGTGGACAGACCGGCCTCTGCCAGGAGCCCCACCACAGCCCTTCTCACGAGGAGGGAGCTTGGGGTCGCACAGGGTCTGCAGGTGGGCTCCCAGCTTCAGCCCGGCCTCAGCGCACGACCCATGTGACCCGTGGGGTGGGCTGGACGGTGGCCCGCAACCTGGGAATGTTCCCTTGTTTGGACAAAGGGTCTTTGCAGATGTGATTGAGATCGGATCTCAAGGTGAGACCATCGGATTATCCGGTAGGCCCTACAGCCAATGACAAATGTCCTCGTAAGAGACACACAGAAAAAAAGAGGCACAGGAACAAGTCCACTTGAAGACGGGGCGGGGACTGGTGGGATACAGCTGGGGCGACACTGCATCTGAGCCTCTGCGGGAATGCGGCCCTGCCCACGCCTTGATCCGGGACTTCTGGCTCCAGAGCTGTGAGAGGGTAGACTTCTGATGTTTCGAGGCAGCAAGGTGGTGTGAATTTGCCCGGGCCGCCCTGGGAGACGCACACCTGGCACGTTACCTGCCGTCTCGAGCCTCAGTGTCCTCAAAGCCGAGGGGATGATGGTGGCCGTGCCCTCCCAGGGCAGTCTCTCCCCAGGCCACGCGCCCTCTGCCCAGGAAGGCGGGGCCGCCTTGTGCCTCGGGTGCCACCTGGGCTGCCTGGGCCCACAGAGGCCTCACGTGGCCCGGCCGGGGCCCCGAGCAAGTGCTGCCGCATTGGCCCCGCTTCCTGGATCCCCGATCGGGCGGGCTGTGGCCTTAATGGGCCCGATTATCAGATAACCGCCGGCCTAATGGCACAGATAAACGTGTAAATACACCAGGAGGCCCGGCTACAATGTTCTAACTGGGTCCTTGTCTTCCCCAGGGCAGATAAGATGGCAGGGGACCAGGACGTGGCCAGGAGGCGGCGCCCTTTATCGGCCCCGCGGCGAGGGGCACAGAGGCCGGCCATGTCACTCTGCAGCCCGCCCACAAGGGGCCGTGTCCTCTACCTGTGCACCCAGGATGCCAGGGTCCCAGCCAGGACTCTGCCCATGGCGCGCCCCCCCCCGGGCCTGCAGGGTGCCAGCCGGCATGCAGTCGCCCGTTCCTGCCCGAATGGTCCCCCCCTCCAATACAGATGAGGAAACTGAGGCCCCGAGAGGCCACATAGCTGGCAGTGGGATGCCAGGATCTGAGCCCGGGCCGCTGCTGTCCTGGGTATATTTGGGTCTCTGGTACCCCGCCCAGCTGGCCCCAGGGCGTGGGCGTGTGGGGAGAGGCTGTCTAAAGGCAGGTTTGCTGGGCACTCACTTGTCCATCCAAATGGTCTGGCCAGCCATCCGACGGGTCCACGCTCTCCTTCTGAGGCTGGCTGGGGAGCCCACCGCGGGCTGAGCTGGGTACCACCTGCCCCCTCCCATCCGCCCCCTCAGGACGGTGGGGTCAAGACGGAATCATCCCGCTTCCCAACACATGGCCGGTGCCCGTCCAGACAGCCAGACCTGCGCTAAGCCGCATGGGGTCGGCCCACACCCTTTCTGACTTCAGTTGTGCTGCTAGGACCACAGACGAGCCAGGGATAGTGACCACGACTCCCTCTGTTGCCGTCACATATTTTCCTTTCAGTGTCCAGGGCCTGTTCCTGGCTTGTCAGGCTTGGGCCCCCCAGTACGAGACAGTGCCGTCCATCTGAGGCCGGTGCCCACCTTCCTGGGGGGCAGAGGGGTGGGGAATTCAGTCCAGTCTTCCCCAGTGCGGGCCAAGTCCCACACAGACTCAGGGACACGGCGGGGCCGGAGGTGGCTGGCCCAGCTCACTCCGCAAGTGAGCAGGGGTGGGGTGCAGCCCCAGGCCCCCAGTGTACCCCTGGCTCGCTGCACCTGTGGGGTCCTGAGGCCCCTCTCTCAGAGCCCTGGCCCTAGCTCATCCCCAGTACTGGTAGCCCCCCAGAGGAAGGGGCAGAGCCAGTGAGCCCCCACACCCGCCCACGCTGCACCACAGACAAACTGCCGTGGCCCCTAATCGCGCCCCAGGGCTGGCAGCCCCAGCTCCCAGATAACAGCATGGCTGGCGCTTCCGTGGCAGCCACTCCATCTCCTGGGTATCACGCACCACCAGAGGGAGGACGGCTCCTGATAAAGGCGGCCGTTCTGCACGACGGGGCAGAACCCACCACTCAGGGCTTGCTGGGGGATGGTCGAGGCCTGGGGAAGGCAGGGAGGCCAGGGATCTGAGCGATGTGGGCTGAGGATCGGGCAGTGGTCGCCACTGGAAGCCCCCTCCCTGGTCCAGGGGAGGCCGTCCCTGAGAGGCTGGGCATTAGAAAGGGTACCCCATGTGGGTGGATGCAGGGCCATAGCAGATGCCTGGCTCCATGGTGGGAACATGGCTGGATCTCAGCCCCAGCTCGTTCAGTGCCCTTGTGCAGTGCACAACCTGTGCAACTGTCTATGGTGGCCCTGGCGATGTTCAACATCCATCCACTCAGATGAACTATTTCCAGCTCCCAGTTCCTGCCCAACCCCTTGCACAGTCAAGCAGGTGTTAAAGCCCAGTTAGCACCTATCAGAGACCCTCTCCCAACAAGAAATAAAACTGTATCCCAAAGAACGGGGGTCAGGAGAGGCAAGGCCACCTACTCCTCGCAGACTGGGTACTTGGTGGGGGCTCAGTTCAAGGTTGAGAATGAATGAAAGTATGAATGAGTGAGGAAGGGGCTGGGGGCAGGAGATGCTGAGCTGGGGATGGGAGCTGGCTGGGAGAGTGACAGACAGGAAGACACAGCTATTCTTAAACGGCCTCTGAAAGAGCTGGAGGACCTAGACAGTGGTGGCCATGGAAGTGGTCAGCTCCCAACCACACTGACAGGAAACCTGGGGCCCAGGGAGGCCCAGGAGTGCTCAAGCCACACTGCGAGCCCGGGCCGGAGGTGGGGCCAGAACCCAGTCTCTGGACTCACAAAACCCGACGTGGGTACCTGGGGCAGAGCTGAGGGAGGCATGGCCTCTGCCCTCAGGGCTCCCAGGAAACATGGGTGGCGGCAGCTCCAATGGTGGGCCAGTCAGGGTGGACTTCCAGGTGGAGATGTCCTCTGCCCTGGCAGCCTCCTGTGACCCATGTCTCTGTTTCCTCCTCCCAGCTCCAGAGCGGGGCACAGAGAACTCCAGCTCCGGTGAGGTCGTGGCCGAGTCCTCCCTGACCTCTGTACCATGGCCTCCGTCCCCACAGCTGGACAGCAGGGGTGATGCCATTTGCCCTGGGAACTCCCAGTCCTAACACACTTCCTGGCTTCTGTTTATCGAGCCTTGGTCAGGCGCTTGGCGTAATTCACAGGGATTCCTCCCAGCCATGCCGCAGTTATTCCCCCCAGCGTACGGAGGGAGAGGCCCAAGGTACACAGCTGGCAGGAAGGATTTGAACCAGAGCCCCAGCATGCTCTTGGCCAGGGTCTTGACACCCTTTTCTGGGTCTTCCTAGTCACAGGCAGGAGGCGACAGAGAAGAGGGCGGGGAGAGGCTGCTGCAGGGGAGGTGAGGGGCGGCAGGCGAGCCCCCGCTCTCCCGTTGCAGGGCTGACTCTCCCTGCTCTGCCCTCACGTTTCCCCATCCGCAGCCTGGTCTCATCTGGAGGAGGGGGCAAGCCCTGCGCTGCCTGGGTGGACCTCCCCACGGGGGCCGGGCCATCACTACCGGCACAGTCAGGACAAAGCCTAAGTTATTCTGTCGTACAACCCCACACACGTCGTTTCCAGAGCAAATACGCCGCGCTGGGATTCAATTTCACCCCCGAGCATCTGCGAGGATCCGGATGAGAAAATTCAGCCTTTGCACATTTCTGCGATTTAAACACCTGTTTAGGTCTTAAAACCCTTCGACGGCGTCCCGAGGGGCCAGGGGAAGGAGGCAGGACTGGGCACCGCCGCCCCAGGCCAGGCTCAGGACCCCATCCTGGGAGCCCAGCAGATGGGGTGGCGGCTGGGAGAAATGGGGTCTGCAGTCAACAAGCGGGCTGAGTCCTGCCTCTGCCCGGCTCTCGCTGGGCCTCGGTTCACCTGCTGGGCTGGCGGCTGCGACGAGAGTCGAGACAGCCTGTCGGTCGGCGCGGCCGGCCCCGCGTTTCCTTTCCCCCGGCGCCCGGGTGTCCCGAGGCCTACGGCCCCGCCAGGGCTGCACGGAGCTGCCCTCAGACTTGGCTCTGCCCCACGCCCTGGGGCCCTTGGCGCCCTCCTTCAATAACACCCAGAGAGCTCGAGACCTGCTCCAGGCTGCGCAGCAAGGGCTGCAGTCACCCCACCAGACCTGAGCTCCTTTCTGACCGAGAATCTAGGGCTCCAACCCGGACCCATCTGGCTCCGGGGCCCACCAAGCCCAGCCCCCCTAGGCCCCAGGTTCACCGAGCCATGGCCCCGCAGGCGGGCTGGCGGCGCTGACCGGGTAGCCTTGCTGTTTGCAGGAGTGTTGGTGAGCTCAGGGAGGCCTCCTGCGCCCTGCCGGCGGGCCCCTCCTTCCAGGGGCCAGGCTCTGTGCTAATGGCCACTGGCCTCCAGGGTACAAAGGCCAGCCGCCTGGCAGCCCCCGCCCTGGACAGTGGGCTCTGGGATCCGCGTGTGGGCGCCCACCCTGGGGTCACTGCCAGCACCCACTTATCTAATCCCGCCCGGCCCCACCCTGCGGCTCCCTGGGGCCAGCTGGCCCTGGCTTTGTCGGGAGTGGCCCTATCTCAGGATCACGCTGTTTGCCTTTGATAAAAGTCACAAAAAAGGGAGAGAAAAAGGAGAGAGGGAGATAAAACGCCAGGGGTGAGCAGGCCCCCCCCCCCGCAGGGTTCTAGAAGTCTCCAAGGGCCTGGGCCCAGAGCAGCGCGGGCTGGGAGGCTGTGGGCCCCGAGGGGTTCCACCAACGTGGAACGAGGCCCAGAGAGGGCAAGCACCTCACTCAAGGTCACGCAGCAGGCCAGGCAGCGGGGTCAGCGGGGGTCTGCGGGGCGGGGCGAGCCACCTCGCTGTCCCCTTGGCCTGCCCACTCATATGCTGGCTCAGCCCCTCCCACTGCAGGTGCAGCTCACCGGGCCCCCCAAGGTCCGGAACTGAGGGTGGTGGGACCTGCCCATGGTCACCAGCTCTCAAGCCCAGCCGTTTTCCTGCCCCCAACTTGACCGTCCTGACTGGGTGGCAGCTGAGGCCCTAGGAAGACAGAGAGATAAGGGGACAGGGGTGGAGGTGGTGTCTGTCCTGCAGCTCTCAGCAACAGGGCTGTCCCTGCCCTTCTGGGACTGAGATGCCTGGCGGGGGGAGGGAGCTCCTAGTAACCCAGCTGCCAGGGGATGAGGCCTGACCCCCGTCAGCCCCGAGGCTCCAGGACCTGGGTCGGTACCAGGGCGTGTCCCTTTCTGCCCATGGCTTCCTCTCGTGTGAAATGGGGGATGAGAGTGCCCACCTCCCAGGTCGTTGCAAGGTCACATGACACAACAGGTGCAGGGCCGAAGGGCAGGGCCCGGCAGGGTGGGTGCTCGGTGACCACGGGAAGTTGGCAGGGGTCTGGCTGGGCTGAGCTGCGGTCCCTGCACAACCCTGGCCAGGCTCTCAGCCCCTCTGGGCCTGGGGGGGACCCATCCCCAAACAGACACCAGTGGCTGCTCCCAGCGCTGATGGGCTTCCTGCAGCCCAGGCGCGGTGCCGCGTGACCACCGTGCTCGCCTCCATGGCAAGTGCCGTGGCAGCAGGACACAGCTGCAGCCGCCGGCAGCCGTCTGCCTGGGTGTCCCGGCCCCGGTGCGCTGTGGGGTTGCTGCCCGTGGCGGGGCAGAGCCCTAATCCCGTGGATACACCGAACAGGGCTCCCGGGCAGGCACAGGAGACCACCTCCTGGGCGGCACGAGAGGCGAGAGCCCGACCATGTGGGGCGGGCGCCCCCGAGGCTGCGGGGGCCCGTCTGGACACTCAAGGCCCGGGGCTGCTCTCCCTCCCTTCTGCTCTGTGGTCATGGAGCCTCTGGGCTGGGAGGGGAGGGTTCGTCTGCGTGGATGCGAGGCCCTGCTCGCGTGTGACCCTCCCGTGATCCGGCGGGAGGGGGCAAATGGGGCCTGGAGGGAAACGGCCAGCAGACAGCAAATTCCCATCAGCTCCTCGGGACACCCCCACTTCTGGGCTCCACCCTGTCGGCCCGTTTCTGATTCCTGTTTACAGATGGGGCAACAAGGCCCCGAGGAGGGGGAGACCTGGGCCCTGGGGCATGCGGAGGGCTGCGGGACCGTGCGTGGTGGGCAGCCAGCTGCTCCGCAGGCGGCCCGCACATCTGCCGGAGCCGTGCAGCTTCCCCCATCTGGGCTGGTTGCCCAGGCCCAGGCCCTGGTGAGACTTCCACCCCGGCTGCCGACAGGCTTTTCTCTGCACTGTGCCGCCTTTCAGGGCAGGAAGAAGGCTGACAGGCCCATGCAGCCTGGGGCTCCAGGACCAGGAGACCCAGGGCCATGGGGCACTGGCCCGTCCCCTGGATCAGGCCACACCTGAATGCCACATCAGGAAACAAAAAGGGGCGGAGCTTGATCCTAACCCTGGGTGTCACCAGTGACCACGGCGCCTTTGGAAAGACTCCGGCTCTCATGTGTGACTCATGGGGACAAAGTGTCAAGGGAACATGGTTAAAAAGGCTTGGGGTAAAAATGGGTGCGGTCCGTTTCTTCTGCGCTCTTCCAGTTGAGAAAAGCAGTTGGAGAGATCAAGGGACCGTCTGAGGTCACATGGCCAGCAAGTAGCACAGGAGAGTGAAGCCCAGATCCCTCTGACCCCAAAGCCACGACCCCAGTGCGGGCGTTGTGCCGTCACTCACAGCAAACCTGGCACATCAAGGGGCCGGACGCTCCGGACCCCAAGCACAGTCCCGTCCCCATTTCACAGGTGGCAGCAACGGAGCTGAGCGGGGCAGGAAACACTCCCGACGCCAGCCCTGCAGACAGGCCCGGCCCCAGGACCCCGACCGCATGGCAGACAGCACAGCCTAGATGGCAGGAACAAGCTGACGTGCACCCTCCAGGGAAGACGGGCTGAGGGAGCCGTGGGCGCACGTGAGCGCTGGCTCAGGAGCAAAGCCACTCGAGCTGTTAATCCTCCAAGCGCTCTCCGGGGCTGGGTGAGGGTCTCCACCAGCCCGGGCGTCCCCACAGAGCCCCTCAGAGGGCCCGGACCCTGGCAGGAGGGACAGAATTGGGAGAGGAAGCTGGAGAGGCCGGGGAGCTATGAGTTGAGGGCACACATGAAAATGGGGACTGGCTGTCACAGGTTAAATACCAGATGTCACGTACGGCCTGGGATCTCTGGCCTCGTTGGGGGAAGCGGACGCCATGGCCGAGCCAGGCTCTGGTTCCTGCAGGGCCGCGACCTGCTGCTGCCCTCGGACGGTGAGCACCTCTCCCTAGGACGCCGCCCCAGCCCGCGCCCGTCCTGCGGCCAAGCTCGCCCCATCACTGTTGTGCTGTTTATGTTACTGAGGGCCCGGCTCTGGAGCTGTGACCGTGACCAAGATGGATGGACGCCCATTTCCCTGACGGGGAACGTTTAGAGGAGAGGACGTTCCTGGGAGCTGCCCCCAGTGGCCCCTGGATGTCCCTGGTCCTACCGCCGCCCGGGGAAGTCTCACACCTCTCTGCTGGCCCTGGTGCCCTCTGCCGGCACCCAGCCCCCTGAGTTCCGGGCCGGGCAGGCTGTGCAGAGCCTGAGCCTGCCTGGACGGGGTGGCCTTCTCATTCCAGGCCAGAGGTTTTCAAAGGGCTTCGAGCCCAGAACGTCCTTCCTAAGAAGTTGCCCACAGACCCTGCACTCACAGTGGCCGGTGGCAGGGGCTGGACTGGAGAGGGTTCCAGAGCTCAGACCCGAGAGAGCCTCTCAAGGCCCTCCCTCGGGGTGGGACACACCTGCCCCCCACACCTGCTGCCTGTCAGCCTCCCCTCTCCTGCCAGGCTCTGCCCGGTGGCTGCGTCACATGGGGCAGCCCGAGCGTGGGGTGGAGCCGGCAGGCAGGCGAGGTTCCTGGAGCCGACGGCAGAGGGGGCTGGCAGGGCGGCACTGCGGCCGGCCCAACGTGGGCCAATGGGCGCTAGGCACGGTGCCTGTCACAGGGCCCGGGCTGGGGAGGGCCCTCTGGGGGCACGCCCTGGCTGGACCTGTGTTCCCGAGTCCCCTCACGCGTGCACTGGGGGCGCCGCCATCGGCTGCCGACCCCTCCCCACCTCTGCCGGCTTGCGGTGCCCTGAGCTGCCACCACGTCCAGCACCGTGGAGCCCACGTGTGTATTTTACTGACTGACTCCCAGGGTCACTGTCAGCTGGCTGTGTCCTAAAAGCGCCTGGGCCCAGTGGACCCCCGTGAGCACCTGAGTCTGGAGGACACTGGCCAGACGCGGAACTGGGGCTGGACGCCCGGGCCCTGCTGACGAGCCACAGGCCTGGGAGAAGGGGCATCTGGTCCTGCTGGGCTGGGCAGGGGGCGGGCGGGGGCGGTCCTCCTCCTGTCTGCTCTCACCTCCCCTGACCCCGGGACGCACAGAGGCCCAGAGCCTCACCTCGGGCTCCAGCTTCCCGTCTGCAAAGAGGCGGCATGGGGGTGGGCAAGGAGGAGGACACGCTGCGCCCTGGGCCTGGAGTCCACTGTGGCTCGGCCCCACCAGCCAGCTGGGTAATGGCCGGGCAGGGCGGGTGGCCCCCAGGTTCTGGAGCCCTGGCCCTGCCCACCCCCCTCCGCCCCCGCCAGCTGGTGCCGTGAACTTCTCCTCCTATCACTGGGACATCGCTGGGGATTATTGATTTTTTGACACAGAACAACAGCCTGTCTTTATCGGGCTGAACCCTGGCCCCAGCTAATGGTGGAGCTGGGACCGCCTGGGGATAGCCAACAGCGCAGCATGGGCCCAGCCCCACACCAGGTTTCTGACGGCCCCTTCACCATCCCCACCCGGGTCAGAGCCTTGCCCCCCGTCCCACGGAGCCTGAGCACCGCGGCTCCCCGGGGGCCTCAAAATGGGAGGCCTTGAGGTCTCTCCAGCCTTCTCAAAAAGCTTAAAAAACAAAAGGCCCCCTGGGTCCCTGGGCCTTAGCCTTCCCACCTGTGAAGTGGGTGGAGGGCCCCGCAGCCCCTGGCCCTTTGGTCTTGGGAGACCCTGCGGACTGAGAACAGGGATGGGTGGGGGCCCCTGGCTCTCCCCAGCCCAGCCTGGTCCTGGAGGATGGGCTGGAAGCAGGACCGGTGAGATAAGGTAAAGAAAACACCTCCTGTGCAGGTAGCTTATCAGGCTCCTATCAGCCTGGGCCTCCCGGCCCCTACCCTGTTTTTCCAGGAGCCAACGCCACCGCCACCGAGGGCCCTTCCTTCCGGTCAGCCTCCAGCTCACCGCCTCCCAGCTGGCCCGGCGGCCCACCCTGCTCCCTGTGTCCCCGGGCCCCACCCTCCTGTCCCTCGGAGCGCCGTCTCTCTGCTGCAGATGGGCAGGAGGGGTGGGCATGAGGGCAAGCGAGGGTCTGGGTGGAGGCCGGGTGGTCAAGGGGGTAAAGGGAGGGTGCCCCGCCCTGCCGCTGCCAGGACCTCGGCGCTGCCCCCAGCCTCGGGCCAGTCCCGTCCTACCCCCGCCCAAGGGGCAGCAGCGGGCACTGCGGTTGGCCAACACCATCGAGAATGTCCTGACACTGCACCACCCCGCAGGACCGGCCCTTTAGGGAATAAGAAGCTCCTTCCAGAGAACGTGGTGGGCCCTGAACGCCTGCGGATCCTTTATGAGCACCCTGGCTGCTCCGCCCACAAAGGAGGCTGAGCCCGGCGAGCGCTATGTCTTGCCTAAGGTGCCACGGCTCAAACTGGCACACTGGGCCCCAGGGCCCCTGAGGATGACCAGCACGAGGGAACTGCTAAAGCCCCTCTCGTAAGCCGTGCGCGCTCACTGTAGCGTGTGGAACCAGCAGACACCTGCTCTCAGGGCACTGATGACTTAGTCCTCAAATCACCACATGCCCTAAGGGGTGGTTATTCCCCGCCTTCACAGACGAGGAGACCGAGGGTCAGAGGGGACCTGGCCACACAGTGCGATGGGGTGACTGAGTTCAAGCCCAGGCCCCTGACCCCTGTCCAGTGCTCTGTCCTTCCTGCCCCTTCAGGGGGAGATAAGGAGGAATAATGCTTGGGCAGGGGCCCGGGAACAGGAGGCTTGGAGGACAGACCGGGCCCAGGCTGGTCCCCACCCCAGACACAGCTCCCTCCTGCCCAGGAACACCCAGGGCTCCCCCACTGGGCCCTCGATCGAGCACTGTGCCGCCACCGCCAGGGTCTCAGCCTCGGGACCCGGCGCTGTCACCCGCCAAGGTCACTGCTCCTGCCCTCTGGGACCCAGCAAGGTCCCGGGCCTTCAGGGGCCGGGGCGGCAGAATTCTGGCTGAACTAGCCCGGGCCCAGGAACCAGGGAAGGTGGTGGGCGGCGGTGGGGCTGCACCAACATCAGCCCCAGATCTGGGTGTTCGTGGGAAGAGGCATGCACGGGCAAAGCAGCACGGGTATCTGCGTGCAATTTGCTTCCTTTAGAATCATTTCTCCCCTTTCTTGGAGAAATTCTGCCGACCGGAGCAGAAATAAAAAAATAAATGGCTTGCTATCTTCCACACGGCTGTGATGTCCGTCCCCACCACCCTACGCCTGTCCGCGCTGAGATGATTTTTCGGGGGTAAATTCCTAGAAGCTGAACTGCTGAGTCAAGGCAGGGGCATCTCAGTACCCTGAGGGGCTCGGGCAGCTCCAGCCTGAGCACCTGGACGTGTGTGAGCGCTCGCGGGGCTGGGGGTGGACGGCCTGGTGCCTGTTGCACCCAGCAGCTCCCAGCCCCACAGAGACCACGGGTGGACCTGGGACAGCCGGGTGGATGCCAGGGCCATCTGCCCGAGGCACGGGGGCTGGGGCGTGCTGTGGGGGGATGGGGCCAAGGAGGGGCGGCCACAGAGGCTCCGCCTGCAGGGGGAGGGGGTGGCCAAGGAGGCAGGACCCCTCCCCCCCAACACACAATAAGCCCCCGATAGCATCGCTCATTTCAGGCCCCGCTCGGCCCTTTCGGGCAGGATATGACCAGCCCTCAAGCCGATGGCGGCCCCTTTGTCCCATCTCCAGGGACCGATCTTATCGGCTGCATCCACCGCCGCCGTAATGGAAACATGCGGTGAGGAAATAAGAAGTTACGCGCAGAGATAGAGGCCTAATAACAAATAAATAAATAAATGAGGAGCCCAGCGCCGCACGGGGTGGGGGCTCAGGGGACAGCATCAGATCAGGGGCCGGGCCGGGCGGCTCCCGTCCTGGGTCTGGGAGACACTCTCAGCTCGCCCAGCCTCGGTCTCCTCACCTGTCAGGTGGGCCCGGCAGAGCCGCCCGCGCCCTGAGCTTTGGGGAGATCCCGTGACAGACGGAGCCCAGAACCCCGGCGGTGGGCCCCGGACCCCGATACGCCCCAGCTGGGGCTGTGGGACCCCGCGCGTGCTTGGAGGGGGCCGCCGCAACGCACACGCTGCCACCCCCCGTCCCCCCGCTGCCCTGCCCATCCGGTTCCTCCAGACAGCCTGAATGTCCTGTCCCCGTCCCACAGGAGAGCAGCCCGAGCCCAGAGAGGGCGCCGCGGCCCCGAGGACCCCAGAGGGAGAGGTGACAGCTAGAAGCCAGGTCTGCCCCGGCACCAGTGGCGAGGGCCCTGCCAGCCCGGAGTAGCGGGACGGTAACAGTGCTGGGGACGGTACCAGGGGCAAGGGTGACCGTACTGGCCCCAGTAACCGTGACCGCACAAGCCCTGGGGACAGCGCCAGCAGCAGTGCCCGCCCTGGTCCTGGGAAGAGAACCCGCCCGCACTGGCAACGGCACCGACAAAGGCGACAGAACAGAGTGGCCGTGACCGCCTGCCGTGAAGGCCAGCCTGTCATCCCAGGTCCCCCCACGTGTGCGTCCGTGGGCTTTCCACCAGGGAGGCAACGGTAGGGAGGGGAGCTGATGGGTCCCAGGCCGCACGGCCGGGCCACGGTGAGTCTGAGCTTGGGCCCAGGAGGACGACTGGGAAGGAAACTTCCAGAAGGGGCGGCCATCTCCAGAGGCTCCCAGGTGGGGCTGGGCAGACCTGCACCCCCTGATGTCTGGGAGGCCCTGGTGGGGCAAAGGCGGACGCTCAGACGCCCAGCCTGGGGGGGCGGCCCGGGCAGGAAGCCGGTGGAGGGCGGAGGAGGAAGCGGCTCGATTAGCGCCCACGGCCGCAGATAGCCACTCCCGGAAGGCGGTGAGGTCAGCGGGCAGCGCGGGGCAGGAGGCCAGGCATCGGCCCCCAGCCGCCGCCAGGACAGTGGGGACCCGGGAGAACCCCGTGGGGCGGGGCTGGGGGCCGGGACTGTGGGCTCCGGCCCTGCTCAGTTGCCCCGAACCTCTCTGGGCCTCAATGCCCACATGTGAAATGCGGTGAGCACAGCACCGGCTGCCACGTTTCCGTCTCACCCTTTTCACAGGTCCCAGGTCCACCCTTGAGCCCCTACAGTCCACTCACCATGCAGCAACCAGCCCTCCCGCTGCCCCCAGGTCACCCCCATGGTCTCACCACTGGGCCTTTGCGCTGGCCATGCAGGCAGTTTTCCCAGGTGTCCGCAGGGCTGCCCCCCCACCCCCGCCACTGAGCTCTCGGTGCAAATCCCCGAGGGGGAGGGGCTCGCCACCCCCTGCACTTCTCAGTCACACTCCTTGCTTAGCCTCTGTGCCCCCGCTGACCATTCTCTGCTTGGGCCGCGCCTCCTGGAGGGCAGCGGCTGGCTGCATCCCCAGGGTCTATGGCAGGGACCAGCACACAGTAGGTGCTGAATAAATGAAACTGCAAGTGAGCGAGCAGAACGGGCTCCACGCAGGGGAGTCTGACAGGACGGCGGCTGAGTCTCGCTGAAGAGCGCCCGCTGACCACCTGCCCCTCCCATGGGTCCTGGCCCCCACCTGACCCCGACGCCCAGGCCTTCGTCAGGGGCAGCTGAAGTCAGAACTGGGCCAAAGGGCGGCTCCCCACTGGCCAGGCTGATGGTGCCGGGCGGTCAGCACCTCCAGGGTGAAGAACTGCTAACCGCAGCGAGGGGACTGCCCAGGGCTGAGGGGTCAGCAGCCCGACCACGGGGGAGGCCACGGCTTCAGCAGCCCCTCAGGGTACAGGGAGCGGAGGCCCCTCTGCTCAGGGCCTTTTTGGGGTGCCGTGTGTGGCCCGGTGCCTGGGCCCCTGGTGCCCACTGGGCAGCGCAGGACATGGCATCCGTGCAGGCCAGGCCAGCCGCGAAGGAGAGGCCGCGGGCTCTTGGTCCCCACCTCGGCCCCGGCCTGGGAGCTCTGCCCCACACGGCCCTGCTCGGAGAGGGGGGCAGCTCTGAGCTTTGGTGGTGGATGCTGGCCAGGGGTTTGGGCCCCTACCCTGGCCTGGGGACCGATGCTCCGGGGAGGGGCTGGAGAGGGTGTCATGGAAGAGCTCAGGGCCCAGGAGACAGCAGGCAGCCGAGGTATCCGTCGCTCACCCTCGGCCCACACTGGCCGAAGCCCGTAACCCCCGAACCCCACTTCCAGGACAACCACCTACAGACGGGATCCTCGCCTCTCTGAGCCCACCCCCTCCCTCCTCGCCCCTGCCGGGCCCACCCTGGCCTCAGGGCTCTCGCCCTGGCTGTGCCCTCGCCTGGCACACTGTCCCCAGGAGGCAGCTGGTTCCCCTTCGTTTTCTGGTCTTTGCCCACATGAGGCTCAGGACACCCTACTCAGAACTGCCCCCCCTTTATCCCGAGCCTCCCCTCCTCGGACACGGGGCATTTTCACTTCTCTATTATTTAGTCTCTGTCTCCCTGATGAGAACAACAGCTCTCTGGGGGCCTGGACTCTGCTGGCACCGAGCAGGCGCTTAAAACACAAGTGTTTATGGAGTGAATAAACGACCTCTTTCTCTTGCCCGCCCCTGGGCTGTACACCCCACACTCCTCTGTTTCTACGGCCCGTGCCACCACACAACACACCTGCCACTTCTGCCCGCAGTAGGTGCTCAGTAAACACCTGGGAAGGAAGGCCGACTGCGGGCACACACGGCCCCTCCCTAGGACCCCCCCCAGCTCCGGGAGTCTTGGTCTGCTCAGCTGTCGGGGTTGGGGGTCAGGATGCGCGGAGGGCCCCCTGCGGGTTTTCAAGGAACATGGCCCTCGGGGGACATCTGGGCTGGACCCCCTTCCCTGGGGTACCGAGAAGAGGTGGCTCCTGACACAGCTGCTGGGTCTGACCCCAGGCTGAACCCTGCCATCCACCATCGCCCCCTCCTGTGCCCCTCACCGCCCCCCCCCCGCCCGCTAATCTAAGATAAACAGGCCTATGGGGCCGCAATGCCAGGCCCAGTGATAACGCGAAATAGCTGAAATGATTTTTCCCACCCACACATGCTGAGCTGGCGGGAGGGGACGCGCGGCCAAGCCGTATCGGCCCATCTCCCCAGCTGTCCATCAGGACAGGCCGTCCTGCCTCAGCTGCCCGCCCACCGCCCGATAACAAACCTTGAGGTTTGCATAGAAACACCAGGCGGCGAGATTAGTCAACCGAGTGCAGCCCAGATAGCAGCCCATCGCCCTTGCTCACGCTCCCGGCGTGAGGATCCCCAGCCTCCAGCAGGCCCTCGGAACCCGGAACCCCGGCGCGGGGGGGCGTGGGGGGTGGAGCGGGCGCCAGTCCCCAGGCAGGAAATGGCACGGATGCATCCTCTGGCCCCTCCCACCAGCTGCCCGCCTCCCCGTGCGCCCGGAGGTACTCGCCACTAACCCACTCTCCGCAAGGCAGCTGACCAAACGTCCCACTTAACACCCCACGCCCCATTTTACAGCCAAGAAAACGGAGGCGTCTCCCTACGGTCCATGGCATTGAGCCCAAACTCTGAGCCATTTGTGCCCTGTCTCATCTCTCCCCAACCCCGTTCCAGCGTCTAATGGTCCAGCCACGCCCATGCCGTCCAAACCTCAGGGCCTTTGCGCGTGCCAGCTCCTTGCCCGAACACCCTTGGCCCACTCCAGTTTATCCTTGGGGGTGGGGGGGCCCACCTACGGTGCTGTCCTGGCCCGACCACCTGGCTGTCCCCTCTGCTGACGTGCAGTGAGTGGGGACATGGCCAGCCTTCCCATCTCTGCCTCTAGGGCCTAGGATGAAGCTGAGACAAAAGAAGGTGACACCTAGGGCTTCCCTGGTGGCGCACTGGTTAAGAATCCGCCGCAAAATGCAGGGGACATGGGTTCGAGCCCTGGTCCGGGAAGATCCCACATGCTGTGGAGCAACTAAGCCCGTGCACCACAACTACTGAGCCTGTGCTCTAGAGCCCGTGAGCCACAACTACTGAGACTGCGTGCTACAACTACTGAGCCCACATGCCTAGAGCCCGTGCTCCACAACAAGAGAAGCCACCGCAATGAGAAGCCCACACACGGCAACGAAGAGTAGCCCCCGCTCGCCGCAACTAGAGAAAGCCCGCGCATAGCAACGACGACCCAACACAGCCAAAAGTAAATAAAATTAAAAAAAAAAAAAAAAAAAGATGATACCTGATGTTCAGTCAGTTGAAATTTGTTCTGTAAAGAGTGGTCACCAGGAAAGAGTTCCAGGCCCTGAGACACTTACAGGTGAAGGGGACCCCAGTCCTGGGGCTCTGATCACACAGCCAGGTCACAGGACTGGCCACCCCCTTCTTTCCTGGACCTGTGGAGCCCAGGCCACTTGACTAGCCCTCAGAGCCAATGGGGAGCCCCTGTGGGCCCCCTGGGTTCATCACCTTGCTCCCCAGCTCCGCACGGCACCCCCAGTGGACAGCCCTGAACTCGGGATGTCTGAACCACGTTGCCTCCCAGACAAGCTGTCAGAGACCTGGATGGATGTGTGCTCGTTCTCACCTCCCCTGTGCGGGACACAGTGGGGTGGGGAGGGCAGAGGAGTGACACCTGCTTGGTCCACCCCAGGCAAGTCCCTGGGTGGAGGGGACCCCCCACGAGATCTGGCTGCAGAGGAGGCTCCCGGACCCCTGGGGCCCCAAACCCAGGCCTAGCGTCCATTCACTGCCCTCCCTCCGTTTTCTCATGACCTGGCCAGGAGCCTGAGGTCATGGTGACTGCCACTGGACAGAGGCTCCGACGGGGGTCATGAGGTAGGTGACAGGCTCAGGACCCCACAGTCGGAAGGGACCCTCAGGGCTCTCAGCCCTTGTGGGGGCTGCCTGTCTGCACGACCCTCTGCTTTTTCTGGATGTCAAGTGTGGAGACAGAGGGGGCAGCGGGTCACTGGGGGCCGCGCACCCTGATGGGCAGAGGGCACCGGGGACCACAGAGCTAAGGCAGTGGCAGCTACCCTCCCAGATGCGCCTTGGGGATTTCAGATTCTAGCTCTCAGCCATCTGCATATCAGAATTTTAAACAGCCAGCCCCTCGAGCGCACAAGGTCATTTCAAAGATAAAAATACCCAGCTCTCTGGGTCCCTGCTGCCCAACCCCTCTCCCTTCACACTCCAGCCAGCGGCTCAAGGGAAGATGAGGGCCGGGTAGGGCCGGGCAGGGCAGCCCCCTGCCCATGGCGGGCCATTCCCCACAGACCCTCAGCCGGGGGTGGGTCCCCCGCTCTGCTCTCATCCACTTTCCCTGAGGCAACCCGAGGGGACCCCCATCTCCCTCGGGACCAACCCCCCCGCCCACCTGGCACCCTGCTCAGTCCCCCGGGAGCCTGGTGTGGGCTGTGCTTCTGCCCGGCACTCTCCACACCCACGTCCACGCGGACCTCGTGCCCTCAGGCCCCTCAGGGTCACCTTTCCATCTAGGACCCCTGCCTTCCCACCCAGTCCACGGTTGGCTCGCCGGTGGCGTTTGGGCTCCATGAGGACGCAGGACGCCCCGGCCTCTCCCGAGGCAGCAGGCGTTCACCCTGCATCGTGCAGCGTGGCCTCTGCTCCAGCCCCACCCACCCACATAGCGGCTGCTGCCCAAACTGCTCAGAGGAGGGAGGTGACATCTCCGAGGCCAAGCGGTCTCTGACCCAGCCTGGATCCCGGGTTCCTGACCGTCAGTGGGCACCCCTGGGCCAAGGTGCCCATCACCAGTAGGGGCATGAGAGGCGGACCCTCCCTTCCCCGCTCCATGGCCACGTGCTCAGCTGGCCAAGGGGTTGCGGTGCCTTCCTGCTCGACAGCGGAATTCTGGTCTCAGAGAGCAGCTTCTCCCTGGAACCTGCCTACACGTCCCCTCTCCTACCCACAGGCACCCGGGCCACCGGGGCAAGATGACGGGACTGAGTGGGGAGCTGCTCTGCCCTGCGTCCCATTTGTACAGATGAGGAAACTGAGGCCCAGAGAGGTCGAGTAACCAGCCCACAGTTGCTCAGCAAAGCTGGACCCCAGCCCAGGCAGGCAGGCAGGCAGGCTGGCTCCGGCCTCTCAGCACTGCTGGGGTGGGGGTGGTTCCCACTTGAAGTCACACTTGAGAACTGGCCGCCGGCAGCTCGTGACCTGATGATGGTCACAACGTCCAAAAGTGACCACGACACTGACCACATCCCAGCCTGGGTCGGGAGCTCTGGGGTCGCCGGGTCACGGGTGGGAGGAGGGAGCTAGCGTGGGGACAGTAACAAGGCCCGGAGAGAACAGGCCCCTTGCACACCCGCACTCTCGTGTTTACAAAGCCCTCAAGGGTCCAGGACCTCGCTGTGTCTGCAGCGCGTGTCGAGAGCCCCCTGGGAGGACAGGAGCTGGGAGGCCTCCCTCCTGCCTGGTGCCGTGTGGTATCTCCTGGGGGTCTTTGTGGCCACCTGCTCGGGGCCTTGACTGCTGTAGGCAGGGCAGCTGCGCTGCACCCACCATGCAGCTGGAGAGAGGCACTGAGACCCAGCCTCTCTGCCGGGCTGATGTCACCTGCTCCTGGGACCCTGTAGTGTCAGCACCCTCCCCGGGCGATGGGTCTCACCCACAAGCCAAGTCTTGGCCAGCAGACAGTGGCCAGAAAGGCGAGATGGGGGCGACCACCTGCAGGGGCGGCACGAGGTGTGTGCGAGCCCTGGCCTCCAGGGCCTCCCCTCACGCAGCTCACATGGGAAACCGAGGCATGGGGCCCAGTCACTCCTCAAAGCCAGACGGCACAGGGTGCCCTGTGGTCCAGACCAGCCCGCCATCCCAGAGGGAAAGGTGGGGGTGCCCCCAGGCACAGGTCGGGTCCCCAGGGCTGCACTTTTCCCCATGGGGGACGGGGCAGGAGGGGCAAGTGCAGATCAAAAGACAAACTCAGAGGGTGGCGGGGTGGGGGGGGGGGAGACACGAAGGGGCGGGGCCCAGAGGGACAGCGGAGGGAAAGGGGCCGGGGAAGCCCGCAGGGCGCCAGGACCTGCAGCGAAGGCCCCGCTGGACACCCCTGTCCCCCGGCCGGTTCCCGGGCTGGGCACTGCCCTTGGGGACGGCGACCCAGGCAAGCCTGCCACCCTATCGCCAGCACGGCGGCCCCTGTGAGATAAGAGCCCACGGGGCCTCTCTGGCTTCCCGGCCGGGTGATAAGTGTGGCCTGTTTGGGGTCTGATAGGGGGCGGCCACCACGGCGGTTGGCCGGAGGCTGCTTATCGGGCCATCGCTGCCCACTGCACAGAAATTCCTATCTGTGGGGGCCGATAGGGAGCCCCCCAGCCCCCGAGGACGCAAATAGCGCAGGAAGCTCCTGGGTGCACCCACCCAAGCCACGGCCCCCGCGGCCGCTCCGGGGCCAGGTTCCAATCTCCAGGGGCCTCTGCCTTCCCATCTGTAAAACGGGGACGGTGATACTAAGTCCACAGGGTGGGCGGGGACCGACCGGAGGACAGCTGAGGCTGCATCTACACACTTGCTGCCAGGCGGCGGGTCTGCATCCTGGCTGTGCCCCTCGCGGGTGGTGGCGCGGACAGACCCTTTAGTTGCTCTGTGCCTGGATCTCTCCGTAAAGGGGAGGGTCGCCTCACCCCTGCCTCGAGGGGCTGGTGTGAGGACCGCCTCGCACATGCCTCCCCACGGTCACCCTGTCCGGCAGCTGCTCTCTCAGCCCCCCGCCTGCCCAGCGGCCGATCAGGGCCCACAGGCACCAGGCGGTCCCTGGAATGTGCGCGCCACAGGCCGAGGCAGCGCTGAGCCAGCGTCTCTGGGTGCTTCGTCGTTACCCTGTCCTAGAGCTGGGGAAACGGAGGCAGCAGAGCAGTCTGACCACGGGCACCAGCCCCACAGCACTGTCCCCTTGTGCGGAATGGCCCAGCCCCGGCAGGTGGGTACCTGGCTCAGCTGCGCCCGACCGGGCTGTGAGGGGCTCATACACACACAACCTGTCCCTGGCCAGGTGCTCCTTGTGAGGAGAGGACGTCCCTGCCAGGGCCCTTGGGGCCCCTCCCCTGCCTGTCACTGAGTCACTGAAGTGGGGTGGGGGGCGGCCGAGTCCATCCGGAGGGCAGCGGTGTCCCTGTGCTAAGCCCCATTCCCGTCCTGGGGTAGCAGAGGGGACCCCCAGCCTGTCTGACCCAGGATGCTTCACTCCCAGGCAGCACCATGGCCCATGCAGGTGGGAGACGCTGGCAGTAGACTGTTTCCCAGTGGTCTGGGGTCACCATCTAGGCTGGGACCACCAGGCCCATCCCTCCCTCTCTGGGCCTCAGACACCTCCCTACTGTAGGAAGAGGTGTGTTAAATCAGCAGGGGGACCAGAAGGCACACGTGCCACCTCATCTCCTTGGTGCCACGCAGACATCACTAATCGATCCCAGCACTCTTTCCTTGACACCTTGGGATCCTGATGAAGGGCCCACATGGCCACTCAAATTGAACCTGGCAGGAGACCATCTCTGACACCCCTGGGAGACCGTGGGGGTCCTCTCTGCCCTGGTGTGGTCTCCCTGACCCCCCGGCAAGATGAGGCCCTTGCCACGTGCCTCCTTTCCACTGGCCACTGACTGCATTTGTGTCATCACAGCTCTCTGAGGACCCTGTTTGCTCAGAGCTGTACCTCGGGGACACAGCAGGTGCTCGATGTGTGCTTGCTACGTGCACGTGCGCCTGGCCTGAGTGCGCAACCTCCATTCTCTCCCTCTGTTCCCGAGGACCACGCCCTCCCTCCTTCACCCAGCAGCTCCCAGGACCCCTCCGAACTGCCCCGGTTCCCCTCAGCCGCGTCACTTGTACTTAGGAAGCATGACAACAGCCGACACGCCCAGCCTGCCCTATACTCATACATTGGTGGAAGCGGGGAGCCGCAGGCACACATCTGGTGGGCCCTCCGAGGTCAGAATTCCAGCTACAAGCGGGGGTGGGGCAGTGCTGGGAGCACGAAACCGCCTTCAAAGACACTCCTGATCCAGGACCCGGTGGCTTGGAACGGCCTCCGGCCCCCCGCCACGCGCTGCAGCCACCCCAGGGGTGGGTCCTCTCCACCCACACAGGCTTGAGCCCCTAGCTGGGCTGGGAAGGCGCAGGGACTCGGGCCGCTCCAGACTCGCATTCCCACCTCCAGGGAGGCCTCAGAGGCTTATCTGCTGCTAGGGGCCTGGGATTTAGCCCTGAGCACCGGCACAGCTTGGCGCCCACCTCCAGGGAAGCCGCTGGCCCGCAGGCTGGCTGGACTTTGCAACAGGACAGACCTGGGCCTGCTGCTTCACCACCAATCTCCTTGGCCAGTGGGCCAGGCCTGTCGCACCCGTGCTGTCAGGGTGGCCAGCTCCCAGGACCCCCAGAAGGCTGGGCCCCAGGGCTGCCCTGGAGAGACAAGACCGCCAGACCCCGGACACAGGCGCGCTTACCTGGCCCACTCCAGGGGCTGCTGGCCTCTTCCTCCTCCAGCCTCGTCTCTGGCTCCGGACCCTCCGTCTCCTCAGAGCCTCCTGGGGACGTGGGGGCGGGTGGTAGCGGTGGGGGTGGAGGAGTAGCATCTGCAGGAAGGAAAACACCAGAAGGTTCAGAGCCTCGGGGCACCGAGTTGCCCGCCCACCCCAGCCTGGGGCCGGGAGGGATACTGAGGCCCAGGTGGGTGAGCACGTGGCACAGTTCCGGCCACCACCCTCCCCCCACCAGCTTGCTCTCAGGGGGCGCCGTCAGACATCTCAGTTTCTCCCCCTTCATTTTTGGCCTTGAAAAGCCCTCAGCCCCTTATTAACTGTGGCAGCGATAGCTGCCCGCCCGGCACTCCCAGGCCAGCCGGCACACGCGTGGCCCGGATCCCTGGTCTCCTCGGCCGGCAGCTGGGGGCTCCTCCGCCAGGCCCCGCACCCAATTCCAGCCCAAAGGGCATATTTGCCTTCCCTGCTGGGCCCGATAACCACCACGGCCCCCAATCGATGAGCGCCCGTAAAAGCCCCCCCTTGGTGACGTCACGTGCCCAGCAGATTATTAATACCCGCGATAAGGGCCGTGATTAACATCGAATAAATCAATCACACGGTATAAAAGTCCTATTATTTTTGGCTATAAATCAACGCGGCTGGCATCCGAGCTCCAGCCACTGCGCGGGAGCCGCACCGGGCCCGCCCGACAGGCAGACATTGCTCCTGCCGTCTTATCGCGCCCATCAGCACGTTATCACTGAGGCCTGTGCCAGGTGCAACCCCGGCTGTTTTTTTCCAGCTCCTCCCCAGTCCCGCCCCCGCCCCCGCCCCCACCCCGTGCAGCCCAGCTCCCAGATCAGATAAGAGGCCCGGCTCCCCGGGGCAAAGTCCACCAGTAACCAGCCGCTAGCCCTTTGGAGAGCGTGGCCCCCATTAGCACGCAGCACCCGATGACGGTGGTGGTGATGGGGGGCCCCTCGCCACTCCCTGGGCCCTCGGAGGGGCTGGCGCCCCGTTACAGATGCGGAAACCAAGGCTCAGAAAGGGCAGGAGCCCGGGCGGGGACAGGCCGGGGTGAACGCTGGCCGCAGCACCAAACACTGATGGTGACGGTGAAGGTAGAGACAGTAATAGCTGTGAACAGGAGCGCCAGAGCCCAGGCCCTGAGCCTCCACCCCGCCTGCTGCCCCGGGGCAGCTGCGGGTGACGGGAGCCCCTGCCTTGGTTTCAAGTCCTGCTAGCCTAGCCTCCTCCTCACTGCACAGCCCCAGTGACCCCAAGGGGCTGCCGCTGGGCAAAGGGACACAGGCCAGCAGGTCTCAGAGGATGGGGCTTACTGGGGGCTTGTGGTCAGCTGGGGGAGACTCTGACACATTCTGGGGATGGGGGTCCACAGTGAGGAGCCCCCCACCGTCTGTGTAGGATCTCCACCCCCCAGTCCCAGCCCTGCAGGGCTCTCCTCCTGTCCCCTCTCTGTGCCACCCCAGGGCCTTTGCACGTACAGGTGTGTGTAGCACAGGGAACTCTACCCGTCCTGCAGGTTTCTGCTCACTGCCACACCCACCCCATCTTGCCTTCATTCCTGGTCACACCACCCACTAAAACGGCCCCATTTATGGCTACGTCTCCCCCGTGGGACTATTGTCTGGGGGTAACTCAGCCTCTGTGCACAGGGCTTCGTGGTATGGAATGGGGATGTGAGTGAGATTGCTGTCCACGGCCGGCAGGGTGGAGGGGGGGCGAGGGGAGCGGGGCTCAGAGCAGGGGCCAGGGCAGAGCCCACCCCGCCAAGCCTCCCTCCGCTAACCCCCCAGCCTCAGCTCCCCCTTCTGGAAAACAGGGGTGAGGGCACTGACCTCCCCCAGGGCCTCCACCGCAGTGAGGCCCAGACTCTTGGGGGGGTCTTTGGGGGTCTCTGAGGGCACAGCTGGCCTGAGAGGATGGCCCGGCTTTGAGGCCCCTCCGGGGACCCAGACAGAGAGGGCCTCCTAATGTCAGGTTAATTCAGCCTGGGTGTGTGTGTGGGAGTCTCTCCTTCCGAGTCCTGTTCTCAGCTTCAGAAAAATGCCCCAAAACCCTGGGGAAACTGCCAGGAGGGCCCCAGGAGAGGTTCCAGGTGTCCAGGGTGGGGTAGGGTGGGGAGCAGACAGAGGGGACGGGAGAACCAACCTGAATCCAGACTTAGGGTTGCATCCCGCTCAGGTGCTTACAGGCTGTGCGACCCTGGGCAAGTCACTTAACCTCTCTGGGCCTCATTCGCCCGTCTGTAAAATGGGGTGATTTGCCTTAACAGGAGAACCTGCTCGGTACTGAGCCCCACGTGCGCTGAGGCACGCAACCCCATTTCATCGAGGGTACACGGAGGCCGGGAAGGGGTGTGGCTTTCCCCAGGTCACTCAGTGCCCATATGACCCCCTGCCTCACCCTGGACTAGACCTTCTCCACCGGGGCCTTGCTCTGCCCATCTCTGCCACTAGGGCTGGGCTTTCCAGACCCTCTGCAGGTGTGTGCATCTCCTCTACCCGGACTAGCCCCTCCAAGCCCCAGTGGGCACGGGCAGCCCACAGACGCCGCTTGGTGCAACGCCCATTTCGCAGGTGTGAGAACTTGAGTCCTCAGTGGGAACTGGCTCCCGTGAAGTCGCAGCCAGGATGCGGACACGGGGAAGGGTGCCAGGATGCCAGGGCCCAGCCTGCCACGTCCACCGCCCGACTCACCTGGACTGGAAGGGCTCGGGGGCTCGGGCTCCAGGGCTGTGGCCTCTCGCTCCGGGAGGCTGGTGTCCGCGGCCTGGGCCTCTTCTCTGGCCTCCATGTCTCTGAGGGAACCTGCAGACACAGCCCCAGGGGAGTCGTGAGGCGCTGCCCCCGAAAGCCAGCGTCCTGACCCCCCCGGCACAGGCACAGCCCCGGGGCCGGGCGCAGTGGGGTCCGAGCAGGGTATCGGCCCCCCAGGCGGTCAGAGGCCTCGAGGGAGCAGCCGTCAGCACGGGGGCTCTCCCCCAGGTCCCCCATGAGTAGATGTGCGAACCCCACCCACGTACCCACCCCAAGCCCTGCACCAACGCCTGGGGGCCACCCGGCCTCCTGCTCACCTCGCCTGCCCCGCAGCCTCTGCCGACCCCACGGGCCGCTCTTGCCGGGCCGCTGGCCTCGGGCAGCCCGACCCCTCCCCTCTCCTCTGCTCCACGCGTGAGCGCAGCGCTGCGCTGGCGTCTTCTGGGCGGGGCCTCTGGGGACTGCCGAAATGCAGGCGCACACTCTGCGGGGTCCCAGGGTCCCGGCGCACATCCACAACCCCCGCAGGTAAACATCTCCCGGGGCTCTGCACACCTGCCCCCTGGGCCTGGGACCCCTCCTCCAGGAAGCTGCCACACTCAGGTTCTGAGGTCTGAGGTTCTGAGGGAACGTGCAGAGGGCGGGCCCCGGCGCCTGGCACACAGGAAGAGCTCGTCAGCCTGATTAAGGGGGTAAATGGCTGATGGGACACAGGTGGGTGCGCAGCGTCTGCAGTCCAGCCTCCGCGGCCCACTCATCCTCCCTCAGGCCTCACGCGGGGGGTGCCCCATGGAGCCCTCCGTACAGGTGGGAAGGCAGACTGAGTCCCCAGACCACCTAGGAGGGTGGCGAAGCCAGACCCACAGCGTGTCCCGGAGTGCAGGCCAGGGTGGCAACCTGTGCCCCCGAGGTCAGAGGAGCAGTGCCAGCGCTGTGGGCGGAGAGAACGGCGGAGAACAGCTGTCCCGCTTCACACCGCTCTGCGAATCCCGCACAGGCCCCTCCACCCCGTCTCAGCTGGGCCCTGGGGCCCGAGACAGGTGCCCGGGCAGCGCTGCCCCCTCCCCACCACCTTCCCCAGCTCCTCCTGTGCAGACACCTGTCCGGCTGCACCCTCTGGATTCTAGCTCTGGCCCCACAGACCCACGGGCCCCGGGCTCCCCGGGACCCCTCAGAGCTGTACTGATAGCAGGAGCGCAGGCGCTCACCTCCCGTCACTTCCCGTGGCCGAGGCCGGGCTCAGACCACACAGAACCAGCCCTGGGCTAAGCCTCACGGTCTCTCATCAACGCGCCCGCACGGTGGGCTCTGCGGCGGGCTGGGCACACCCGACTCGTGCCTCTGGGACAGGTGAGAGGCCTGACCCCCGTGACCTCCCCTGGCAGACGCCGGGGCAGGAAGGCAGAGGCTCCCTGGGCCGTGGGACTGGCCCCCAGCCCGCACTGCCGGTTGCCCTGGCGGACAGCTCGCAGGCCTGCTTGCCTAACTCCTTCTAGAAGCCCAGGTGCTTCTGCGGCTCATTCAGAGCTGGAGATGGTGCCCCAGAGCTGTGGTCCCTCCTGCCGACGCCGGGACTTCAGGGCCTCAGCGGCCGGCTCTGGAGAATGGGTGTGAAGCCTCTGCTTTCGGGGACTGCAGCGACCAGAGCCCTGCACCCGGGCAATGCCGGGCACACGCCTCTCCCGCCCAGGTGGGCCTCAGCCACCCAGGGAGGCCCTGAGCTCCTGGCGGCTCCATTTGTGGGAGAACAAAGGCACCCGCTCCGCACAAAGCGTGACAGGAGCGTGAAGAAAGAGGCTGCGGCTGCAGCAATTTACCCTAATGCGCTAATTCATTCCAGCACAATTAACACGCTGATAACACAGCAGACAGTCATCAACCAGCGAACGGCTCCAGGCCCACAGCGGGATGCGACACTGCGACTCCTGCCCCAGCCCTGCCCCACATCTGCCTCGGAGCCACTGCTGGAGCCCCCCGACACCCCCGGGCCACCTGTGCACCTGGATCCCCACTCCACCTGGGAGGAAGCTTTCTCCACTGGCTGGGGTGAGACGCAGCTGCTTCCCAGGGTGCCCTGGGCTAGGAAGGACCCTGCTCGACCCCTGTGGGGCCCTGTATGGTCAGACACCCCAACTACGGAGCCAGGCCAACCCATGGCCAGGCAGGCGGTGTCCTTGTTGTGTGACTACAGGCAAGTCACTCCACCTTCCTGTGGTCGGAAAGCAGAACGGCTCTGGCCCCGCAGGACGAAACTCGGTTTCACCTGTGTGGAGCCGCGGTCAGCGCCTGGCACGTAGTAAGTGCGCAGGAGACACCACCCGTCACCGGCATCAGCTGCTACCACCCAGCACCCAGCAGGGCACTGCTATTATTAAGCGCCGCCTGTATGGGAGCCCTGTGCTCAGCCTTCTACAAATGTCTTCTCTGAAGCCCCCTGCCCACCTCGCAGCCCGGGGGTGGAGGGCCAGCAGGAGGGAGGGGCCCGCAAGAGGCAGGCCCTGACGCCAGGCACGATGGGCGAGTGCCTGGGAGCCTTCCGACACCCCAGAGGTGAGGCCGAGTCATGCCCGCTTCGCGGATTAGTCAACGGAGGCCCGGCCACGTGGACTGACCTGCCTGTGGCCCTTGGCAGGAGCCCAACTCCCCACACACACCACCCACGTGGACGCTGCTGAGGCCATGGCCCTCCTCTGCTGCAGGTGTGGCCCCATGCCTCCCCCCGCCCGCTGATGACCTGGGGTGAGGGTGACGCTGGCCCCATTGCCCGGCGCGAGGAGAGGCCTGGGCCCAAGGCCGAGCACCTGTCTGGGGGCGTCCACGGGTGGTGACGGTGGTCCCCAGCACCGGGTCCGGCCCCCGCTGCCCGAAGCCCCTCAGTTATCACGGCGAGCAGACGCCCCGCCAGCCGATCCGTCTCCTGCTCATTAAGCCGGACGCCGAAATGGAAATGAAAACATAATAGCTATTTGATTGGGGGTGAGATATTTTGCATATTGGCTTGGCGCTGATAGCGGAATTTCATCAGCTCCCTTTTTTCATGCTTTAAAACTGAATTACGGAGACGGGCTCTGTGCAGCGGGATGACCCAACTCCCTTCCGAGGCCCAGGCTGCCGATGATTGATGGCCCTCCCGGCTGTGATGTGGAGGCAGCTGGGGGGCCTTTGGACGAGCGGTCCTTTGGATGACTGCCCCAAAGAAAGCCGGAGCTGGCACCTGAGGAAGGCAGAATCGCCCGAGGTGGCCCTGGGGTGCACCTGCCAGGTGGCGTGCAGCGCGGGGTGGCTCAGAGCACTGGACAGGGAATCTGGAGGCCCCGGCCGAACCCCCGCCGGCCCCTGCAGGCTGTGCCCGCCCCCCAGCCACCGGAAACATTAGGAGGAACAACCAGAGCAAAGCCCCACGAGCCTCCACCCGGACTCCGCGCTTGACCTCGGGCGTGGGGCTTTCCTGCGGCCCCGCTATGTGGCTGCCATTACACAGCCATTTATGCCACAGAGGAGGAAGGAGAGGTGGGGGCACCTGCCAGGCCCCCTTCTGTGTCAGGGCCGGAGCATGAACGCAGGCCCGATGGCCTGGGGGTGGGGTGGACGCTGGTGGGCATGCGGCCCTGCTCGTCCCCCGACATCCCCACCTGCACAGCCTGGGGTGCGGTGGACCTGAGCGCCCACGGCCTCCTTCTCAACTGCCGTTCACTCCTGCGCTCTTCATTCACTCATGAAACCTCCCCCGAGTCCATCTCCCTGCACAAGGTCCTGGGGATCCTGCAGCAGCCAACACGTACCCCCCAGGAAAGAAACGTGAAAAATCCAAGTGTGGTCATTGCCACCAAGGAGAGGTGGAGTGACAGTCAGGGAAGGCTTCCTGGAGGAGGCGACGAGTGAGTGGAGATCTGGGATGGGACAGGAGGCTGCCTGCGGGCGGGGCTGGGGGAGAGCACTCCAGGCAGAAGGAAGAGCGGGACGCTGAGGCCTGTGGCCTTGTGCAGGCCACGCCTCCCCGAGCCCAGCTTCCTCACGGAAAGCTGTGGGTTATAGCAGCCTCGTGTCATGGGCTGGGCTCAGGGCTCAGCAATGTGGTGCCCGTGGGTGCCGAGCACAGACCTGGGGTTATTATTACAACTGTTGTTATTGTTTCAACTCTCCAGGGAGGTGCCACACCTGCCCCTCTGGCGGTGCGATGGGGGGCGGGGCATGGACAGGGGCGTGGGGACCAAGGGGCACGGCTGGAGGGAGGGGAATGAGGGTCTGGGGCCTGAGGAGGGCAGTGTGGGTGGAAGAGAAAGACCTCCCCCTAGGCTGGAGGATGGCCCGGCCTCCTGTCCCACTGGCCCTGGTCAGCCGGTGGGCGGGAGGGGGCATGGCGCTGCCAGGGAGAGACCCTGGCCTCTGGGCGGCACACAGCAGCCAGATAAGGGCCCGATAACAGAGAGAAAATAGCAACAGATTCAGACTTTCCCACCACCGGGCAGTGGGGCAGCTCGGGCCACGGCAGGGACAGGAGGCGGTGGGGACAGCCCCGTTCTCCCCGAG
Source organism: Leucopleurus acutus (assembly GCF_964270905.1). NCBI lineage: Eukaryota > Metazoa > Chordata > Mammalia > Artiodactyla > Delphinidae > Leucopleurus > Leucopleurus acutus. Next base: position 1,365,608 of record NC_139162.1, read on the forward strand.
GGCGGCTGCGCTGTGTCCCAGGGGCTTGGGCCCCTCCAGCCAGGACGGGCTCTGGTCCAGCTGGGGCTGGGGGACGAGGAGACAGAGGCCCCGAGCACAGAGGCGGCCCCAGCCCCTCGGGACCATGTGACTTGCTCTCTGCCCCCAGTTCTAACGAGGAGCTGGGCTGATTTCCAGGCTGAGCTGGACGGAGAGAAGCGGGCGAGAAGGGGAGCCCCCAGCAGGGACGGGGCGGCAGGCGGAGCCCAGCGAACGGGGCTCTGGTGAAGGGCAGGGGTGGCCCACGCCTCAGAGCCCAGGGCTGCCAGGAAAGGGGCAAAGGGGGGAGGCGGGCAGACAGGGGCAGGTCCTCGGCCCCAGGGAAGGTCATCAGGGCCTAGAAAGGGTCCCATTTAAGCAGAACTTCTTAAAACTTTTGCCAGCACTTAGGAGGAAGGTGGGTCCCGGCCCACGGTCCCTGAGAAGCTCGCACAGCACAGGGGTGCAGGCATCGCGGGGGGAGGCTGACGATCTGGGAGGCCCCCTGGGCGCCTGTGGGTCCTCTTGTGCCCACCCTCCCGCTAGGGTACCAAGGCCCAGCACGGATGCTGGACACCCTCGGAGGGTCCACCTCATGTCCACCCCCCAAACGTGGCTAGAAGCTGCCCACTGCTCTCCGGGCCGCTCTGGCGGGAGGTCCAGGCCCATTAGCACAGGGCCGTCCTGGCTCCCAGGTCCTCCCCGCTCCCTCCACCCTCACTCCCTGGATGGCAGCCAAACTGCTTCCGCTGTCCACGCCCCTCCAGGCCTGGGTCCTTAGCCCACGCTGTCCCTCTGCCAGGACAGCTCCCCCTGCCTGGTTGAGGCCTCCTCCTACCTCCGTGAAATCTCCCCCACACTCGGGTCATCCCTGGAGCCCTACGTTTGTTCACATTGTCCCCTGGGGTGTTGCTCTGATGCTTTGCTGCCCTCCCCCAGTGCCCAGCGGAGGACGGAGGGAGACCCCGCCCCGCAGCCCACGCCATGGAAGGTGCTGCCGGCGTTGCCCCTAGCGGGCTGCACCCACGGCAGCAGGGACGAGATGCGGGCCCCCCCGCGGAGCATAGAGGGGCCTCTCTTCCTCGGGAAGCTCAGGCTGGGAGGGGCCCACAGGCCTCCACTGTGACCCGCCAGCGGCCCTCATCAACCCAGGATCAGTTCCTGCTGACAGCCAGGGCGACCACAAAGAGGATGTTGGCGAGATAATGGCTTATTCGAGTGGGCAGGCTGCCCCGCGGAGGGGAGGGCGAGGGTCTGAACCTCCGTGTGCGCCGGGGGCCTGGGTCCAGATGCCCTCCCACGCTGGTCCTGCCCCCCGCCCCATACCCGGTGGCAGGCGTGGCCCTGGGACAGAGGAGACGGGAGGGCGCTGGGGGGACAGCCTGATTCCCCGCCGAGGGTGGGCTGGGTGGTGCGCGGGCGCACCCTGCAGCAGGGGGCTCACTCCTCCTTCCAGAGGAGCAGACCTGAGCCCGGACCCTTGGCCTCTCAGGCTTGGTCCCCGCCTTGGGTTGGCAGGCCCCCAACACGGCTGGGGCTGAGTGCCGTGGACTCACCCGCCTTTGCTGCCAGGCTGTGAGCTGGACCTGATGCGCGCAGCCTCCTAGCCCCACGTGCACCCAGGCCACGCCCGGGAGGTGCTGGTGGCACGCCGTCCTGAGTAAGCCAGGCCGAGGAGAGTGGCCAGCCGCTGGCACAACACACTCTGGGCCGTGGGAGGGCAAGGGGAGCCCTCGGCGTCGGGGAAGAGCTTGGGTGCTCAGAGCGGAGGCCAGCGGAGGCCCCATGCGCTCCGGGAACAGGGACCCCGTACTCCAAGGAACACGAGTGCTGCAACCTACTTCAGCTTTGAACGCATTAAAATATCGCAGGGAGATATCAGTTGCATACAATAAAATCCATCCTTTCAAGTGTCATTCACCTTTTGGAGGCATGTTCACTGAAAGATGAGCAGGACAGTCCTAGGTAACCCAGACAAAACCCAGGGCCCCCTGTAGCCCAGGCTCAACAAAGAGACACTTCAGCAGCCCAAATCCCCACCCACTTCTCTCCAAAGCTTTGCAGGGGTCAGTCAGGATCTGAGACTGCCTTTCCCAGTCACTTCTCCACACCCCCGGCTGACGCAGCGCCGGGCACCCCCGCTTGGCTGTGCACTGTCCTGGCTTCCCTGTCCCTCCCCCAGACCCCTACTGTTCGCACCTGTGCTCTCACTTCCTCACAGGAGGTCTGGCAACTGGGCTGCAAGGGTGTGGAGTGCACCTTGGTTCTCCGTCTCTGAAGCCCTGACCGTGGGCCGCGGCCACCCCGACCCACGCCGGTGTCCGCCCTCCCCTGGCTCTGGTGAGGCCGTCCTGGCCTGAACTGTCCCGGCTCAGAACCGCCCGCCTTCTCGCTGCACGCTTACTCCATCACTGCCTTCTCCGTCTCTGTACCTGGAGACTGGGGCATCCCCAGCTCTGGTGCACAGTAGGTGCACCGGGAACTCTGGTGACTGCGGGACAGGTGGGGGAGGGGCACAGGTGGGCTCAGAGCCGGGCATGGCTGGGGGCCACCCGGGTCCACAGTGGTGGCGGTGGGGCCAGAGGGGAGCCTGGGGGCTGAGCCTGCTTGTTGGGGGGTGGTGTGACCAGGGACTCAGCCCCGGGGACCCTCAGCGGGCCCCCTGCCCCCACTGGCGGAAGATAAGCTGGCTGGCCCGGCCTGGGGCTCTGAGGCCTGGGTGAGTATGGGGCCCCACAGGATGCAGGGAGATGGGGCGCTGACACCCGGGGGTCTACACCACATACCAGCCCCAGCCACCACCACTTCCCCCTGCGGCCAGCCTGCAGCTGACGGGCGAACTTGGGGGGCTTAGGTGCCCCGGCCCCAGGGCCACGCCCGGACCCCCGGCATGCGTCACCCCTCGAGGCCACACAGGGCAGGAGGGGCCACGGGCAGCGCTGGGCCTGTCCCAGGCAGGAGTAATGCCACCATCACCGTGACCATGACGACGGTAGCAGAGCAAGTGCTCGGGCGGCCTCTGCAGCAGGCCGGGCTCTGGACTCACCCACAAGGGGCTTCTGATCCTTGTAACGACCCTTAGTGTCACCCCATCGTCCAGGTGGGGAAACCGAGGCACAGAGCGGTAAAGAAGCTTGCCCAAGGCCTTACAGCTACGGGAGCGACGGGCTGCCACCTGCTCTCTCCTCCCGAGCCCTGCATTCTCGCCGAGGCCCCCCAAACCCACCGTCCCTGTTTGTAGAGATGGGGGCCTGCTTGGGGGCACTTGGACCCAGGACTGTGTGGCTCCCAGGCCTCCTCTCCCCTCACTCAGCCTCAGTGTCCCTTCCTGGCTCCCTCCCCTGTGGGCAGCCCCCCTCCCTGGTCCGTGTGACTTCTGTGTGCCCCCTCGGACTGTTCCCTGAGGCAACGGGGGGTGTCCGTCTGCTCCCCTGGCTGTGGTAGGGGGTCAGCAGGGGTGTGACGCAGCTGGCACCCAGGGCCCCTCCCTCCAGGAGCTACTGCTCCCTCTGGCTCAGACCCCGAGACAAGTAAGCACCGCCCTCGACAGCTTACGAAGCTCTGCCAGGCCCCGCACCAGCACCAGCCTGTGGGGCAACCGGCTCCACAGTGCAAAGAGGGAAACAGGCCAGGAGCGGCCGCCCTCAGAGAGCAGGACCTTGGGCCCCACGGCTCTTCAGGACCAAGCGGAACCGAGACTGCGCTGTGCCCGGGGAACCTGCCCAGGCCTCGGTTTACCCATATGGGAAATGGGTATCAACCCACCGACCTCATAGAGCCGCCGTCAGTGTGGACAGGGAAGGGCTTTGCAGGAGATAAAGATGCCCCCGGATGGGGTCCTTCGCAGGAGCACCGTGATTCCCTCCACCAGGCCTTCCATGTGCTGGGTCAGCCGTGAGCAAACAGGTCCAGATGGGGGTAAACAGTCTGGGTGGGGGGTGAACACACACCTTGGGTATCATGAAGGGCCAGGATGGGTACAGGATAAAGAATGGTGGGTGGGTGTGGGAGTGGTCACTGAGGGCTCCTCGGAGGAGGCGGTATTTAAGCTGGGGCTGTGAATGGGGAACTCCAGACAGAGGGAAGTGCCAGTGCAAAGTCCCGGAATCGGGAAAGAGTTTGGTGGGTTTGGGCGCTGCGGCTGAGGAAAGAGCACCAAGGCTGAGAGAGGCAGAGAAGCCGGAGCAGCAGGGTGGCCGGCCGGGGTTTATTCTCGGCACCGTGGGAAACTAAGCGGAAGAATGTGGATGCTGGATTGCAGGAAGGACTCCAGCGTGCAGCTGCTGAGGCCCAGCCACCGCCTCCAGGCAGTCCCCAGTTCTCTGCCACCTCCTTGGTCTGGCTCCGCATCCTCCCCTGCCCAGAGCCTGTCCCGTCTCTCGGGCTAGGGCCAGCGGGCTGGTCCCCCACCTCGGTCCCTGGGGGCAGGGGCCCAGGCGGGCAAGGCGGAGAGAAAGGGGAGCAGAGGAGGCGGGAAGAAAGAGCGGGGCCTGAGAAAGCCCAGAAAGCCCAGCCCGGCTGATAGGGGAGAGATTGGTTTCAGCCGGAGCCGCAGGGCTGCCAAGTCAACATCCTATCGGCGGCCTGCACTTACTCAACATTCATCACTGCTGAACTCGGAGACTTTATCAAGGCTAGAGGTTGGCGCCATCTCCGGGCCCGGCCACTCCCGGCCTCCGATGGGCCCGATAGCCGCTGATAGATTACACGAGATTGTTTCACTCTGGAGAACCGATTACGAACGCTCCTGGGGGAGGGGTGCAGACCACGTGGCCTGGGTGGGGCGGGGAGGGCCCCGAGGCCACTTGTGGGCCGAGGCGGTTGTCAAGAACGCACTTGGAGCATGTGACAGAGACCCCACGTGTGACTGGTGGGGAGGGGGCGGGGCGACGCCACAGCGCGGGCGCGAGCGGCGGCCAAGGCCACGGCACGTGGCAGGGTGGCCGAGGCCACGGCATAGAGCTGTGAGTATGAAGGAGGCCCCCGGAGGAGGAGACGGAAGTCGTGCCCGAGAACAGGGGCCACAGGCTCTGAAGTGGTTCTCTCCGGATGGGCCGATAAGGACTGACAGGTGGGAGTGGGGCCGCAGCTCATGGAGCCATCCCGCGTGGCCTGCCGTCAGATGGACAGAGGCAGACGGCTTCCTGGTAGGGGATGAGGCCCCGGTGTGACAGGGCCCTGCCATCTGATAGGCGGGGCGGGAGACCCCGAGGGGCATGGGCCAGGCGCCGAGCCCTCCTCAGCTCTCACCCCTGGGGCTGCAGCCCCTTGGGGCCCGTGGCCAGGTACCAGGAGGGCAGGCCTGCCCGGGCTCATCTGCAGACCCAGCCCTCGGGCACGACTGCCCCAGGTCCCACACTAGGGCCCCCGTGAGAGGGTCCTCTTGTCACGGGGACTCCCGCGCCCACTTGGGCTCTGGGTTTCATTCACACCATGGTGCCACGGCCCTGGGGGGTGGCTAGCTCCTCTCCCTCCAGGCAGGCCCTCCTGATGCTCTGCAGATCAGCAGCGGGATGTACACCGGGCCTGGGAGACCCTAGTGTCCAGACTTGGGGCCACACTACCCCAGGTGTCTCTCCAGTGCCCCGGGGATGGCGTGCAGCAAGGAAGGAAGAAGCAGGGTCCTTTGGGCGGGCCTGTATCCCTGCTGGGTGCGCCTGGGTCATAGGGCAGCCAATCTACTCTGCTCCCACTGAGGTCCCGAGGTGCTTCCTGGGCCCACGGGGAGGTGGTGGCTGTGCAGGGCTGGACCCCAGACCTCCTGGCCCAGTGCATCCCTCGTCTCCATGGGGCCCAGAGCCACAGTGTCCAGGAAGCTGGGGGCGGCGGTGCACCTGGGCTTAAATCCCACCGGCAGGCCCCTCACCTCCCTGAGCCCGTTTCCTCAACTGAAACATTGGGAGTTAAAACAACAGCTTCAAATTCATGGATGAAAGTGGAAGGCAGGTCGCCCAGGGCTGGAAGGGGGAGGGAGCCAGCGTTCCACGGGGACAGAGCTTCTGTCGGGAAGACGGAAAATTTCGGGAAATGATAGTGTTGATGGCCGCACAGCCTCCTGAACGCACTTACTGCCACTGAGGTTCACACTGGAAATGGCTAAACGGTGAGTTCTGTGTTATCTGTATTTCACCACACACACACACACACACACACACACACACACACACACACACACACACACACACACACACACACACACACACACACGAGTCTGCCGCCCAGTGCCGTGGAGCACACAGCAGGTGCTCCCTGAGTGCCTGTTCCCTTCCTTAGGGATTCAGAGACACACAGCCCTCCCCACAACGCTGCCCCAGGCCACTGCTGAGTGCAGAGATAGGCCAGGGCTTGCCGGGGTCTGCTCCTGCGTCCACGGATCGGGGCTGGAGATGCTGGGGAGCATGTCCATGACAGAGGTCAGATGAGCTGACCGGTCCCGTGAACGGTCCCAGGCAAACCTCTGCAGTGGGTCATGGCCCAGCTCTGCTGCTCTCCCACGGAGTGGGCCAAGGCTTCCCTGGCCTGGCTCCAACCCCTGCAGCCCGGCGCCTCCGCCCCCCCCCCCCGCCCCCATCCAGGAATACCCAGGGAGCCCAGACCAAGCACCAGGCCTGTCCCAGCTGCTGTCCTCTCTCCCCAGCCGTCACGCCTCTTTCCCGGTTAGGGCTCTTGCCTCTGCTGTTCCCTCTGCCAGGAACGCTCTTCCCCCGACATGTCATCTGCCTCTGCCTAGTCTCTCGTCCACCCGTTCCCAGGCAGCCAGCCCCGGAGCAGTGAGGCCGAGGATCTGCGCAGCCAGCCCCGGAGCAGTGAGGCCGAGGATCTGCGCACGACCCCCGTGGCCGCGACCCCTCGCAGGGGCTATTCTCCTTCCAGTTCCCTCTGCTCCTTGGTTCTGCTTTGCTCCCCTGGGACAGGGCCCGGCGGGGGGGGGGGGCAGATTTAGAGCCCGGTCGAGGAGTATTCATGGAGCACCGGCTGTGTGCCCTGCGCTGTGCTGGGGAAGGCAGAGCCGCTGCCCTGCCGTGGTCACCCAGCGGCAGTCTGGCTCTGGTCTGACGGCCCCCTCCCCGTTTCCTTCCCCTTGATCTCAGCCCGAACTCCTTCCCTCCTCGCCCCTCTGCTACTTTCCACTTATGCATTTTCGAAAAACGCCCACGCCTGTGGCTGCGTTTCAGGTCGCAGAGCCCTGTGGGTGCCATGGGAGCTGGGGGGGAGGCCTCTGGCTGGACTCTGGGCCCCATCTTGCCAACAAGACATCCCAGAGGTGCAAAGTGCCTTTGAACATCGTGAGAATCCCCCCAAGTTTCTTGAACGCTTCCTATGGACATGGCCTCTTGTCAGATAGATTTCTAAAATGGGAGCTGTGGAGAACCCTGTTTCCAGAATACACCACAGCCACAGCTAGAGGAGGACGCCCCGGAGAACCTCCTGTGTGAGCCCTCACTGTGTGAATGGGGACGCAGGCCCAGGGAGCACACAGAAACCCTGGAGGCAGACAGGCCAGAGCCTCCCGTCGTACAGACCGCGACGCAGGTTTGCGAGGCAGCTTTGGCAAACGGGCTGGACCGCGACTCCCCAGGATGGTGCAGAGGCCCCGCCCCCAGCCTGGTGCTCCAAGGGGCAGCAGAGGGAGGGTCCAGGTGAAAATCCCAGCGGGGGAGGGCAGAGGGGGAGGCGACAGCACGCACAGGGGCTGGAGGTACCCCAGACACGTGGAGTGGAAGGCGGAGCTGGTCGCACTGATCTCGGGAGTGCCCAAGTCCTGGCCTCCCAACTCAGGCTGTGGGGGTCTGGGCTCTGCAGGTCAGCAGGAGGTCACCCAAAGGCCCGCCTGTCCATCCCCCTGTGCCCAGTTTTCCATCACTGGGGCAAGGTCCTGCCCAGGGCAGTGTCTCCCCACACTAAGGGCCCCGCCCGCAGGAGGCCCGCCCCCCCGCACAGTGCTCAGCCAATCCCTAGGCCTCACTCCTGCTCATTTGCATGCCCGTTTCCATTGGCTGAGGACACACAGGTTAGGCCCTGGGTTCCCTGGCTGTGGGGGTGGGGCGTGGGGGGCTCGATTCTGGGGAGACCATGCTGGGTGGGATGGGGGGTGGCACTGGGCTCTGAGGGCCCTGGGCTGGCTCTCGGGGAGACTGGCTCTGCTGGGCCATTCCGGGGAGCCTGAGGGCTAAGGGGCTCTGGTGGGAGGACCAGGTTCTGGGGGGTGGCTTCTAGGGGTGCCAGGCTCAGGGTGATCCGTCTTAGCCCCAGGTCTGCTGCTCGGGGAGAACTCTGGTTAGAGCGCAGGTACTTCCTTAAATCCTCCCCTCCCCGCCACTATGAATGACTCAGAGCAGGAAAGATACTGACCCAAGGTCACACAGCCAGGACGCAGCAGCACAGCTGGGACCTCGCCTCCAGTCCTGGCTCCCCACCCCAAGCCTGGGTCCTTCCCTCCAGGGAGGGCCTGTAGGGCCACTTCTTATTCTTCGCTGCCTCGTCTCAGGGAGGGCTATTTTTCCCCTTTCTTTGCGAAGTGATGGAGACATTGATGATGATTTTACGAGAACCCGGTCCCCCTGCTTTCACCTTAGATCTAGTGGCACCATTTTCGCGGCTCTGAGTTGCAGGGCGGTGGGCTCGCGGGTGTGTGAGTGTGTGAGTGTGTGTGAGCGCGTGTGCACAGGCTTTGTTCCTGGCATTTTGGTGGGTGAGATAAGAGGAAACAACAGAACCGCTCGGAGAGGCAGGCAGATAGATAACAGCGATAGGGCTGCTCCACCACCAAGCCTATCTGCTCTTTATCGCAGTTCCCTTTTCTTTCTTTCAGGTTCGGGGGGAGGGCGGAACACACCCCCCAGCCCACCCCCACACCCGGGACCCGAGCCGAGGGGCCTCCCTCTCAGGCTCCCTCCCTCTGTGTCTAACACACCCAGTGTCCAGGCCCGGAGCTCCTGGCTGGAAAGGGCAGGGGTCCCGAGGGTCGGTGTCACCACTGAGATGGGTGACGGCGCAGCGGCGGCAGGGGAGCATCTGCGCCCGAGAGAGAACCCAGATCCCTCTCACCAGCCCTGCAAAAGGGCCCTGAGGAGGGCTGACTCCCGTTTTAGGACGAGGGCAGGCAGGCCCAGAGAGGTGACACCGCAAGGCTGTGCGGGGCCCGGGATTTGAACCTGGGCCTCCCTGGCCTTGAAGGTGGTGGTCTGCAGAGCGGGTACTGAGCTCCTTCCTTGAGAAGTCCTGTGCGCCCCGGGAGGGCACGGCTGGGCGGGGACAGGGAGGCCCCAGGGGAGACGACCAGAGGGGCCACTGACTCCCAGGCCACTGACTCCCAGCCTGGCGCCTGTGGGGCAGGTCTTAGTGTCTTCAGCCCCGTTTTACAGATGTGGAAACGGAGGCTCAGAACAGGGAAGTGCCTGTGAGCCACAGCGATGGGGGCGGACCCCCAGCCTCCCTCTGCACTCTCTCTGGCTCTGGTGAAAGCAGAGGGTCCAAGGGGAGGGCTCCCAGAGCCACAGGACCGATGTTCCAGAACCACCCAGGTCACTGTGTGAGAGCACAGGGGCCTGGGCCTCTGCAACCTGGAGCCATGTGCCACCAACAGCCCAGGAAGAATGCTGGCGGGATTCGAGGAGGAGGTGCAGCAGGCACCCCCGCAGGTGCCCTGAGAGAACCCCGCGTCCCCAAAGCATGTGTCCCAGGACGCTCTCCCTGCTTCTCTCCCGTCTCCTGCCTCAAAGGCCGAGGAGGCCGGAAGTGCGGTCACACCCACCGCACAGGTGAGGAAGCCGTAAGTCACTTGCCCAGGCGCCCTCCCCAGGCGGCAGGATTCAGACCCAGTCACTCCACCCTATGCTGGTCCCCCTCCGCCATATGCGCACCCACTTTACTGGAAATGGCTGACTTCCTTTAGAATACCGAAACAAACTAAAACCCCAAAGACAGAAAGAAGCCGACTTTATCATCACCAAAGGGGCCCGTTTTCTGAGGACAGATGAAATGACCTCCAGACGCAAGCAGGAGCAGCCGCCCCATCATCCATCGCTCTTGGACAGGGCTGTGTGGCCCTGAGAAGCCACTCACCCTCTCTGTGCCTGGGCATTTTCCCCCAAAACAGAGAGGGCAGTCCTCTTAGGGCAGGGGGAAGCTCATGGCCGCCAACATCCCCAGAGCCTGCAGCCAAGAGGGAGACCCAGACCCTGACCAGGCCTCTAAGTCAGGTCTCTACGGCTTCCTCCCATGCTGTGTGACCTTGGGTGCGTTACTCAACCTCTCTGAGCCTTGAGTCCTCCGAGGAGAAATGAGGTCAGAGGTGCCCCTCCCAGGATGCCGGGAGGACTCTAAGGATAACACAGGTCACGCCCAGGCCTGGCATATAGCAAGCGCTCAGGGAAGGGAGCTATCAGCTAACAATGGCTCCATTCGGATTTTAAGCGTGGAGTCCCAGAGCCACCCAGAAATGTCACTGACTGTCCAGTCAGGCCTCCTGTCTCTGGGACCACAGAGAATCTCGTTTCTCAAGAGGTGCTTAAAAAATAAATGCAGAAAGCAAGGAAAATGGCCGGCTGCCCTGCGCCTGCAGGGAGCCCCAGGCAGCTCCTCTGCCGGGCTTTCTGCATCGAGGGGGCGAGGATGCCTAGTTTCCCCTCTGTAGCGTCCCCTCGCCCGTGGCTGCCGCACCTGTCCCTCAGCGGGGAGGATTAGTCCCACGGTGGCCCTAATCGCACTCATCACACCATCAGCACCGGATCTCATCAGCTGAAGGAGGCAGCTTTACCCAGACAGACGCGGAGATGGTACCTCAGTCCCATCAGGGCGCCAGCTGTCACACGTGGCGGCCGGGCGGGCCTCTGAAGGCAGGGTGGCTGGGGACCGGGCAGGGAGAGAGAGCTGGGAGCCCCTCCCTTTCTCCAACTAACTGGCAAGTGGGGCTCCGCCGGGCTCCTTGACTTACCGGGCACCCACTGTGTATAACCAGGCACCGCTCGTTCTAGGGGTCAGGGAGGGAGAGGAGAGACCCAAGCCTGGGCCCATTTGACACATGAGGACACCGAGGCCCAGAGATACGTCCCAGGAGACAGAGGCGAGGCAGCCGGGTCCACACACCCAGCTCCGGTGAGCTGGGGAGGTTTAAATCTCCCACGAGGGCTCAACCCTTGGCCCTCGTTCCCTCCAACACGGTCCCTGCCGCTGCTGCTGCCTTTCCCAGCAGAGGCCTCTACCTTCCCTCCCCAGCCCGGCCCGCGGACACTGCCTTTGTGCAGAGGCCTGGGAGGTGCAGGCTGGACGTGCCAAGGTTGATGGCCGGCCCAGGGGGACAGGACAGGCCGGGAGAGACGGCCCCCACCCTGCCCACCCTCCTCCCTACCTTCTTTTTCAAAAACATAATTTATCTGTGTATTATCAAGAAATCCAGACACTTTAATCAGTGAGCTATGAAGTCAGAATTTCCATTCTTATCTGCGGGAGGAGTGGAAATGGAGGAGATAGCGCGAGGGATCGCTGGTGGGGAATGTTAATGGGTGGAGAGGCTGGGCCATTGGCCACGAGACGCCGTATCTCCCCCATTATCAAGGCCGTATCTCGCCAACCATCTCGGCGCGGTAATGGGGCCAGTTCAACTTTCCGAGTTATCACGGGAGCTGAAACCTGCGCCTGCCAGAGGCCTGGACCGGGGAGACAGTTCGGGCGGACCAGGCCCCGGCGGGCAAAGCCAGGATGGAGAGGAGGACCTGGCCGGGGCCCATGAGGGCCTGGGTGCCCACTGACCATCAAGGCCACTGCAGTGAGAGTGTGTGTGTGGCGGGGGGCGGTCCCTCTGCTCTCTGGGAAAATGTCTGGTTTGGGCGGAGCCGGGTGTGTGCATATTGTGCAGGAGGGGAAACTGAGGCAGGAGGCCACCTCAGAGCCCCAGTGGGGCTGGCGTGGTGCCAGGCCCTCCCGAGCCGTGCCAGGCCCGTGAAGTGGAAAGGGTGGGTGGTGTGGGGGCATGGTGGGGGGACCGGGGTGTGGGCAGCCTGCCCTCCTGCCCTGTGGCCCGCAGGGTCCCCTATCACCTCTGCTGGAAGCCTCTTCCAGGCCCCAAGCCCCAGGAGCAGGGTGGGGACATCCTGGTGGGCTCTGCGCCCGCAGGTCCCGACCTGAGGCTCGGGGTACGCTCAGTGTGGCCCTAAAACGCTGGGGCTTCCTGCCTGCCCTCAGGGCCCCGGCATGGGATGCCCCAGGGGATGGGGCACCCAGGGCCCATGAACAGAACACATCTGCCCATTCAGAGGAAAGGGCGTCCAAATCCACTCATTCCCTGGGAGCACTTAAGCTGAGGTGCGCAGCGAGAGTCTCACCCGAGGACACCCCCCACCTGCTGCCGAGAGGGTCCATGTGACCAGGAACTGCCCCAGGAGGGCCTGGCCTTCGTGTGCCGGTTCAGCTGTGGCTCTGGTCTCTCTCCTGAAGCTGGAAGGCTGGGCAGCGGCCACTTTGGCCCAAGAGGGGTAGGGACTTGCCCAAGGTCACACAGCCACCAAGGAGACCACAGCTGGACGCTGCCTGGAACCGCAGGAAAGCCTCAGTTTCCTGGATGTAAACATGGGTGGCACCAAGCCCCGCAGGGAGAGCTCTGGCCCTGGACACCACAACCGTCGCCATCCTCTCCTCACTCCCAGGGTGGGGAGCTCGAGCCGCGGTCCTGAGTCTGACCTTTAAACCCTCTAAGCCTCAGTTTCCCCTCCATGCACTGGGCTAACTGCTGAGCCCCCCTCACAGGCTGTGAGGGGAGGACGTGAGCTCATGGCTGCAAGTGCTGGGCACCCAGCCGGGGCTTAGTAAATGCTCAGCTAACGCCTGGTCTAACGACCAGTGACCATGAGCTGGGGTTAGTCTCGGGATGAGCTTGGGGCCCCAGTAAACTCGGGTCGGATGGGGGAAGCCTCAGCTCTGTCTCTCGTTGCAAGGGGCCGAGGGCCCGATGCCAGAGCAGCCCGAAGGGCAGCGAGGGGCTTCCCCAGGCCCACCAAGCCCTCCCTGGGAGCTGAGAGTCCAGCAGTGCAGCCAGCATGGGCCCGCTGTTCCAGTGGAGGGCTCTCTAGCAGCTCTTCCCCGCTGCCCACCGCAGGAAGGAGCCGAGACCCCTGGCCCTGTGGCCCCCTGGCCTCCTGCTCCCCGGGTCTGACTTGCAGGGTGGAGAAGAGGGAAATGAAGGCAGGAGGCTGTGGCAGGTGCAAGTGGCCAGGGCAGATCGGGAAAGCTGGAGGTCTTGAAGTGAGACACCAAGAGGAACTGACAGGAAGCAGTGCAAGGGAGATGGGGGAGGGGAGAGGTGTCCCCCTTCCTCTTCATTTTAACTTTGACAAACGACAGACGACGCAGAGGCTCTGGCCCAGGCTGGACCTCTGCTGTAAGGTCTCAGCAGCCTCGCTGCCTGCGAGCTCAGCATCACAGCTGTACTTTGTAGGGGAACCAACTGACTTGCACCCAGCCCGGTGTCCCCAAGGCATCCCCGTCCTGCAGAGGCGGAGACTGAGGCTCAGGGAGGCAAGGTAAGCCTCCCGGCAGAGCCCAAGAGCCCCACCGCAGGGAAGCTCCGGCAGCCACCCAAGTGCAGAGCCCCCTCCTCCCAGGAAGCAGCCCGCCCGCCACTTCTGGGGGTGTCTAGCAGCTGGCACAGGGTTGCACAGACCACCCCATCAACCCCATCTCCACATCGTTCGAGTGCTGTGTGACCCTGGTGCAACCACCCACCCTCTCTGATCCTCTTTTTGGGGTGCAGAATGGTTTGAGAACCCCAACCTCAGTGGGTGTATGGAGAATCACAGGAGGGGACGCCAGCGAAGTGCTTACAGGGGGTAGGCTCTGAGGCTGACTGGCTGGGTCTCTGTCCCCACTCCGCTCCAGCCCTGGGGTGGGGCCCGTGGGAACCAGGAGCATTGGGGCCAGGGCCAAGCTCGCCCCACGCCGGGGCTCGCGGAAGCTGCACACCAGGGCCCCATCACCTCTTTTACGGGAGGGGAAAACACGGCTCCACAGCCGTGTTTTCCCCTCCCGTAAAAGAGGTGATGGGGCCCTGGTGTAGCCGGCAGGCCCAGGGGAGGCAGATGGAGGGACAGGAGGTAGAGGGGAGGGGCCTGCCTATCTGTGCCCCAGCTCTGGCCCAAGGTCAGCCACCACATTCCTGCCCCAGCGGGCACTGCCTTCTCCCAAACAGGAGACTCGGGGGGAGGGAGGAGGGAGGGGAGGCGGGGAGGAGCTGGGCTCAGGAGGCCCTGGGAGGACACAGGATGACTCAGGAGGGCAGGACAGGTGACTGGGGGGCCGAGTGGGCACTGCCCAGAGAAACCTCGGCCCTCCTCTGGGGTCCACAGACCCAGCTCCTGGATCACAAGTTCCTGAGCATGTTACTGTCTCCCAGGGCCTCAGTTTTCTTGCCTGTAAAATGGGTCAGTCAATAACGATGATAATCGTAACAGCAGGTAAGACCCTTGGGCAGGAAAGGGACTGATGGGGTCGGGGCCCGCCCCGCCTACAGTGCAGTCAGGGCACCCGGCCCACGACTCCCTCCCTCTTCAAAAACTAACACACGAAGGGGAGGAGGGTGGGAGGCAGGCCTCTGTGTGAAGCGTCCAGCCCTTGGGGCTTCTGGCAAAACGTCAGTAGTGCAACCAGCAGCTCCCAGGGCTGCCACGTCCGCCAAGGACCTGCCTGCGGGACCGCACTTTACAGTTTGTATCTGGGAATCTCATGGACCCCACATGCAGGCCCCAGGAGGGAGGTGCTCTTATTAAGCTTCTGCTCCAAAAGCAGGAACCGAGGCAGGAGAGAGGCCACCTGCCCACAGGGTCACAGCAAGGCCAGGACTCGAGGCCACGTGGCAGCCCCCCGCTGCAGTGGCCTCCCGCTCCGGAGACACGGGCTGGCCTGCAGCCCGGAGCCCTCGGAGGACGGTGCGGGCCCCGATCTCTGAGCTCCCACTCCCCGCTGTGGGGCACCGGGTGGGGATGGAACCCCCGGGCCCGGAGGCAAAGGTCCCTGTCCTCAGCCCGCCCAGTGGTCCCAGGGACAGCTGGGGTGGGTGGGAGCAACACGCCACCCATCAACCAACAGCCCAGCCCCTATCTCACCTGGGATCCCAGGTGTGCTCTGCTCATCACCTTCTGTGTCCCAGCCCCGCGTGGGCACCGGACACAGCCTCTGGGGTAGATGCCGTGTCACGTGTCACCCCTGTTCTACAGATGAGAAAACAGGAGACGCTCCCTGAGGCCACTCAGCTGGGGCTGTGGTGCTGGAGCTGAAAGGTGGGGGGTGGGGGGCGGGGCGGGGGGAAGAAGGGCGGGGCGGCCTCTCTCAGACCCAGACTGCCCTCATCGCCTCCTTGCCTGGAGGCAGGACTCTAGTCCCGGCCTCCCGATGTCTTCAAAAGCTCATTTGCAAAATGGGGCACTGGACTGGGATGTGCCCATTGAACCAGGGGGCAAACTGAGGCAGAGAGGGGCCGCCCACACTGATGCTGCCCGGGGACCCTCGGCAAGCCGCCGTTCCTTTCCAGGCCTCCAGCTCCTCCTCTGTGAAATGGGCACAGGGACACAGGAGGCCCTGGGGTCCTCTCAGTGGGCTGCCCGACCCCACAGCCCCTCAACTCTGGGCTGGCTTGGTCCAAACCCATCCAGAGCTCAGGCGGGGAGGTGAGGGGTGGGTGGGGGACAGAGGAACCTCGCTGACGACTCCCCAGTGCAGCCCCTCCTCTCTGACGAGGAAACCGCAGCCTGGAGAGGGCAAGCAACGTGTGCAGTGTGCACAGCCCGGGCACCTGCCTGGCAAGTTGTAGCTGGAACGGCTGGAGGCGAAGGCCAGCCACGAAGAGGAGAGACGGGAGGGGGGCAGGTGCGGGCCCCACTTCCTAGGCAGGGTCCTTGCATGTGTTTCACTCTCTGGGGACAGCTTGGGAAAAGGGATTTGTCCATCACAGATAAGCTGGAAACCACAGATCTAACTTGACCGATGGACCACAAAGATACTGCGGGGGAGGACGATGGGGATGCTGGCAGCTGTCTGCGAAGACGTGTATTTCCCGTCTGTGCTCACAGCTGTGCTCAGGGACCACCAGTGTTGGCATCCCCATTCTGCAGATGGGGAAACCGAGGCGAAGGCACTGAGGCTGGAAGGGGCTGAAAGAAGCCAGAGAGAAATCCTCCAAGTCTCGGCTTGAACCCAGGCTCCGGTGAGGGGGCAGCCTGACGGGAGCCTGCCCTCCCCTCCTCACAGGGACACGTGCACTGTGGCCTGAAGGCGGCTGAGCCCTTACCCACGGGGCCGTCCGCCTCCTGCTGCCAAAGCGGAGGACACGGAGGCACAGGGGCACACTCTGCAGGTGTTGCTGCCACCTCTCCTGCCACCCTCTCGGTCCAGGCCACTCCTGCCTGGGTAGGGAACAGCAGGTGAGGTCCAGAGAGTGAACGTGTGATGGCGGCCTCAGTCTCCCCGTCTGTGAAACGGGGACAGGGGCCATGGGGCAGCGCCAGGAGTATCCAAGGGTATGGGGGTCGGTGGCAGGAGCCCAGCCAGGCACCCGGGCCCGGGGCTACGGGGCTGGCGACAGCGGCCGGGACGCAACAGCTGCCTCCAGGAGAGGGCCTGTCGATGGTAGATAGTCCGCCCGGGAGTGTTATTCCCGAGCCCGGCAAGCCCCAGGAACGTCTGGTTGGCATAGAAACAGGAGATAAGGGGTACAATTAATGGCATCGTGTTCCCTCCTCCTTTCTTCCCCAACTGACCCATTTAAATCCCTGGCGGTGCTGGTGCCATGCTGGGCTCCCAGTGACCTCTCGGGAGGGGCTGGCTAGGTGGGCGGGATGAGACTGGGGCTCAGGGCACTGGCAGGGCTGGATGAAGCCTCCTGGGACCCCATCCCCCTACCCTGCGCAGAAACATCTCCAGAAGGAGGTCACAGGACACTTGGCAAGGGCAGGGCTGGGGAAAGACCCCTGGGCACCTCTGCTCCCAGAGGCCCGTTTCACAGGTGTGGAGACTGAGGCCGGGGAAGCCCAGAGGCAGACAAAGGCAAGAGACTGTGGGAAAGCAGCATGATGTTCACAGCGGGGCCAGACTGCCTGCCTTCCAACTCTGGCTGTCATTTTCTTGGGTGAGAAACTTAACTTCTCTGTGCTTCAGTTTCCCCAAGATGTAAACGGTAAGAACAGGACCTGCCTTAAGATAACACGTGGCCTGGCACAGAGTAAGCCCCGTGAGTATTAGCTACTATAGATATCATTATTACTATCTAACGAGCAAATGAGCCGTCTGTCTTCCCTCAGGCCCAGGAATGCAGGAAAACCAGCGGTGAAGGCCCAGCCCCAGGGCCTGAGAGCTCGGGGGGGGGGGGGGGGGGGGGGGGGGGGGGGGCCGCTGCCGCCCACCAGAACTCTGCTCAAGGCCAGGTTCAGGGAATGGGGGCTGGGAGCCAGTCTCTGCGTCTCTAAGGCCCGGGTCCCTGGCTCACTGTAGCTTGGCCCCCATGCCCCCAGGGCTCTGAGGAGGGCGCGGAGGCCAGCTGAGGGCAGCCATGGTGCCCGTCCACCCCCGGTTGGCAGGCAAGGTCACACCTGATTTCCCGAGACGGGAAACTGAGGCTGCAGAAGGCACAGCCACCTGCTCATGGGGCTCGAGTTACGGGCAGCCAGGCTGCCAAAGCCCGTGTTTCCTTGCTTCTCTGCCGTCACAGTGGGGTGGTGGGTGCTGCCAGGTGACCCCTGGGAACCAGGCAGCTTCCCAGGAGCCTCCCACACCTGGCAGGGGGAGGTGTATCGCTCTGTGCAGATAATCCTCTCAAGTTCATAAAAACTGAGAGACCACCTCACCCCTCTTCCGGCCCAACCCAGTCTCTCTCCGGAACCGGCCCTCACCAGAGGCACGGCCAGCCTCCAGGTGGGCGTCTGCCTGCTGGGGAGAGCGGGCAGGTGGCTTAAAGCTCGGAGTGAATGAGTCATCCTGTGGCCACCAATAATTTGCTTAACCAAGCTCCGAGAACGTGTGAAAAACACCTCCGTCTGCAATGGAGCAGCTGTCCGGGCTGGGGCTTCTTCCGGGAGCCCCTTGCCTGGCTGGCCTCGACTTCCACTTGGCATCTGGAGCCATGGTCCCCAGGGGCCCTCCTACTGCAAAAGGGCTCTGTGGTCCCCTCAGCATCCCCAGTCTGACTTGCTCCTGTCCCCACTTTCCAGAGTTGGAAACTGAGGCTAGCCCACTGTCCCTGGAGGCACCCCCAACAGCTGGCCTCTTCCTGACCCCCTCTGGAGGTCCCCCCTTGCAGGCAGTGCCCCACCTGCCCCCATCCACCCCCACCTCCCCGGTTTCCGTACTGCTCTCTGCCGGCCCCTGGTCAGCTCACCCCTCCCCTGGCTCCCCAGGGCAGTGACTACGACCCAGTACTCACATTCAGCCAGTGCTCAGTGAGGACCTCCTGAGTGAATGAAGGCAGGTCTGAGCAGACCTTCCCTTCTGATTTGGGGGACCTGCTCAAAGAGATGCCAGCACACTGTGTTCCCCCCAACCTCGGCTCGGCAGCAGAAGCCACTTCGATTCTTTTTTCAAGAAAACTCCACGCAGGTTACACTTACCACTCGACAGGAAGAACACCAACACCAACCTGATTCAAGGGGGAAAACACCCTCTCTCCTTCTGGAGGTGACACCCCTGACTCTGCTATCTCACACCATCTAATAGGAATCAGGGTTGGGTGTCCTCCCTTCCCTCCTCCCCGCTCCTGGCCGGTGCAAAGTCAGTTTTCTTTCATTTTGACGGACTGTACCACCCGCAGGGGGAGGATCAACTTCCTGGCAATGAAGTGTGTTTGGGATGAAAACTCGCCCAAACGGACCCAGGCACGCACGCCCCTCCACCCCTCCCCGGCAGGTCGGAGGCCCCCCACTCGCCCCAGCCGCGACGCCCCCGCGCTGTTGTTGCCTCGAACCCGGCGGGGCCTGGTGGCCATAGATAAGGGCTCTTATCGCTTTGGGAGATCGCCATCCGGCCGACCGGCCCGGCGCTTATCTGAGCTCACATCGACCCGGGCGGGAGGAAACCTCGGCGGGCCAGGGCGCCGGGGGTCCCGAGCTGCGCTCCGCCCCGCGCTCCCCGCCAGCGCGGCCCGGCCTATCGTCGCAGCCATCTGGCCGGCCAAGGCCGCGCTCCCGCCTCGCCCTCCCCCGCTCCCACGTTTGAAGTTAATAAATGGGCGCGCCTATCGCCGCCGCCATCGGTTGTGCGCCTTATCAGCGCGGCACATCTATCTCTGCGCGGAACAAAAGGCGCACAGAGGCGCGGGCAGCTGCGCCCCGGCTCTGGTGGGGGCCCCGGGGGGGGCGGCGGCCCAAGCGCTCGGGCCCCTCCCCTCCACACCCGCGGCCTGGTCGCAGGTGAGGCCAGAGCGGCGGGCACACAGCCGCCAGGGCCCTACGCACAGCCGCAGGCAGAGGGCGGGCGGCAGAGGGCGGGCGTGCGGGCGCCGCCGCTTGGTGACAATCAGCGCTCGCATCTTAACGCGCCAAGATCTGCCAGGGGGAGGAGGCGCCCGGGGCCGCGGGCTGAAGGGAGGGTGCCCCGGCCCCGCCTCCCAGGGCCGGCCCTCTCCCCAGCCCGCTTACCGGGCGCGCTGAAGGTGGACAGCGGGGTCTCGCCCTCGCGCCCGCTTTGGTCCCTATCCCCAACACGCACCGCTCGGTCGACCCAGCTGAGCCCGGGCGCTCGCTCCGCTCTGGGCCTTATCGGCTCTGGCGATCGGCTCCCAACCTGCGATCTCCCTGCCCGCGCTATCTGCATTTCTCATCACGCTGAAACACATACACACGCACACACGAGAACAGACCGAACAGAGGCGCACAGGGGAGGAGGGGAAAAAGAAACCAGAGAACCAGCGCAGATCGGGACCTGTGGGTGGTTTTAATACTTGAGTTGACTTGATAGAAAGCGACTTTCGGAAAACAGGTCCCGCTTGCACACTGAGGAGTCGGGTTACGGGAACCCGGATTCATGCTTGCCTTCCCCCTCTCTGGGACCTCGGGAGTAGACACTCCCCCAGGAGCATGCACACAAGGTTCTGGTGGCAATGGTCATGTGGACAGAAGAGGCAGTGCGGGGGAACATGGGGCTGGGCAGTGGTCTGGCCCCCTCTTCGCCTCCTGGGCAGCCCCAGCGACCTGTTGGTCTGGCCGGGGAGATGTGGCCCCGCACTCTGGCCCTGGCAGCAGAGGCGCGAAGTTATTACTGGCGTGGGGTGGGGAGCCGTGCTTCCTGTGCACTGCCCTCTCTCTCCCAGCTCAGGCAGCCGAGGGGCCTCAAGAGTACGGGGCGCTCTTATCTCCGGGGGGCATCATCAGTGTGGACACAGCAGCTGCCTGCCCCCCCTCCCCCACCGGGGGAGTGGCCTGCGGGCCAGACGGGTGAGACACTTGGACGCGTGCGGAGGCGACCCTGGCCCAGGACTGAGTCCCAGGAGACCCCTTCCCCGACCCCTCGGCTAGAGGGTGTGTGTGACCGCAAGCCACCCAGCGCACAGCGCCCCTGCAGTCCTGGCTGGGACACAGGGAGGGGAGGACCTCCAGGAGGCTGTCCCCGGGCAGGGAAGGCTCGAGTTCGAGACCCAGAGACAAGGCTGGAGCCCAGCGCGTGGGCTGAGGTAGCTACACCTCCACCCTCCAAGCCAGGCGGCTCTGCAAGCCAGCGGGAGTGGGGGTGGGCGCCGGCGGGTCTCCGCCTCTTGGCCGTGCACTTCCACGCGCCCCGGGTGCCCCCTCTCCCTCCCAGGTCTCTCTCTTTCTCCCTCTAGATACAAAGCCTGGGAGAGTCAACCGCGCGAGATAAGATCACAATTTCAGCCCGTCCCGACAGAGCGATCTTATCAGGATGGGACTTGCAGAATGGAATATTTTAAACTTTATCTGAGCCCAGATCGGGCCGCCTTATCGCCGCACCATCTCGGGGGATGCGGAGGAGGGGCAGGCCGCGAGGTGGCCGCGCCCCCAGCAACCCCGTTCCGGCCCTCTGGGCGGACACCCCCACCAGGCGGGACCCCCGGTGCCGGTGCCGAGACGCGGGGGACCGGCCCGCCAGCGGAGATTAGATTACGGCGCGCTTGGCACACAGCGTGGGGGGCGCGGCGCGGGGTGAAGGTCGCGGGCGCCGCGGGCAGAGCGGGACGGACCGGGGGCGGACCGGCGGGGGTCGGGGCCGGCGGGCAAAGTTTGACTCACGCTTGATCTGCCGGGGGTTGCTCTGTTTCCTCCTGGACATGTCTCCGGCGCCGCGCGCCCTCGTGGCGGCCGCCTCTAGCCCCTGGCGGGCGGCGGCGGGCGGCGGGGGCGCGGCGGGGCCGCGGGGCGGCTCATGCCCCCGGCCCCTGGGCTCCGCGGCCGCCCCGGCCCGCGCCCCCAGCCCGCCGCGTCCGGCCCGGCGCCGCTGCGGAGGCCGGAGGCTCGGCCCTGCTGTGCGGCCGCGCGGACCGCCGGGGCCGGCGGGCGGCGGGCTGCTGCCGGCTCCTCCGCCTCCGCGCAGACGCCGCCGCCGCCGCCGCTCGGCTCTTCTCAATGGAACCTGCGGGCAGCGCGCGGCGAACCGGGCGGCCTCGGCCCGGGCGCTCGGCGCGTGCGGGCGGGGCGTCCGCGTCACGGCGCCGCGCCTCCGGGGCCGCCCCCACCGCTGGCCCCGCCCCCAGCGCCGCGGCCTCGCCCCGCCTGCACAGAGTTGGCCCGCCCCCGGGCGGATCTTGTTACCTCGCGGCCCTGGCCCCGCCCCGCCCCGCCGCCCTGGCCCGCCCCTGGACTGGCCCTGTTTCCTCGCCGCAATGGCCCCGCCCCGCCATCTGGCCCCGCCCCCAGAGAGCTGAACCCGCCCCCGGCCCCGGGTAGACCTGTGGCCTCCTCGACTACTCCTTCGGCCCTGCCGCTTTGTCCCCAGACCCGGCTCAGACTCGGCGACCCAAGGCATCCCGCCGCCCCGCGTCCGGCCGGGCTCCAGACCTCCCTGGACCCGCCCCCTCGGCGCAGCTGCAGCTCCGCCCCCCAGCCTGACCTGACCTGGTTCGGTTCCTGGACACCGAAGCCCCGCCCAGGCCACGCCCCCAAACCATGGCTCCGACCTCCACCGCCCATGACTCCGCCCCCCGCTATGTAACTCCGCCTCCAGGGCCTCGGTCCCGCCCAGAACCTCTGGGCTCTGCGACCACCCTCCTCGGCCCGCGGGATGGGGGACGGTGAGGGCCGGGTCAGGAAGCCCGAGGCCTTGACGCTCCACATTGCCTTGGACCAGATTTGGGGTTTGGAGCCGGCTCTGACAGGGTGGGGCTTCTGCCCAAGGCTGTGGTGGAAGAGCGGCATCCCTGGGGTTCGCCACCTCCGGTGGCTGCAGCCCCAAGTGGAGAGTGGGGGACTTCGGGTCCCCCTCCCTTGGGCTCAGATATGGCTGGAGATCGGGGGCGGGGGTGGTGTGGAAGCCAGCGGCCTGTGCCTTCTCCCCCCGCAGCTGCCCCCAGGCGTTGCCCCTCTGGGCCTCTCCTCCCCCGGCCGTGCCTCTAAAGGGCGCCCCTGCTGGAGGCCCAGGAAGAAGACCCTTCGCGGGCTGAGCGAACCCCTAAGCCCCCTCCCCGCCTGGAACAGTCAGAAGGGAGCGAGGTCAGTACTGCCTGTTCCAGCCATGGAAACGGAGACCGAGCCTTCTGTTCTTTGGGATATGTTCATGGGATCCCAGAGGCCCCCCATTCTCCAGGGAGGCTCAAAGTCATACACCATTAGAGTTGTCCCTGGGGGCTCAAGTGTATTCTTTTAACATTCTTGGCCTGCATTTGGTGCCTACCCCCACCCCCCATATTCACAAGAAATAGGAAGTTAGCAGGGCCCAGGGGCTAATGGGAAGACCTTTGCAAACAGGACACCTGGATGCCTGTCCAGAAAGCTGGGCCCACCCATCTGATGGCATCAGATAATCATCACAACTGTCACATATGGAGGCTGGCTAGGTACTGAGTACTCTGCCCGTGAGACCCCCCCCCCCCATTCTGACTCCTGTTACCTTTGCCCCTGCCCCACGGAAGAGGAAAAGGTTGCCTTCAGAACCTGGGCACTCTCCCCTGCCCTACCGCTGTTCCCAGGAGGGCAGGAGATTGGCAGGCAGGGCAGAAGGTTGAGGTCTACCCCAGGACCAGCCACTGCCACTGGACAGAGAAGAACACTAAGGCCGGGAGGCCAAGAGACCTGTCCGGGGTCACGTGCTCACCAGCTCTTCCCACTCCAGGGCCAAGGGGTACAGCCTTCCTAGAGTTACCCGGTGCTGCACCCCTCCTCTGGGGAGCATGGGCCCCATGGATGGCTGGTTCACTCGGCCCAGGGCTCCCACATGTTTGTCAACCGGACAAGGGGCCCCACCTGTCTGGGTTTCTCATTGGGCCTGCTGCCTTCCCCAAAGGGGGCCTCTTTACAGGATGGGAACCTCACAGTCAGGGGGATTCCTGGAGGAGGTGGCCACAGGCTGGACCTGTGCTGGGTTTGAGGCTCCATGCATAGAAAGTGACGCCCAGGTTGGTGCTGCTGGAATGCCTGGAGGTCTGTGTTGAGGAGGGTTCTGAGGGTCAGCAGGTAGAGGAGAACCACGATCAATTAGTGATGTCTGTCTAGGGTGCAGGAGGAAAAGAGTGGCAGGACTTTGGCCACTTCAGGTTCTGAGAGCAGAGACAACCCCAGTTGCCCAGGGACTTAGAGGCAGAGGCAGGTCCTGCTGACCAGGATCCACTAAATCATTCTCAGGGCTCAGTGAAAAATGAAAATGTGGGGCCCCTTGTTCAAAAATTAAGAATTTCCGGGCAGCAACAGAAGAGCCTTAAGCCAAGTGCAGGGCTCTGTGCACCTGCGCGGGTCAAGTGCCCATCAAACGCCATAACAGGGGACTTCCCTGGTGGTGCAGTGGTTAAGAATCCGCCTGCAAATGCAGGGGACATGAGTTTGAGCCCTGGTCTGGGAAGATCCCACATGCTGCGGAGCAACTAAGCCCGTGCGCCACAACTCCTGAGCCCGTGAGCCGCAACTGCTGAAGCCTGCGCGCCTAGAGCCCATGCTCCACAACAAGAGAAGGCACCGCAATGAGAAGCCCGCGCAACGCAACGAAGAGTAGCCCCCGCTCTCCGCAACCAGAGAAGCCCTGCGCGCAGCAACGGAGACCCAACGCACCCCAAATTAAAAATAAATAAATTTATAAAAACAAACAAACAAAAAAACCCGCCATGACAGCCCTGACCCAGGCCCGTGATGTTTCTGGGGCACTTTGCTTCCATGCTTTGCCCCCTCTGTCTGCCCTGCACGGGGATATTATTACCGCCACCGTACAGATGAGGAAACTCCAGCTTGCTTGTGACCGATGGCAGTGTCACAGGACCTCGCTCACACAGGCCACTATACCCTCAGGGGAGGTCTGTTGATACGGACGATAAACTGAGGAAAGAGGAGCAAGAAATGCTGTGGAAAGGCAGGCCCGGCTCAGCCCAGAGCAGGAGCGACCGCCTCTGCCTGGGGAAATCGAGGAAGGCTAACTGGAGGAGGCGCCATCTCTGTGGAGTTTTGCAGGGATCCCTGCTCAGATGGGAGAGGGTTCCATCTGGCCACCTGCATCCCCTGTGGGAGTGCCAAGATTCACATCCAAACGTCACTGGTGGAGAAAACAGAACTGCATTCAGTCCACTTGGGGGTTGGCAACACCCACTATGGAGCTGAGAAGGGCTTGGCGTGGAGCTGGGCTGCCCTGACCACGGCCTGGATGTTTCCTGCTGTGCTGGATTTCAAGGTCTAGTAGTCTGGAGGCCTCTCGGGAAGGCTCCAAGGTTGCCTGGGCCTAGGGAAGTCTCCTGGGGATGGCTCTAGGGGCGATGTCATTGTCGGCATCACCAGCCTTTTCCGAGCCCTTCTTCTGGGCTGGTTCACGGTCTCTCATGATGTCCTTGACCACCTCTGGTGGTCACCCAGGCAGAAGGCGGCAGAGCTGGGCCTAGGACACAGCTTCCAAGGCTGTCGTGGTGGTGATGAAGACGCTGAGGTTCAGAGTGGCCCTGCAACTCAGAAGTGGTGACCCCAGGCAGTCGCACTCCAGAGCCCGGGTTCTTAACCCTGGCTGTGCCCCAGGAGAACTGGGTTTGAACCCTGGCTCTGCCACATTGGAGGCTGCGACCCTGAGCAGGTCCTTAAGCAGTTAGGTCCTTGGCTTCCTCATCTGTCAGTGGGGGTGGGGGGCATGACCCTCAGGGCTCCCCTAGCCTTGGTGCCACTGTGGCTCTAGGCTCACGTCTGCTCCACCGCTGCCCTCTGCCCTGTGGGTTGGCAACCGTGGGCCTGGCTCTGCTGACGGGCATGCTCCCTGCTGCCCCGACCCAGGAGGACTACCCGGGGCCGGCCAGTGGCTGCCGGTGGGGAGGGGGCTGACTGTGGCGCCTCCCACATCCTAGCTTCTGCACTGGTTGCTAGGTGGTGACCAAGGGAACCACAGAATGTCTAGACACTTAAGCTGGACACCGAACGATGAAGACTGTTCAGGAGAGAGTGGTGGCAGAAGGGCGTTCTCAGCTGAGGGAAAGGCTGGGAGGGCTGGACAGACCGTGGGGAGCGCGTCCCAAGCCCAGGTCAGGTGAGGGGCCTCTGATGGCCAGGCCACACCGTGAGCCCTCTTTCTGCTTCACTGTACCCCCAGTGTCCCTGACTTCACCTCCGTATAGCTCTGAGAGGCCCTGTGGGGACACTGTTGTCAGCCCAACCCCCGCTCCAAGCTTCCCTTACCTACCACCCTGACCACTACCGGATCCCCACAGCCACTCCTGGCCCCACTACAGGCTGAAGCCAGCCGGGCCTTCCGTTAAGCGAATGATAACCTCAGGCCCTGCCCTGCCCTTACCTTCTCCTCTGACCCTCCCTGAATGTGGGTCCCGGTGGCCTGTGGCCACAGGGCCCTTGCACAAGCTGTCCCTGCTACCCGGTGTACCCTTCCCTCCCACTGCCTGGCCCCCCACCCTTCCTCAGGGAGCTCCTGACTGCTCCTCTCTGGTCCAGCTTGCAGGGCCCAGGTGCCTTTTCTGTGGTACTCAGCACGCTGTTACCTTACGCTTGCTGTGGTATGAGTGAGTTGTGGACGGTTCCTCAGTGCCAGGGCCCGTGCTGAGCACCGTCTGCTCCCAACAGCTCTCTGAAAAAGGGATGGTTAGAATTCCCATTTGCCAGACAAGGAAACTGAGGCTCAGAGAAGTGAAGTCACCCCCCCAAGGCCACACAGCAGGTTAGCAGCAGAGCGGGAGTCTCCCTAGGAAACGCACTCCTGCGGCTCCAGAAGGGGCCCTGGTGGCTGCGCTGCGGGGAAGGGGACCCAGGCCTCGCTCCCACCGCTGCTGGTCAGCCCAAGGCCCTGGAGACGCTGGGCCGTTGTGCCAGGGGCCCTCACCGATGCTTGTCAACACCGGCTCTGTGAAGGGTTTAATTAACTTCCTGTTTCAAGGGGGTATAATGAGTTCTAAGCACCACGTGACTCCATAGGGAGGTCAAATGGCAGCAAGGATGTCAAAATAAATTAAGTTAGGGATCAGAGGCGGCCTGCAGGAGGGGCAGGGGAGAACTAGATGCCGCCTGGGCCACCCTGCAGGGAGGGGAGGTGTACGGGGCGGTGGGCTGCTGCCCGGGCTGCCCCCGTGGTGGCTCGGACTGGCTCTAGCCTGGGAGATGGGCTCAGGTGGTCCCTGTTTGATATCCACCGCCCACCCCTCAGACATCTTGGGGGAGCAGAGACGGGGGAACGAGTCTGGTCTCCTCCCGGCTCAGCAGTCCTCTCTGAAACCAGCACCTCTAACAAGCTGCACCCTCTGAGACCCCGGGACGCAAAGGTTCTTGCCGGGAAACTGTCCTCTGGTATTAGTGAGATCCACCCCTTCATGCAGCTGCCCAGGTGTGGCCCATTTACCAGCCAGGCGCAGACAGGAAATATTATCTGGACATTTCCCAACCAAGAGAGTGGGGGTCACGTGGGTTACATCACCAGATAGGAAGCGCACACTTCCTCGTTCGCCCTCCTTCCTTCCTTCCCCCTCCCCCTCCCCTTCCCCCCTCCCCCCGCAGACATGGATTGCGCTCCCATACTGGGCACTGGAGGTACAACTGTGAACAGCACACAGGACGCGTCACTCAGGGTCCAGGGGCAGGACAATAGCCAGGATTAAGGAGTGGGCTGTGGGACACATCAGGTCTAAGTACAGCGGGCTGGGGCCTGGGGCAATGGGGGTGCAGCTGGCATCTTAGCAGGTGGTTAGGGAGGCCACAGAGACGAGGTGCCACCTGAGCAAAGACCTCAAGGAGGGGAGGGAGGGAGGGAGCCAGGCGGACAGCGGGGGGCAGCGTCCGGGCAAAGCCAGTGAGCCCCAGCACTTAGCCCTCGGAGGGAGCCCCGAGGGTCAGGGCCCATTTAAATAGGCAGGAAGGGACTTCCCTGGTGGCGCAGTGGTTAAGAATCCGCCTGCCAATGCAGGGGACACGGGTTCAAGCCCTAGTCCGGGAAGATCCCACACGCCACAGAGCAACTAAGCCCGTGCGCCACGTCTACCGAGCCTGCGCTCTGGAGCCTGCGAGCCACAACTACTGAACCTGCGAGCCACAACTACTGAAGCCCGCGCGCCTAGAGCCCGTGCTCCGCAACAAGAGAAGCCACCGCAATGAGAAGCCCGCGCATCGCAACGAAGAGTAGCCCCCGTGCAGCAACTAGAGAAAAGCCCGCGCACAGCAACGAAGACCCAATACAGCCAAAATAAATAAATAAGTTTATAAAAAAAAAAAAAAAAAGGAAAACTGAGGCCCCGAGGGCTGGTGACGAGCCTGGTGTCTCTGCCCCTGGTGGCCGCCCTCCTGCCTGGGCCCCAGCAACGGTCCTGGGTCTCTCGGCCGCTGAGACCGAGGCGCGGTGTGTTCAGGCCCAGCTAAGCCCTGGGCCCCGGGAGGGCCATCTGCATCCTCTCTCTGCCTGGGGCTCCGGGGAGGAGGCCGGTGGCCTTGAGTTGCAGCCCACAAGGCCATGCCAGCCGGTCAGCAAGGTAGACATTACCCTGTGGGAAGGGGCTGTGGCCTTGAGCTCCCAGGCGGGCGGAAAGGAGCAATGCCCCGAAGGCTCGGCACGGCCATAGCACTGGGACCTCGGGCCACTGCCCGCCCACCAGGCAGGCAGAGACACGGGGTCTGGGGAGACACAGCCTCAGGCTCAATCCTAGAGCCCACCCGCGGCACGATCGCAGGTGACGTGGACGGGACCCACGGCCTCCAACTCCTGTCCCCGCACGGGAGGTGCTAGGATGGACCCCGGTGACGAGGATCCAGCCCTTCCCTGGAGGCCCTTTGCGCCTCTGAGGCCTTCTCTGTGGGACCCTGTACATGCGGATTCTTCCACCTGTGTGAGTGTGGCCGTCTACACACTCTCCCTGGGAGGCCGGATTCTCTGAGCCTAGGGAAGCCCACTTTAATGACATTCTCCAGCAGGGTCCCGGCGAATGTGCCCTCTAGCCACGCGGGCAAGCCTCCCCCTTCATGGGGCCTGGGGATGGAGCCTGGCCTGCCCGCTCCACCACCAGCCGTCTCCCTCCTGCTGCCCTGTCCGCCGAGTTCTGGCAGACCCCCACCCGCTCCCCCCGCCCGTCCCCTCCACCTGGCCCTCCTTACCTGGTCCCAGGCACCATCTTCTCTCCTGCCCCGTCTCCAGGCTGGGGGCCGAGGGGTGGTCGGGGTCAGGCTTTGGGGCCTGGGAGGGTGCAGTTGTACGATACAGCGCTCATGTGACCTTGCTACTGACCCTCTGTCTCCCCGGCCCCCTGCCCAGTGCAGGGCAGCCCCGGGGGACCCTGCAGTCTCAGGGTGAGGGGCACTCTGGCCTCCCAGGTGGGGAAGCCAGGCCCAGGGCTCTCTGCCCGAGGCCAGCGAGGGCAGTGGGGTCTGGGCTCCGCTTTCTCAGGGGATCAGGGAGCCATGGCCCCTGCACAGGCCTATACCCACCTGGACCCTCTCCCACCCTGTCCGGCCCCCTCCCTCGGCTCACGTGGGGCCCTTCGGGATGCCCACCCCGGACACCTCGAGGTTGGGTCCCACGGATGGGCCCCACAGTCACTCACGTGGTTGTGTGTGGGTGTGTGTGCGCGAAGCCGTGCAGGACTGCACCCCCGTGTGAAGTGTGTGTCTCTGGGCCCGTCGGTGGGGACGGGGGTGCCCAGTGTACCTGTGATGTGTGAATGTGGGGCTTGGAGGCCGGTGCCCACTGAGGCCCGGCAGCCGAGCTGCCCCTTCCCCGCTGAGCCGGCGAATGCTGCCACCTGCTGGCCAGGTTGGCGCTGTCCATGCCACGGGGCTTGCGGCTGCGGGGTGGGCTCAGGGTCCAGCAGGGTGGGTTTTCCTCACGTCCAGCCCTGAGAAGACTAGAGCTGCGGGGGTCCCCGACGTGGTGAGCCGCGGCACCCGCGGGCGCGGAGCGCCCGGCTCGCCCCAGCCCCGGATTCACAGTCTGGGGCAGGGCCTGGACGCCCCGTCATGTTTCTGGGGATGCAGACGCCGGCCCCAGGCCGCCCGAGGCGTGGTGAGCCGATGGGGGGGGGGGCACTCAGTGCCGTGGACCCAGCCGGCCCACGGGCATCCACCACCAAGTCCCCAGATAGCCTTTCCCCGACACAGCTCCAGCTCCACCCACGGAGAGCGCAGCTCCCAGCCCGCACCACCTGGTAAGCCGCTGGCTTGTTCCCGGCCCACGGTAGGGGTGGAAATGGAGGCAGCCCACCTGGGCGAGGGGACTTGGTGGGAGCGGCTGAGACCGAGAGAGAGGACAGGGCAGGGCGTCCCTGGCGGAGGGAATGGCAGGGCCGGGGCCTGGCAGGACAAGGGGGAGTGCGTAGGGCGTGGGGGGTTGGGGGGCGTGGGCTCGGCAGCCTCGGGTGACGTGCAGGATCCCTCCCTGTGGAAGGGCTTGGCGAGGCCCCCCCACCCCCGGCCCGACATGTGTTGTTTGAGGCCTGCTCTGAGAGACCCCCGTGTCCAGGCAGCTGTCAGTGGCAGGATGGGATCAGGGCTGGTGCCCGACTCTGGACGGGCCCTGCCTGCCATCCGGTGCTTGTCCCGGACACGGGGGTCCTCAGGACACGTGGGCCCCAGGGGTCTGAGCCTGCGGTGGGAGTGTGATCCCTCCTGCTGCCTTTGCTGCCCTCTGGGTCCCCTGACCCAGCTGCGCTAGTTCCTTCCTGAGAGGGTCCCGCCCAGCACTAAGGCACTGTCTGCACCGTGTCAACAAGTCTGGGGGCTGGTGGGACCACCCTATGGCTGGGGCAGCTCTGCAGGGCCAGGTGGCCCTGGGACAGGACGGACGAAGCGGCGGCTCGGGGGGGCAGGCAGGGTGGGGCTGGCGGGAGGACAGAGGCCACAGAGGAGGTGCCCCGTGAAGACAGTGGACATATATTTGACAGCATGGATGCGCTAAGATTTTACAACCTCAGAGCCCCCGGGTTTATTCATCAGCACTACAGAGGCACTCTGAGCGGCACACGTACCTTCTACAAAGGCAGTACGGGCCTGATGTGGTTTCTTTCGAAATATCAAAATTAAAACTTTTGACATACACATTGCACCCAAGGCTAAAATGAAGAAACAGAACAAAACAAACCGCAAACCTCAGAGACACCTAGGAACCGAAGGAAGCCTTTCCCTGCCTCCTGCCCCCGCGGAGACACGATTCTGTAGAAAGGACACGCGAGCCAGCCCCTGGGTCGTGCCAGCGCGGGAGCTGCCCGTGGGCTGGAGCCTCCCACCGACGGCCGGGAGCCAGCGAAGGGCTTCTCAGGCCACTGGTGCCTCAGGCCGCCCGGGTGGCACATTGCGCCTCCTGGCCCGACCCCACCCCGCAGGTAAAACAAATCAAGGAAGCCTGTATTCACATTACACCATGAAAATAGCACCAGGATCTTCAGAGTAAATTGCTGATACTTGCAGCAGAGAGGTCCACGTAGAAGGAAGGCTCTAGAGAGGGCAACTGCGGAGGCCGGGCTGGGGGTAGCGCGGGCGGGGAGGGAGGACCAGGGGTCAAGGTGCGCTGGAGACCGGCGCTTCCGTCAGTGGCACGGACAGTGGCCGGCACGACCCTGTGGTCAGAGAAGGCCTGTTGTGCTCGGGGGTGGTGGTGGTGCGGGGGGCGCTGGGCAGCTCACGGATGGCTCTTCTGCCCCCATCTGATTTCTAGGGTCGCTTTGGAATTCCAGCAACAGCAGCAACGACACTAAGACAGAGGCTGCCGCCACACGACCGGCGGCTGCCTCAACTTACTTCCTGCTAGACGACACAGGTGGGGCGCCCTGTGCAAACCTTTAGAGTGAGGGGTTCCCTGGCGTACCGGGCCTGGGCTGTGGGGCACACGGGGCTGGGGTGGGTGGCTTTCTCTTTAACGTCCTGGCACTGAGAAAACAGCTGCATGGTCTCAAAGAGGCTGCAGCTGGCCCCCCCCTCGCCCTCACCTTCCAGGTAGAAAGGGATTGCTGTCCACCCCAGGCCCTGTTCAAGGCATCAGAGTCGCAGGTCTAACACCAAAGTCTGCGTATCTGCACGCTACGGCAGGTGGGTTAAGATGTGGCCACCAGGTGAACTCTCGGAGGGCTGGAGCTCCTCAGCATAGACCAGGTCCCCCGTTTGCCAGTCCGTCCCCAGCCCCACTCCCGGCACGCGCTGGCTCCTATAAATTACTCGGAAGCATCCTTTTTTAACGGGATCTTGAAGCTGGTTAGTCTCTGCCCAAAAAGCTGGCTGAGGAGGTGGCTCTGGGACTCGGCTGTCCGGCAGGCCCGGGAGTTGGGGGGTTCAGCACCGAGAACAGCCCCGACCCTCCTGGGGGGCCTATGCAGGGGTCTGGCCTGGGGGAGGGCCTTGCCCAGCGCCTCCTTGCCGCGCCTGCTGCTCCCTTGGGCGTGGCCGGGCTCCCCCTTCCGCGGCTCGGAGGGCTGGGGCGGTGTCGTCCCGTTCTGGCTACTGGCCTTGGGCTTGGCAGGGAGCACGCGGCTGGGAGTCGCCTGCTTTCGCGGGGCCCGGGGGGGTTTGTCAGGGACCGCGGGGCCTCTCCCTAGGCTCCCCACGGCTTCACTCCTGGTTGGCCCCGGCGCCCGGCCCTTCCTCTTCTTCTCACTGCTGTCCCCGTCCTCCCTGGGGCCCAGGCTCCCTCGCGGCCCCTGGTCACTGGCTTCCCTTGGTCCCTTGGGGTAGCCCTTGGCTGGGGCTCGAGGGGGGGCCTTGTCTGGGGCGGGGCCCTGGCCCGGGCCGTTGGGCTTGGCTGGGGTGGTGGCTGTCTCACTCTGGAGCTGCCCGCTGGCCGGCTGGGGCTGGCTGCCACCCGCTGCCTTGGTGCCCTGCCGGGGGCCTCCAGCGCCCTGGGAGCCGGGGCCCGGCTTGACTTTGAGGGTGGTGGGCTTTGGCCTGTCCTCAGTGCCATGAGGGAGCTCTGTGGGCACTGGGCTGGGCACCGCCTTCTTCAGTTGTACTGGGAACTTGGGTGCTTTGCTGGCGGTGGATGAGGCTGACCTGTCCTTGGACGAGCTCTGGCAGCCCCCGGGCTTGTTGGCGCTGCCTCTGAGGGAGGGGCCTCCTGCACCCCCGGCAGGCGCCACGTGACACGTGGACACCTGCTTCTCCTTCCAGAGCAGAGAGGGGGCCTCTGGGTGATGGTCAGGGGCACATTTGCCAGGGGCGCTTGGGGTCCTGTGTTTCCCTGAGAGCGGGCCAGCTGCCCTCTTTTCCTCTGCGTCTTGGCCTCTGGCCCCCGGCTGGGGCAGAGAGCCCCCCAAGGGGAGAGCCTGCTGGAGGAAGCGCCCAGGGCTGCCTGGGGAAGCCTCGTCCTCGGAGCCCTCCAGGGCCTGGTCCGGTTCGTGGTCATCTGTGCCATCAGCCGAGGCCGCCGGGAAAGGAGACAGAGACGGGGGCAGGAGCTCCTGGAGGGCAGAGGGCAGATCGCCGCCGCCGACCGGGTGGCCCACGGGGTCTGTGGGCCTCTCTGGGGTCCCGGGCTGCCCTGCTGTGGTGCTGGGAGCTGCCTCCGGGCAGGGCTGGGGCAGGGCTGGGAGGGACCGCTCGCTCAGGGTGGGGCCGCTGTCCCGGGACAGAGGCCCGTCCACGCCGGACCCGGGGGCGCTGCTGGACGTGGCCACCCTGCGCCGTTTGCTGGGAAGCGAGCCCTCTCGGGCCAAGGCCTTGTGCCCGGGGGCGCCGGGCCTCCGCACGCCGCGGAAGGTGAAGGGCTGCTGCCCCCTCCTCCGGTGTTTGTCCATGTGCCGGTCGAACTGTTCCTTTTTGGCAAAGGTGTAGTTGCAGGAGCTGCAGACGAAGGATCTCTTGCTGATGTGCGTGACGTTGGCGCAAAGCTCGCAGGCGTACAGCGGGGTGTGCTGCAGCTCCAGCTCCCCGCTCAGCCCGTGCTCGCCGCCCAGGTGCACGCGCAGCTCCTGGTGCTCGGGGTACACCCGCGGGCACTGGGGGCACAGGTAGACGCGCTGCGGGCTGTGCACCGCCAGGTGGCGCTGCAGCTTGAACGGCTTGGGGAACCGCTTCCCGCAGTGGTGGCAGTCGCGGGCGGGGTCCTTGCAGTCCTGGTGCACCGGGACGGCTGGGGGCGGGGACTCGCTGTGCGAACGGCCGTCGGGGGACGAGCCGCCGGGCGGGGCGGGGTTCACGCAGGCTGACGGGCTGCCCTGGGCCGAGGCGCTGTCCGGGTCTGAGCCGTTGGCGCGGCCCTTGGGTCTTCGTCTCTCCCCTGGGAATTCCTTCCCAGCTCCCACATCCGCCCCTGCCGCCTCCGCGGGGCCCCCGCCTGCCTTGCCGCCGATGGAGCGCTTGCCCCGGTGGGGTTTGGAGACCTGTCCCACGATGCCGCTCAGGAAGCGCGTGGCCACGCCGTCCCCCTCCCAACATCCGGGCAGGTCCCCCAGGGACCTCCGCGCCTGCCCCTTGCGGGCGAAGCGCACGGCGTGCTCTCGCAGGTGCTCGTTGTACATCCAGACGCCGGCGACTTCCCGCCGGCACATGCCGCAGGCCCACAGCCCGGCCTTGCTCTGCACGTGCTTCTCCTGTAGGTGCTCCCTCAGCAGCTCGCGGGAGCCGAACCTGCGCTCCACGCACATGTAACAGGTGGGGGGCGGCGAGGGGCTGTGGGCCAGCTTGTGGAGGTCCAGCTCTCCCAGGCCGTGGAAGCGCTGAAAGCACACCCGGCACTTGTAGGACGCCCTCCTGGCCTTGGTGGGCCGGCCTCCGCCTGGGGCCCTTCTTGCCCCGGCCGCCGCCTCTGTCCTGCTTAGTGGGCCCTGGGAACTGGCCGTGGCCTTGAAGTCCAAGAAGCTGGTGCTGGGGAGACCCGCGGGGTCTTCGCAGGGTCCTAGGAAGCACAGGTCCTGCACCTGCAGATCCGCGGTGCTCCCAGGGACGCCACACTCGTGGTGCTCTCGCTCTAGGTTGGGGGGCTCGGGGCTCACGCCTCCCAGAGAAGGGGTGGCCCCGTCGGCGGGGGCCTGCAGCTCCAGGCCTCGCCAAGCTGCCGGGACCATGTGCAGCTCAGGGATGCTTTCTGACGGGTGGTCCTCGGCGCAGCAGGGGTCCGCCTCCGCGTGGGGCTCCAGGGCCCACAGGCTGGGGCCCATGGCCCAGGGGTCAATGCCAGGCACCTTGCTGCTGAGGAAGCCCTCCAGGAGGAAGGACTCCGGCAGACCCGCAGCCTCGTCACCCCACGGGTCCTCGTGGGACAGGCAGAGCGAGCCAGAGTCACTGAGGTCTGTGGGCAGGCGGAAGGAGGACAGAGTGGCACTGCCCCCTGCCCGGCTGCTGGGCGCGGGCTGGGGAGGTGGCTTCGACTTTTTACAGCGCTTCCCATAGACACGGGGGTTCTTCTTCCGAACCAAGCGGTCTCCCAGGGGGAAGAGCTGGGAAAAGGAGGCCTCATCATCAAACAAGCTCAGGGGGTCTCCGAGATTCGGGCTGGGGGCTTCAGGGGCAGTGCTCTCCTGCCCCCGGACCCCCT
The DNA here is from genome assembly GCF_964270905.1 of Leucopleurus acutus. Lineage (NCBI taxonomy): Eukaryota > Metazoa > Chordata > Mammalia > Artiodactyla > Delphinidae > Leucopleurus > Leucopleurus acutus. The sequence continues at coordinate 1,400,666 of NC_139162.1, forward strand.
CTCCTGGACTGTGCAGGGGGTCCCGCAGGCAACTGCTGACGCTGCCGCCTGCTTCAGCACCACGAGTCTCGGGAGGGCCCTGGGGGTCCCAGGGGGCCTCGTGCCCCTCCCGGACACCTTGCCCTGCTCTGCTCTCGGCCACTCTGCTGTCCCCTGCAGGTTTATCCCCAGCTGCCCTCGACGGCTCTCTGCAGATGCCAGACATCCTGGTCTCTCGGGGTCCCCCGCACCCTCTCGCCGAGGCTGCTTTCCGCCCCGCGGGCCCTTCTGGCCCAGGAGGTGCCCCCTCCACCATCCCTGGACAGGCCACCCGATCCCCGGGAGGCTTCCGTGCAGGCGTCTCCTCCAGGTCCGTGGCGACGAGAGGCGGCTGCGGGGCCTCGGTCTCCTGCTCTGCCTCTGGTGAGAGGCGGCGGCTCGGGAGAGCTGGGCGGCTGGCAATGGCAGCCGATGGATTCCAGCCTCTTCTCCCTGAAATCACATCTGCGGGGCCCTGGAGACCGCTCTCCTCCCGGAACCTTCTCGCTCTCGGCTTTCTCGCCCTCTTGCTGGCTTTCCCCTCTGACTCGCTGGGGAAGTCTGCGGGCGGCCTGCCCCGCCTCTGGCCCCCGCCTCTCTTTGTCTGTTTGGAACGGGACTCATCCCTCTCCAGCTGGTCCTGTCTCCTGGGCTCTGCAGGCCTCACGTCCACCCCTTGCTTGACCGTGTCTGGGGGATGTGGTTCCCAGCGAGGGGGACAGCCCGGTCCTCCCAGAAGGCTGAGCCCCCGCCTAAGCCCCCTGGACATCCCGGGACCCAGGGCACCCGCAGGGGCCACAGAGCCGCGAGCAGGGCTTAGCCTCCCGGCCTGGCGGGGGTCTCCCACCAGGCGCCTGGGTCGCTCCTTCCCCGGCGCCCCGCGGCTCTTCTTTCCCGGTGGGTGGCACGTCCGGGGAGCAGGTGGGGCCGCCGGGCTCGGCTGGGAGGCAGTAGCCCTGTGCAGCCCGTGCTTCCTGGCTCTGTGGCGGCTCAGGCCCGGCCCAGAGCGGAAGGAGGCCGAGCAGACCTCACAGGTCACGGGCTGCCCGCTGGGGGCTCCGCCCCTCCAGTGGCCGTTCTCAGTGAACACTGGCTTCTTTTTAAAGCCACGAGGCTTCTCTCTGGGGTCCTGGGGACTGAGGGGACCCCCCTGGGGTCTCTGGTGGAGGGTGTCCCCGAGGCTTTGGGGGGAGCGTGGCCTGGAGTCGCTGGCTGTGCCGCTCGGAGTTGTGGTTCTGCCTGGGTGGGGCTCTGTGGAAGGGCAGGTGACCCTCAGAGCCCTGGTGCCGGCTTCGGAGGCGTCTGTAACGGCAGGGCGCCCAGCCCCGGGCATCTCTAGGCCCTCCTGTTCCTGGAGGCTGGCCTCTGCCTCACCTTCCTGGCCGGTGTGGGGATCTGGCCCCACGGCCCCCTGTGTGGAAGGGTCAGTGGGCACAGTGGTGACACCGTGGCTTTCCCTGTTGCCTGGGGGTTCTGAGGAGGGGCCCTTGGGCACCCCATCGGGGTGGGTGCTGGACAGGGCTCCCCTGGGGTCTGGCCACTCGGCCCTGGGGCCTCTGACTGCCCCCAGGCCACCAGTGGTAGGGATGCCGGACAGGGCAGCGGCCGTGATGGTCACTCTCGGGGAGGTGGCCCTCGCTGGGGGGGGAGGGGTGGCACAGGCAGGAGCTTCCCTGGGTCTCTCCTTTCTGGAACCCTCTAGGGTCCTTGCCACACGACCTCCAGGGCAGTCCCCTCCGCGGGCGGGAGTGAAGACGCCGACGAAGCTGGGCTCCTCGGGAGGGTCCTCCAGGGGGCCACAGTCCCCCCGGAGAGCGTGGCGAGCTGGGCCTTCCGTGGGGCCGCAGGGATCAGGGGTGGCTGCAGAAGTGGGCGAGGGGGTGTGGCTGGCCGGGTCCCTGGTGGGGGGCACTGGGCTCTCGCCAGTGAACAGCAGATGCTTCTGAAGGCCTGGGCCAGCTACTGCCTCTGGAGTCTGGTCCTCGGGCCCATCTCCTGTGTCGGCTGCTGCCAAGGCTGGGACTGAAGACTCCGCCTCAGAGTAGGCGGGGCCTGGGGTGGCCCGTGCCCCGTTCCGAAGGCCCACGGCCGCCCCGCTTCGCTGGAGCTGCCCGGCTGGCTGGGCCGGCCGCCCCGGCCTCCCCCGGTCATCTGGCTGCGGTTGGCTGGCTCCAACTTGGCCCTCGGGCTTCTCGGCCTGGCCGTGTGAGCCTGGATGTCCATCTCCCTCTGGCCCCAGCTGGCGTCCGGCCACAGCAGGGACGCCCCCCGGGAAGCCTTGGGCGGGGCTGCAGGCCATCTTCCCACCTTCCACACTCTCCTCTCCCGGATCTGAGGGGTCGCTGTGCTGAGGGCTCCGGGTGTCGTCAGGCGGGGGCCCCTGTGAGCCCCGGGTGTCATCTTCTCTCTCGGCCGCTCTGGCCACCAGGAGCTGGAGCTGATGAAGGGGGCTCGAGGCTGGGTCCTGGGGCCTCCCGCCAGGGCTGGGGTCAGGCACAGAGGCACGACTTGGGGAGGCCCCCGCTGGTACAAACCCCTCATTACCCTCAGGGCCAGGGCCCCCTGCTACAGGGGACAGGAGCCTTGCTCCTCCTGGCCCACCTGTGCTGCTCACAGAGTGTCCCTTGGGGGCACTGTTGTGACTGGCCCCAGAATGTGGGGCGGCACCCAGGGGCAGAAGCTCGGCCCCCCGAAATGCCAAACCAGGTGCAAGAGGAGCAACAGGGCCGCTGAACGCTTCCAGCTCTGAGGGGTCTCGGCAGGGCCCAGGTGCCCTGTGGGAGCCCGGGGAACGCCCCCCTCTCCGTGGGCAGAGAAAGAGCAGGGGGAGGTCTTGGCTGTGCTGTGTTCTGGAGGCCCTGTTACCCTTGGGAAGTGAAGGCTCAGGGCTTGGGCTGCACTTCGCTAAACTCCCCATGTCCCATGGGGGCTCTGGTAAACAGACTTCCAGGTGGGCCCCGAGGCCCCCTTCGGCCCCGGGGAGCCCCGTCTTGGAGACCCCGGCTTTCTGCACTGGCCGGAAACTGAGGCTGGCCCCAGTGGGCCTGAAAGGACCCCCAGGAACCACGTCCTCGTGGGCGCCGGGGGCCAGGGCTGCTTCTCCAGGGTGGAACGAGGGCCACTCCTCCTGGGGGCCCCCTGGAGTGCCCCCCGTGGTGGCCACAGTTGTTTCTGCCCCCTCCGGGTGTGGACTCAGTTCCCCAGGACTGGTGACGCTGGCTCCGCACGGCTCTCCCGGGCCGTCCTGTGCGCCTTTGCTTTGCAGCTGACTCTCCAGTTCGGTGACCAGCCTTTTGATCTCGAGCTCCTCCTCTGACAGGTCACCGCTGCAAGCGGTGCTACATTTGATAACCTTGCCGGGCAAAGTGGGGAGGCTGGTGGCCACAGTCCCTTCACTGGGACACCTCTGACTGAATGCCTTTTCCCCTGAGAGGCTGGGAGAAGGGCGCAGATGGCCAGGCGGCACGGGGGACACTTCCTCCAGCAGGGACCAGCCCATCTTGGGCAGAAACGAGGGGTACGGCGGGTCTAGCTGAGGTTTCCTCGGGGGAGGGGCAGCACACGCACGTGGCACCTGGGTGTCCCCGTTCCCAGAGAGGCTGCCGTAGGCTGGCGGCTTGAAGCCGTGCCCAGGCAGCCCCGAGAACAGGGCCGCGCGCTCCAAGGCCGGCGGCGGTTCAGCTTTGCCTGGGCCCGTGACGACTGTGTAGGGTGGGTTCCTGGGCGGCCTGGGCTCTTGGGAACTGGCATCCTCGCCACCCTGGCAGAGGCCTGCCCTGATGGCCGGTGGGCCGCCTGGGGCTGAGGACTGAGAGCCCAGGTCTTTGTGGAAACAGCCAGCCAGGTCTTTGGGTCTGAGGAACAATCCGCTGGGAGGGCTGCTGTCGGGCTGAGGCCCCTTTTTGGCGGCTGGAAGCCCCACGGAACCTCCAAGACCAGGGGTCTTCAAAAAGAGGGTCCTGGGTTCGGGGTGGGCCGTGTCGGCTGCGTTAGCGACGGGCACCAGTGACTCTCCCGGCGGGGAGGCCGGGGGCTCCGAGCACCGGGGGGCACCCAGCGGGGGCGAGCTCGCGCCAGGCGGCACTGCGTCCTCCTTGCGGAGCTGTGGTCGCTCTGGGGTTGGGGGGCAGGGGTCTCCTCCCCCACAGGTGGCTGGAGAGGAGCTCAGAGCCTCTCTGTGAAGTTCTGTGGCCTCAGGGGGAAGGTCTTCAGCGATTTCAGGGCTCGCGGTGTCTCGGGGGAAGTCCAGAGAGGGGTGGCTCTCCTCTGGGGTCTCGGCGCCCGTGAGACCCTGCAGGAGGCGCTGGGGGCCTCTCTCCTCAGGGCCCACTCCAGCCTCTGAGCCGTGCGACGGGCCCTGGGCCTCGGGACTCTTGATGGGACCCGGCCACGGCCTGCCTGGCTCCTCTGGGCCCGGGGAGCCCCCAGGCCTCACGGCCTCCTGCCTCACGGCCTTCCTGGGCTTCTGCTGCTGCCCGTCCTCTCTGGGACCCGGGGCCACGTCCACTTCCTTCCTCTTCTCGCCCCGGCGCCACTGCCGGCCGCTGGGCCGTGGGCCTCGCAGCCGCGGGCCAAGCTCCTCCTCAGACTCGGAGGCGCCGCCGCGGTCGGGGGCCCCGCCGCCCGCGGCGCCCGGGGCCGGGCCGTGCGCGCCCGCCCGGTTCTTCTGCTGCACGATCTTGTGGATGAGCTCCTTGTTCCAGGTGCCGCCCCGCGGCCGCCTCCGCCTGCAATCCTGGCCGGGGGACAGTCGGAGGCGCCTGGAGCTCCGGGTCTCCACCAGGAGGGCCCGTGCCCCCGGGTCCGCGCGGCTCTTGGGGGCCTGGGTTCTGAGGTCCCGCGGGCGGGACAGGGCCGGCTCAGCCCGGCCTTTCCCCCTCGGCCTCAGGCGGCTGGCCCTGGAGCCCCTGCCCGGCCTCTTGGCGGTGCTGACCGTGTCCAGCTCTTTCCGGAACAACTTAAACCGCTTTCCTCTTCTCTGCTGGCCGGCCAGGCCGGCCCCGTCTGCCTCTGAGGGCCCTGGGCCCAGGGAGCGGGTTTTGGGCCTGGGGCCGGCCGGGTAGCCCGTGTCGCCGGGCCGGGCCGGCTGGGGCTCCAGCGGGGCAGCCACCGCCGGGAGCGGCAGCCGGGCTTTGTTCTCTGGCGTTGCCCCCAGCCTGGTCTTGGGGGGCTGCCCGGTGGCGGGGCCCCGGGGGCCGGAAGGTTCCTCGTCAGTGAAGACGTCGATGAAGCTGCTGTCGATCTCAGGGTTGTCTGACTGGTACTCCAGGCCGTTGAGCGCCTCCGTGATAAGGCTGTCCAGCTTGGCGGCGTCGTCCAGGTCCAGGTCCCCCGCAGGCAGTGGGAAGGGGGCGGCGGCCGGGCTGGGCAGGAAGCTCATTCTCAGGGGGTCATCTCTGCCATCGGGCCGGACGTCCCCACCCAGCAGGAAGGGCGCCGTCCTGGTGTGGCTGAGCGGGCTCGGGGTCCCGCTGCCCGGTGCTTTGGGGGCAGCCAGTGCAGAGGGGGTGACGGGGGGCGTGGGGAACCCAGGGGGCTGCTGGTGGCCATCCTTGGCCCTGGCCGGCAGCAGGCTGCAGAACTGCCGGTGCCCCAGGAAGGCAGCTAGGCTGCTGTAGTTCCGGTCACACTGCCGACAGGTGAGCAGCACGTCCAGCTGGTCCAGGCTGGCGCTGCTGAGGGGGAAGTGGTGGGCAGAGTAGGGGGGCGGCTCCTGGGGGAAGCCCTCCAGGCCCACGCTGCCCACCTCGAGCCCCGAGCTAGGGAACGGGGGCTCCTCCAGCCCCTCTGTGGGGAAAGGGAAGGCCTTGACTGGCTCCGGCTGGTAGTGGATGGGGAGGGCGTGCGAGGGCTCGGGGGACGGGAAGGGGCTGCCGGTGCCCTGGGGGTGCGTGGGGGGGTGGAAGAAGGCGGATGGCCCGAGCGGTGCGGGGAGCTGGCCCTCATCCGAGCTGGGGTTGGCTGGGCTGCTGGACAGAGGGGACAGCGACGAACAGGTGCTGCTGGCCGTGTGGGTGGCCGGCGAGGGCAGGGGGGACTCGCTGGGGGAGGCTCCCACCACCCTGGGCGGGGGTGGGCCGGGGGCGCCCCGGGGGGAGGCGTGGGGCTGGGCCGCCCCGAAGAAGGGGGGCTGGGCTCCAGGGTCCTTCAGCCCGTTGTAGGCGAACAGCCCAGGGGAGCCACTGCTGTGCTGGCCCGGGCTGTTTCTCAGGACCGCCAGTTTCTCACCCGGCCCGGGCGTCTTGCCTGCGGCAGCAGCCACGGCTCCCTGGCTGCCCCCCTGCCACTCAGGGACTTCCGGGGGGAAAGGCAGCTGGTTCAACATCTCCATCTGGTGGGGGCCGGGGCCGGCGGCCGGGAGCACCTGGGGCCAGGGCAGCGGGGGGCTCTGGGGGAGGCTGAGCTGCTGGCCTGGGCCAGGCTGGGCTTCGAAGAATGCGCTCCTGGTAGTGGCCAAGGGGCCCAGGGGAGGCGTGGGGTAAGGGGCTGGGGCGGGGTCCCAGAGCGGGGGCAGTCTGCCGGCGGGGGGCCCGGAGGCAGTCAGCTCCGTGTCCCGAGGCCCTGGGCTGGCGCCCACCCCGCCGGCTCCGGGGCTTCCATACGCCTGCCCGGGAAACTGCCTCTGGGCCAGCGAGTTTGGGGGCCCCCTGGGGCTCCCCAGCCCATCGTGGGCCGAAGGCGGCCTCTCAGGGAGCACTTTGGTCATGCTCTTGTGCAAACTGTCCCGGAAGGTGGCCGTGCTCTCCGAGAAGGGGCTGGGGGCCGGGCGAGCAGCGCCAGGGGGAGGGAGCGCACCACCAAGGTCGCTGGGGGCGTTGAGGCCGCCTGGCCGGCCGGGGTAGCAGGGCGGGGCTGGGGGGCCCGAGCGGGCGGGCAGGGGGTAGGCTGGGCCCGTGCCCACCGGCTCCTCGGGCCACGCTCCCCGAGGCTGGTGGAAGGAGAACACCAGCGCCCTCTCGGCGAACTCGGGCCCGGCCGCGTCCTCGGGGAAGGCTTTCGGGCCGGCTCCGTGCAGCTCTGGGAAGGGGTACTGGAAGGCAACCACCCCGGGGCTGCCGCCTTCGGGAAAGGGCTCCGGCTCAGCGGGCGGCACCCCGAAACTAGCACCTGGGAAGCTGTTCTCAGCCGTGGGAGGCCAGGCATCGGCCCTGCTGGCCTGGAATTCCACGTAGGAGGCCGGCCGGCAGGGGCTGGCGCCGCTGCTCTGGGGGGCCCTGAGGGGCGGGGGCCCAGGGGTGGCGCTCGGTGAGGTATAGTTGGTGGAGGTAAAGCTGGAGGGGGTCTCCTGGAAGCACTTTTGGAAGCTGAGCTCTTCCGGGCCAGGCGAGGCCTCAGCCCTGGGGGGGCCGGGCCTGAGACGGGCTCTGGTTCCTTGGCCCCGGGGGGCCTCGGCCTCTGGGGGCCGGGGGGCCTCTTGCTGCGGGCCCTCAGGGGTCTTCTCGTCCAGGGCGGGTTTGGGCCTGGAGCTGGCGATGCTCAGACCGTAGAGCTGCTGGGGGCCGCTGTCCAGCCTGCTCGCCCGCCGTGTGCGAGCCTGCACCAGGTTCCTCCCTGCTGGGGCCTGGGGGCTGCTTCCCTTCCCAGGGGCGCTGCTCAGGGACTGGGCTCTGGGGAGTGGGGCCTTGGGCCCCGCCTTCCCAGCCTGCCGCACCTGGGTCTCAGGGCTGTCCATGGCTTGGGCCCCGCTGCCCGTGGTCTTGGCGGTCCTGTTGGCTGGGGCACTGACCTCACTGGGAGGTTGCAGGGGGCCCCCCCCCGTGCCACTGGCCGCTGGGCAGGGCTGCAGGTCTCCGGTCATGGTTGGGGGTGGCGCTCCGAGGGGCTGCTCCCCAGGCATGGCCCCTCCGTCCTGGGTGCTAGGAGGATGCTGTGGTCTGAGGCGGGCCGCGGAAAGCGGGCTGGGCGGACATCCTCGCCCCTCGAGGGGCCCTGGAGGGGCCTGCTCTCATGGTCCTGAGCGGAGCCTGCAAGGAAAGGACAGAGTGGGTCGGGGACCGTGGGGCTTCGTGGCTCCCATGGTGGCGTGGCAGGCTGGGAGCAGAAGTGGCAGGCACGTAACCTGTACTTTTAGGGGAGGGGGCTTGGCTCCGTCGGCACCTTGAGAGATGAGAGGGGAGAAGAGTTGCTGCCAGACTGAGAAAGGGCTTAGTGGGGGGCGGATTGGGGTTGGAGAGGAAAAGGAAGGAAAAAGAGAGAAAATACCGTTGGGGCCTGAGATCTGAGAAGACCCCTGGCCACCCCCAAGCGAGCCATGAGAGGCACCAGCCGGGCGCTGAGCAGCAAAGCTGCAAGTGGCACGTGGCTCCCAGACCTGCAGTGGCCCCGTGGTGGCTGACGGGCACCCGACGGCCAGGGCGGGGAGCCCAGGAAGGACGGAGGGGGCGTCTGGCCGAGGCTCCCACCTGGTCCTTCACCTGCCCCATCCCCTGACCCTGGGATCACACAGGACGGCCTCCAGGCCCTCGCCCTGCGGACCCCCGGTCTCCGGAAGGTTCCGGCTCCTTTCTTGGGCCCCTGAGCTGAGCTCCTGTTAGGGGGCACACGTATCTGGCCTGTGCCTGTGACCCTAGCCCGGAGCACAGCCCCACGGGCCTCTGGAGAAAGGCCCCACCCAGGACACTGAGCTTTAGGAGCACTGGGTGAGGGGAGCCTCCGGGGGCATGGCCCTCACCCCTTCCTTCTGTCTCCATGACCCCACTCCCATCCCCCTAGCGGCTCTGGGGGTCTCGTCCACAGAGCAATCCTGCGGCCGGCTGTCAGCAACGCTGATTTTCTTGGCTCTCCCCAGACAGTCGTGGGAGCTCAGCCCCATGTGAAGGCCACCAGCTCTGAGGTTGGGGCAGAGACCTCCTGACCCAGGTTGGGCGTGGTTCCAGTGCCGGCCAGCAGTGGGCGCCACATCGCCCCACCGCCGCCCCCATCCTCTGCCAGGCCAGCCCCACCATTGGACCCTCCCCATCCCATCAGCCTGGGGGCGCCCTCCCTCCTAGGTAGGGACCTCCCTGCCCCTCTGGGCTCCACTGCCTGGGGCAAGTCCTCAGTTTCCCTTTCCACATGTGGACTGAGAGCCCTTGGGGCAGGGCTTGTGGGTGAAGTTTGCTGAATGAATAAATGATGGCAGTAGCAGTAGCTTGAGCTCCTTCTGGGCCCTCACTGGGGGCCAGGACACTGAGTGCTTCCCAACCACTCCTCTGGTCCTCACAGTGGCTCGAGAGATCAGAAGCGCTACTGTCATCGCTGATTTACGGGTGAGATTATGGAGCACAGGGAGGTGCGTAACTCGCCCAAGACCTCAGGGCTAGCGAAGGACACCAGGGGTTCCTGCGGGGCCTCCTCCCAGCCCCACATGTGGTCCGGACACCTGTTCAGAGCCGGGCTGTGCCTGGTGTAGGGGCAGCAGCAGTCAGGGCCCCCAGGACGGCCCCCGCACGAGAGAGCCGTGGGGGCCAAGGGGAGGGCGGGCCCCTCGTGACGCCGCTTGGGCAAGTCCCTCAGTCGCCGTGTGCCTGGAAAATGGGTATCCCAGTGGAGCCCCCGATGGGGCTGTTGCAGAGACGACCCTCTGCCAACTCCGGGTCAGCCCTTGTGGGACGTGTGCTGTTTGGGGGGGGGGGGGTTGCCGACTCGCTCTGTTGCCGCCTGAGCCTGGGCCCTGAGGGCGAGTCTGCATCTACTCCTCTGCCCGCGCCCCTGGCCTGGAGTCTGGCGCCCAGTAGGCACCCAGGGCTGGGGAAAGTGGGTTTGCACGCCCTCGGGGTAGCGATGGTAACAGCCTCCCTCGCAGGGCGGTCCTGAGGCTCAGCAGTGCACAGAGCCTGGCCGGCCGCTGGCACACAGGGGCCCCCCCGGATGCCAGCGCCTCCCGGGCCTCCATGTCCCCGTCTGTGCACGGGCTGCCGAGCTGCTTCTCCCCCACGCTGCTTGAAGACACGTGAGAGTGGGGGTCTGTCGGGGTCACCTGGGCCGTCCCGCCTGAGTTTTTAAGGAGGAGCGGAAGCCCTGAGCCCAGGCGCCCCTCCCCTGCTCTCGGGCACCTGCGGCCTCGGGCCCGCACACTCGTCACTCTGAACGCCAGAAGCCCGGGCTCTGCCCAGAGGGCTCCCCGTTGGGCTCACGGTGGGGAGACTGCATCATGACCCACGAGTGCGCTGCGCCCTGCGGAAGGACCGTCCGTGTGTCCTGCTGCAAGCAGCACAGGCCACGTGGCTCCTTCTGGCCGCTAAGCTGCGAGCAGCGGTGGTTCGCGCTTCTTTCAGGCAGAGACATTCGGAGCCAGGACTCGGGAATCGCCTTGCTGCCTGTCAAGGGCCGAGGTCACGGGCTGCGGTGGGCTAGCTGCCTGCCTGCCAGGAGCGCCGCCCATCTCCTGGCTCCCCTTCTCCATCGGCAGAAGGGGATGGTCGGACCCGGTTGTCTGAAGGGTCCTTTCAGTTCCAGCAGCTGTGAGTTAGCTGCTCCTGGTGGAAAGGCCCCATATGGGGGCCGACCCCTTGTTCTCAAGTTCAGGTTCACATGGCGCTTCTGGACATCTGCCCCATGCCCAGCGTCCAGGGGAGCAGACACAGCACAGCTGTGGACACCTGACCCTGGCTCAGAGCTCCTGGACAGCCCAAAGAGGCTGGGTGTGGGGGGCAGTGGGCAGGCAGCACCTACTGCATGCTAGGTGGGACTTAACTCAGGGCCTGGAGGGTCAGAGGAGGGGGCTCCCGCGTGGCAGGCATCAGGGGCTCTGAACCCACTTGGGGCTGGTGTCCGCCCCTCCCTAGGAGCAAGGACGGGCTCTGGTCTGTGGGGCCTCTGTTCCTGAACCTGCCAGGCAGTGAGGCCCAGGGGCCAGGTGGGCAGATGCGCAAGGGCCCCTGACCTCGAGGGGCCTTCCTCACCACCCCTACGCACACTGCCCAGGCGCTGCTGTGAGGAGCGGGGAGGGCCCAGGGCTTGGCCTCCCCACAGCTTCTGGAGCCTTCTGGGGGTGGCCGGTCACGCCCAAGTAGCTGTCAGACACCATGGAGGCCCCTCAGGTCCAGGCTCCGAACTGCGCCCCCTGAGAGGGATGGGTGGGTGGGGCTCGGGCCTGGGCGGCTGGCGGCCGTGGTCCTGATCCCCCGGCCCCTGCTGGCTGTGGCCCCGGCCCCTGCCCCGCCTCCGTGGGCTCAAGGTCTCCACCCACGCCCCGGGACTGATGCTGGCCCTAAAGAGGGCAGTGAACAAGCTCCTCACCGGGTGTTGAGCAGACGGTGTGGTGGCCACCGAAGTATTTCCCTGTGAATACCGTAACCGCTACGTCCCGTCACCCCGAGTCCTGTTCTGCTCACGGACACAAAGCAGATGTAGGGCGGCTTGTGCGGAAGGCTGGGCAGGGTCTGAAAACAGGCGTAAGAGGCTCATTTGCTGGTCTGAATCAGCTGTGCTGCAGGCCCCTCAGGAAAGGAGGGGTCTGGCCCGAGTGGCCTGACGAGCTGGCCAGGGGACAGAGCGTCAGGTGACAAGCCCGGCCCAGGGCTGCGGTTCGGAGCTGAGGGCCGGCCCTGACACCCGGCCCCGGAGGTGGCTCCGGGGGGGCAGCCGGCAGCCCCCATCACCGCCTGAGCGAGCAATACGGAAGGAGACGGGTGGCAGGGCAGGGACAGGGCAGCTCCGGCCGCGTGCGGCCCGCCAGCCTCCACTCCAGCGGTCCCCTCTACGTACCTGGGAGTCGGCCCTCAGCTGGGTCGCCGCGCAGCTTCCACAGGGATGGGGATTTCTTGGCTGCAAAGAAAATGGGAAGCATGTCAGCATCAATGTGGTGCTTGGCCGCAAGCCCTGGGGGGGCGGGGACCGGAGAGGACACGGAGCCTGCAGAGCCCCAGGAAGCCGACGTGGACTGCGGGGAGCTGGGTGACCACAGGAGGCCCGTGGGCAGCTCAGTCCGGCCTGGCGGGTGGGGGAGCCCTGCAGGGGTGGGGTCAGCTGGTCGCCTTCCCGCTGGGTTGGTGGTGATCTTACGTTTCTTGTCACGGTATTTCGTGTGCACAGATCACACGTTCCTGTGGTTGAAGTTCTGCAGTGAGAGGTCTCCCCCCCCCACCGGCTCCCCCGGCCCATGGACCCTCTTCCGCTGGCCTGCTGGGTCAGCACACGGGGCAGCTTCTTGTGTTTCCTTCCAGAGTTTCTTGATGCAAATACCAGAAAATATGAATAAATATTCCCATTCGCCCTTTTCTTCAACAAAAGATAGTCTACTACACGCACTGTACTTTTTGCATTAAACGGCGAATCTTAGAGGTAATCCCACAGACCCTCACAAAGTGACGTCTGGCTGACGTCTGCCTGTCCGTTGCTCCACCCACACGCAGCTACGGAATGTTCTGCGGAACGGCTACTCGTATACCCAGATCCCTCCGGACGGGTGGATGCTAGGTTGTCCTATTTGGGCCTTTACAAATAGCAGAGCCACGAGTACGTGTAAGTGAGACCAGCAGGATGAACTCAAAGAAGAAATGGCAAATGCATTTGTGATTTGGAGAGAGATGGTCAAATTAAGCACTATTGCGGTTTTAACATTTGGCCACAGATTCTTTCATCTTCCTCCCTCCAAAAGGTGGAGCCCAAATCCCTCCCCTTGAACAGGGGCTGGACGTGGCGACTCGCGGCTAACGCACAGAACACACGCCCAGATTCGGAACCCACGGCAACGGTATATAGCGGTTCATTGTTTCAAGCTGCTACGTGTCACACAGCCTTAGGGAACCACGGGGACAACTCTCGGGGGTTGTACTGACGTGCAGCCCTCCTGACAATGTGGAGACGCCAAGGCTTTCAAGTGAGTCCCGGCGTCACAGGGCGCGAAGCGTGCCCTTAGCTGGAGGTGGGCAGGCCGAGGCCTGGGGAGGGCTCTGCCTTCCCTGCAGCTTCCCAGTTACTCACTCACTCACTCACTCACTCACTCACTCACTCACTCAGGGATCTCCACGTTTCTGCTGGATGACGGGCCACACAGTGGTGAGCAACTGATCCTGCCTCTGCTGTGAAAAGTCAACAGGAACTATGGATGAGGAAACGAAGGCTCAGAGAGGTTGTGTGACTTGGCCAAGTCACACAGCATGTAGTGCACATGTAGGGGTGTGAGGCAGGCCCCTGGGGACCGCGCTTGCCCCGTGCAGGACAAAGTAGCTCTGCACCTCAGCCCCCGCCTCGGGGGCCCCTCCTCCCTGGGGCGGCCCTGCCTCCACGTGCTGACCTGTGGGCAGGGCTCAGCCACCCCGTCGGCCTCTGTCCTCTGCCTGCAGCACCCCGTGCTGGCTGCCCCTCCGGGGGCACAAGGGCCCATCTTGGGTGCTCAGACTGTGGGGCAGGTGGGGGACAGCGTGCGCCCGGGTCTCGGGTTCCCACCCCTGCCCAGGCTCTTGGCAAAGCCCCTTGGTGCTGACTGGTGTGGGTTTCAGCAGGCCTGGGGCCTCTTTGAAGTGGGGAGATCCAATCCCCCAGATCCCGGCCTGCCCCCAGGAACCCCACGAGTTCAGGCGTCTCCTTTTCGCTGAGAAACACCACCTGGCCCCAGCCTCTGGGTAACTCAAGCCCGCGGTGGTGCTGGCCGGCTCCAGCTGGGGTGTGGGCGGCAGCTCCTGGTGAGGGGCGTCCCGCCATGGGCCTTGGGGCCCTGCCCTCCGGTGTTCCCTCCGCACGGACCCCAGGCCCTGTACAGTGTCCGGCCTCTGCTCCCGACCCTCTGCCCTCGCCTCCCCTTTCAGCCTGCCTCGTTTCAGCCCGGGCCTCTCCGTACCCTCCTCTTCCAGCTTCCCGATTCTCACCCACTTCCAGGGAGACCGTGAGGGAGGGGGGGGGCATCAGCTGGGCCCGGGCTTGAATCCTGGCTCTGACACCTCCTGGCTGCAAAGCGGGGTGATCACAGCTCTGGTGTCAAAGGGCTGTGGCCAGGGGCTCGGGACGGGACAGCAAACCATTCACACGGCCCTGCACGCACTGAGCCTGCGGATGTTAGCTCCGAACGTGCTCACTGCTCCTCCAGGCTCCTCTCCAGCCCACCTCTTCCAAGAAGCCCTCCCAGTTATGTGTGTGTCCACCTGCGAAGCAGGTGTGATCTCGGGAGCCCTCGGGGGTGGCACTGTCCCCCCACACCGGGGGACTGGGCAGCTCAGCACACAGATGGCCCTGTCTGGTCAGAGCTCTGGGCCTCAACCCCACACGCACCCCTGGGTCTCCCGGCCTTAGTTTCCCCAGCTCTAGACGAGGGGCTCGAGCTGACTACCCCTCAGGCCGCCCCGGCCCCCATCTTCCGTGACCCGGTGACATGGCCGCTTGAGGGCCCGGCCAGCAGCAGACCTCGCTCTCGCCCTGCAGCCCCCTCGGCCTCCCTGCTGCTGACGTGCCCAGACGTGGGAGGGTTTAATTTTCCTGTTACGATGCTTTCTCAGCAGGGTGGGGCTGTACCTTCTTAACTGGCAGGGGCCCGGCCTTCCGTTTCCCATCCTGCCAGAGAGTGAGGCCACACGGCTCAGTGGGGTAGAGGCGTCTGCCCTTTCGTCCCCTCGTCCTGTCCTGGCTTTGTCCCAAATGTGTGCTGAAGCCCTAGCCCCCAGTGCCCTTGGAGGTGCTCAGGCTTGGATGAGGTCGTGAGGGTGGGCCGTGTGCCTACTCTATCCCAGCCTTGGCCCGGCGGCGCCCGTGTGTGGCGTGGCGCTGGGTGACAGGACGGGTGTGCGGAGGAGGGCATGGACGGGGGAAGGCCCAGACTGCTGGACCCTCTCCTCCACCAGCCGTCCCTCCCCAAGGAGCTCACAGCTTTAGGGGACGGCGCTGAGGCAACAGCAAGGACCACAGAGGGCGGTGTGGACACCGCCTCGACCTCATGGCCTCCCTGCAAGGTCAGCGCTCACCCCCGCTACAGCCGGAAACAGAGGCTTGCAGAGGGGAGGTCGGGCCCCAGAGGGGTGTGGGCAGGCACAGGCATCGTGACGCCCGTTAGGACGGAGCTCACAGCAGCCGGGCGTGAACGGGGCAAAGGGAGCGAGAGGGGTCTGGCCGAGGGGGGCGGGGACATGGGGTGGGAGAGGCCCCCCCCGTGAGGAGGTGACCCTCAGCGATGCATGGCCGGGCCTCGGGTGAGGTCCCTCTGGCACAGCGTCGGGGACGGGTGTCCCGGGTGGGAGGCTCGGTGAGGCTGGGGCGGTGAGTGCACGGTGCTGGCGAGGGGGCGGGCCAGCGCGGGTTTTACTGGCGGGTCAGGGGTGCCGTGGACACACACCCACCCCAGGCCCCCGCCCCACTTCCCGGATGCCCGTCAGGAAGCAAGACATAGGCGCTGTTGGGTGGGACCAGGCTGTGACGGGCAGCTGGGCTCCAGCCTGACCGGATGCAGACGGGGAAACCGAGGCTCCCAGGGCACACCAGCCTGTCCGAAGAAGAGCCTGGAGCAGGGCCCTGCCTTCCCCACCACAGTGGGAGCCACCAGCCTGGCCCACTGCACTGACTCCCCATCCTGGCCAAGCCTCCCGAGCTGCGCCTCCCTGGGCGCTGGCCTGTGGCTTGGTCCAGCCTCCCCCGCCGGCCCGCTCCCCGATGGGCGCCCTGCATGCCAGCTCTCCCAGGCAGGGGCCTCCGCTCCAGGTCAGCCGTGCCTGGCGCGGCTGGGAAAGCGTGAGGGGCACGGCCGTGGGCGCCGGCCCTCGCGGCTGCACCCACAGCCTCCCCCGCCGGCCCGCTCTCTCGGTGCCCCTGAGCCCATCCCTTGAGCCCATCCCTGCCCCTTTCCTGGCCAGCCCCGGACGGCGCGGGGTCTCCGTTCGCTGACCCTGAGCTGAGGGGCTGTGACGGCGGCTCGTTCTGACATTTATTTTACAAACATTCCCTTTTCCTTTCGCTTCAAAAGCTGCCGCTTTGCTTAAAAAACTATCTGTTACTCGAGCGCTCAGATAAACCTCTGCAGGTAAAATTATATCTGAGATATGGCCCGAGGGTCCGTTTAAGAATACCAGGCAAATTATCAGCTGCATTTATCTTAATTACTTTGGGGGAAAGTGGAGGCTGGCGTTGGACGGGGCCGGGAAGCGGGGGTGCGTTCCGCCTTATCGGGGTGCATATTTGAGATCCTTTAACAGGAGGGAGATAAGAGGAGCACGTGGGGAGAAAACGATGTCTTCGAAATTGACAGGGAGGCGGCCGCGATTCGTGCTTAAAGGCAGGACCCGTCGCCCGCGGAAGCCGCCGAGGGCTGGCGCCGGGTACCGGCCACTCGCCTCCGTCCTCGTGCTCCTCTGAGACCAGCGTTGGGAGGGTGTGAAAGGCTCCCGACTCACGTCTTGGCCGAGTCCTCCTAGAACAAACCCCACGACTGCCGACACCACACGCCCGCACTCGGGACACGATGCAGAACCAGGGCCTTAACTCTGAGGGTACCGGGAGCCCCGGAATTTCAAGCAGGGCCCGGAGGGTCCGGCAGACGCTGCGCAGGACGGAGCTGGGGGTGCAGAACGGCCTGGGGCAGAGTGGACGTGGCAGGAGAAGGGGCTGGCTGTCCACGCCTGGGCTGCCCAAGAAGCTGCTCCCTGACCTCAGCCCCCAGGTGGCAGCGGCTCGCCTGGCGCATCCCAAAGACCCCTGTGGATCCGGAACGCGCTTGCCGGCGCTGCTGACCGCCGGCTGGCATCAGGAGCGCCGCCAGAAATCAAAGGCAGGATCCCGCCCGGCCACCACCCCCGCGAGGGACCGCCCCCGACACCTGTGCTGACCGGCGCCCTCTGGTCCCCTGGACACCAGCAGCTCTCCGGGGGCCTCGGTGCCGGAACTGCAGGATGGGAGTGACCACACTGGCCCACACAGGCTGAGCAGGGAAGGGCCGAGGAGTGAGACCGGAGACTTCAGGGGAAGAAGGTGCACAGTCTGCGGAGGTCGAGATGCTGGGGACGCACGCTCGCGTGGGGCCGCGGGGAATCCTGCGCCCTCGTCCCTGAGCGCCTGCTTCAGTGCCCACCTGTGAGACGTCTCAACCTGGGCTGCCCTCTGCCCTCACCTGCCGCCACTCGCCCAGGCACCTGCTCGCCTCTGCCACCCTCTGCGTGGCCGCGGGCCAGGCGTGCTCCTGCCCGGGCACCTGCACGGGCTGGGCCCTCCCTGGATGCTTCCTTCCCTCCTCCCCGGGGCAGCCCCAATGCTGCCTGTGCCTGGAAGGCTCCCCGAGCTGGGGGCTGCCACGGCCTCTGCCGCGAGGCCCGTCTGTCAGTCGCTTGGGGAATGTCCCTTTTTGCTCTCTGCCTACTGCTGCACCGTCCCCCGCTCCGCACAGCTGCCGCTCGAGGTGGGCCCAGGCTGCAGGGGCTCAGGCCCCACTCTCTGCCCCTTCCTGCCCAGGGTCCGGCCCAGGCTGGAGAGGAGCCGCGTCTGCCCAGCCCTGCTGCCGACCTCACAGGGCGCCTAGGGAAGCGCTGCGGCCTCCGTCGGTAAGGGGGCACGCCCCCGACCGCTCAACACAATGCCACGGAACAGGATGAAACACGCATCGGGGAGCCTGGGGATGCTCCGCGCACAGCAGCCAGTGGGCAGGGGGCTGTCGGGGCCGGCATGGGGGTACGGAGACCGTGCCCTGGGGCTCCCCATCTCTCCACGTAGCGCCCGAGTCCAGGAACGTGTGCTGGCAAGGTGTTCTGGGAACTCGTCTCACACCCTTGAGGGTAGCAGCGTACCAAGCTCAGCCTAGCACACTCCGGCTGCCCCTCACCTGGCCCTCGGAGGGTCCTTCTCCCCTGCTTAGAGGGACCCCCTGGGTCCCGTGTGCAGGGAGCACACTGGGACTCAGCGGCCCCGGGAAACCCCCAGCCGAGTCCGGGGTGAACGAAGCCGACGGTCCCAAAGCCAAGAGGCGGCTCGTCCGGGGCAGGCTGGTCGGGGCATGGAGGGCAGCGGGGCTGCGAGGACCCAGGACGGCGGCTTCATGGAAGCCGCCTGGAAAGCCACAGTGCACGGGGCGTTTTCTTCAGGGTCACCCAGCGGGCAGTTTGGCCTCGGAACTCCAGTACCAGGACCTCTGGGGCACCTCGTCCAGTGCGCTCACTTCACAGACGAGGAAATGCCCAAGGGCACACAGTGGCACAGCCAGGCCAGGGCAGCGGCCCAGCGACGCGCAGACCAGACGGCAGCAGAAGCTGGGGTGTCGGTGGGACCAACCCCGGCCTCCCGGAGAGGGGGAGGGAGACACCACTCTGCATGCCGAGTGGCGGTTCTGGAAAAGCACGAACAGCGCCCAGGCCTGCCCTTGTCTCCGAGCTCCAGCGACACAAGCCCCCAGCCCGTCTGCAGAGAAGGGAAGGGTAGGTGAGAGGGAGGGGTCCTGAGGGCCCCGGAGGGGAACTTGGAGGGTGGAGGCTGCTCGAGCCCTAGGTTGGACCCGGCCCCCGGTACGGCTGCAGACCCAGGCCTCGGGCTCTGTCCGGAGCAGACGTCTCCTCTTGGAGACCTGAATCCCTGTTGTCCGTAACTACCCTGCCCCCACCCGAGGGCCCCAGCAGAAAGGCAGGAAGCGCAGCGCCCCAGCCTCAGCGGGCCCTGGACCTTGGGCTCAGGGTCAGGCTGGGAACACCCTGGAGGGTGAAGGGTGTTCAAAGCTCCATGTGATTTTGATTTTGTGGGAAAGGCTGTCTCCGTCCTTTCCCCCAAACGACCCACACTCCACTGTTGATGATAAACATCGAGGTTGTCCTCTATCACTTGAACCGTTCAACATGGAGTCCTGTGGGCACCGTCGTGACGGCACTGGCATCTGGAGCGGCTCTGTCCGTGGCCCTCTCAGGCTCCACTACCCTTGGGTGACAGAGGGACCTTCAAACCTTTGCTGCCCAGGGTAGACCAAGGCCCAGTGCCCAGAGGCCCAGTCTGGGTCTGAAGCCTGAGTCTGAAGCCTGGGCTGGGGTCAGAGTGTGCGGGGAAGTTTACACGCTGTCACCCTGTGACCCTGACGTGTGACAGAGAAGAGCCGGGATCCAGGCGGGAGGAGGGAGAGGTGGGAACGCTGCAGAGCGGGGCTGGGGAGCCCGGAACGCACCGGGCCTCCCTGCGTGCTCTGCGGCCTCATCTGGGGCCGGGCCTGGTTCTGGCTCCTCCAGGCCTCAGGACAGGGTGTCCCGGGCAGTCCTCTCACCCGCCAGCCAGCCCATTTTACAGGAGAAGAAGCTGAGGCTGCGGCAGGTAAATGAACTGGGACACGGCTGTGGGATTCCCAGCCTGCGCCCCCCAGACCCCCGGATGGGGTTTGGAAACCTCCTGGCTTTTGGAAGCAGCCCACCTCGCCCCGAGCAGGCCTCCACATGAGAAACGGGGCCCGACGCAGAGGTCACTGTGCTCGGCGGGGCCCAGGACGGCGGGCTTCAACGAGCTGTCTCCTGAGTGACGAGATTAATGAGCTTCCTTGGCTGCGTTAATTACTGTCCCGTCAGGTTCAGAATCCTATCGGCCTCTTTTCTCAATTAAAAGTGATGATGATTTCACATCCTCAGGACCAGAGATCAGTGAATGCCCCCACGTGGGGTTCTGAGCTGGGGGCTTGGGGGAGGGCAATGGGTCCGATGAGACGCCTGCCGCCGGCCGGACTCAGGGCCGTACCCCTGGGAAGCAGGCAGGCACTCAGCCCCCGTTACAGATGAGGAAACCGAGGCTCAGCATGTAGGGGCCGGGCTGGGCGCCCCGCTCTGGCCACTTCCAAGCTCTGTCCACTCTCCTGCTGCCTCGTCCTCCACGGACAAGCCGGGCCCGCATGCTGAGAGGGACACAGGGGTTGGGGTCCTGCTGCGGGTCCCCGAGGCTGCAGGAGCTCCCTCGGCCGCAAGGGGCGTCTGCCATCACCCCAGTGCCCAGACGGGACACCAAGGCTCTGAGAAGGGGTGTGATCCACCCACAGCCACACACCCCGACGTGGCCCTGGACAGGACTGTCCCCCGGTGTTTCCTGCGAGGCTGTCCTCTGGCAGTGCAGCCTCGGCCAGTCTCTGCACAGCTGGGCTCTGAGGGCCTGGCTCAGCTCTCCGCGGGCCGGCCTGATCCAGCTGACTGAGTCCCCCGTGAAGCAGCCCCAAAGGCGCCCTTGCTGTGGGCGGGTGACCCGGGCTTGGGAGGGGCCGAGCTGGGTGGTGGTGGACCCCTGGCTGCGGCGGCCTGGCTCCGAAGAGCCCCAGATCCCAGGAGTGGGGGTGGCTGCCCTCCGTGGGGCGTCCTCCAGGCTTCGCTGCTCCAGAGGGCGGGAGGCCACAGGGCAGGAGGGTGGAGGTGGGTCCGCGGTCAGGCCGCCCTCCCCCTGCAGCCTGGCGGCCTTCGCTCCCTGACCCACAGCCCTGACCCGCCTGAGGGCCTCGCCCCGTTGCCGTCCCCCTGCCGTGCCCCCTGGCCGGTTCGCTCCCACCTGGCTTTGGACCCCGGCTCTGTGGCCCTCGCAGCCTCCGGGGCCTCCTCTGGCTGCAGCGGGGGAGGAGCACGTGTCTCCCTCTCACTGGCGCTGTCGGGCTGTCCAATGGGCCAGGCCGGCCACCTTTGTTCACATTCATTCCTAGTTCCTGAGGCCCGGTAGGTGCTCACGTCTGGGGAGCCCTCGGCTTGTTGGGGTGACGTCTGTGGGTAGCGGGGGGCATGCAGGCCGGGGGAGGAGGCCAGGCGGGGCCGCCCCTTCCTCCTGGAGACACTTGGGACTTAGGGCCCGAGGGACGTGAGGTGTGACAAAGTGCAGGGAGCCAGGGCCCCGCCCACGGCCTCCAGCCCGTGTGCCGGCTGCAGGGCCAGCTTGCCTCACTGCCCACCCCCAGCCCTCACGCTGGCTCTGCCAGGGCTCAGGGTCACCGTCTCACCAAGGCCCCTCCGGCATCCTCCCTGCCGGTTCCTTCCCTGACGGCACCTGTCACCTCCCCTCCTAGAACACAAAGCCGGGAGGGGGGTGGTGGTGGGAGGGGGCTGGACGGGGCTCCCCCCCCGCTGTCCCCAGAGCTCACCCAGGGCCCGGCCGCAGGGGCACCACTGTCCACAGATGGGAAAGCCAAGGCCGAGGCCACGGAGCCAGGGGCAGCGCGGGGACGGAGCCACGCCCGTGCTAAGCCACCCACCCGTGCCTCGGCCGGACACCCCTCCGCAACCTCGCCCCAGGCCCGGGCAGGGAGCCCCCCCATCCCGGCACCCACCAGCTCTGCGTGGAAGGGGAAACCGAGACCTGGAGGGCGAACGTAGAGCCAGCGGGTTGCGGAGCGGGGCTGCAGGCCGACGGGCGGGCGCTCACCCACGCAGCCCGTGTTGGAGACAACAGGGCCGCTGGGCCTCCAAGGCAGCGACGGCTCTTCCTGGAGGCCGCCCCGTCCCAGCCTCTCATCTACCCTCATCTACCGTCTGCTCACTTGCTCACGCCCTGCTGTCCCGTCCGCCCTCCTCTGGGGCCGTAGGAAGGAAGGAGGGCTCCGGAGCGAGACCTCCAGGCCTGTGCCGCTGCCCCGCCCCCCCGGGTGGGGCAGCCTCCCTGGCCTCACCCGGCCCCACCCTCTCGGACACGCCTACTCAGCCGCTTCTCCTCACGGACAGAGCTTTGCATTAGTTTTATGTGTTTCTGCGTCCCCCAGTGCCAAGGACCCTGCCCGGATGAGCACGTGTTTCTTCAAGGAGGGGGAGGGGGCTGGCACCCGCCCCCACTCTTCTTCCCGCTGACGGGCTCACGGCTGCATGAGCGCCTGGCGCCCACCCCGCCTGCTGGGCTTGGAAACGGGCAGCCGCTGGAGCCAGGAAATGCAGCACAGAGGCAGCTCTCCGAGTTTTTAGGAAAAGCCAGAAATCTAGGTTTTAAAGTGAAATCTCCCCATTTTGAAACTCTGGCAACAAATTCATATAAGACAAAATAAGGACAAAATAAGGACAAAATAAGGATAAAATAAGGAGCGCCTGGGGCGCCTGGGCCTGGGGCTGCTCTCGTGACCTTTCTTTGGGCGGGGTCCCTCCCAGACTGGGCCCACCGTGGGGGGGGGGGCGGCCACGTTCACCCAGCCGCTCATTCACTCATTCACCTGGTGGCCAGGCTCCCCTCCAGGCGCTGGGACAAGACCGTGGACAGAACAGGATGGACACGGACCCCAGTCCACGAGGCCCAGTTTAGGGCAGTCAGGATGTGAACACAGGTCCCCCAACGCCACGGCTGGTTTAGGCCTGCGGTACCCTGGAAAGTTCTAGGATTCCCGGAACCTTCACTACGGGTCAGAGAGGTCACTCCACGTGCCCCAGGTCACACAGCAGGCTGCATGGGCTGCAGAGAGGACCAGCTGGGGGCGGTCGAGCAGAGGGGTGGCAAGCTGAGCACTGTGGCCTTGAGCCAGGCCCCCACCCAGGCATGTTGCTGGCCTGAGGCTGGCCTGGGTTCCAGCAGGGGCAGAAGCGTTCAGGCTCTCCTCCCCGGTGGCAGATGCCAGCGGCTGCCTGTCACTGCCCGTCACCTGACCACCCACAACGAGCAGGCGGGCCTCGCCCTTTCCAGACCCACTGCCAGCCGCCTGCCTGGTAAGGGTGGGGTCCCTCCCTGGGGAGGGCAGGGCTGGCTGGTGGCGCGGCCTGCTAGATCCCCAGGACACTGGAAGGGAGGACGGGGTCCCCTCCAGTGTGTGACGAGCAGGAGAACTTGCTCCTCACTCTGCAGATGAGCCCAGAGGGGTCGAGACAGTTGCCCATGAACACACAGCCGCCACGCTGCAGGGCCCGGAGACCTGGGCTGGCCTCTGTCTGGCTGCATCCCTGGGGCCCCTCTCTCGCTGGACCGGGCCACCATCTCCTGCCAGGTGACTGTGATGCCCCGTCCCTGGTTTCCCTGATGGCTCCTGTACTTCACTCTCCCCAGAGCAGCCAGGGGGTCTCTGCAAGCACGGAGGGGGCCACATCCCCCCCTGTAAATACTCCACAGCATCACTGGTATTGGAATCAAGTCCCACCCTGGCCCATAAGCCCCTGCGCCATCGGGGTCTTGCCTCCTGGGCCTTCTAGAAAGCCTCGAGCTCACGCACACCTCGGGGCCTTTGCTTTGAGGTTCCCTGTGCCTGGAACGTTCCTCTTAGACGTTCCGTGTCGGCTACCTGGGCTCTGGGCCCCTCAGCTCAGTGCACCTCCTTGGAGAGTCCGAACAGGAGTGATTCACCTTCTAGTCTGCGTCTCGTTGCATGTGGCTCCTCCACCCCCGTCTGTGCCCAGACAGTGCGAGGGGCGGGGCACACGGGAGCTGTGGGCTGAACTGCGTCCCCCGCCAAAGATATCACCAAGTCCCAACGCCCGGCACCTGTGAATTCAGCCTTATTTGGAAATAGGGTCTTTGTAGAGGTGACTGATTTAAGATGAGGTCATCCTAGGTTAGGGAAGCCCTAAATCCAGTGACACCGTCCTTATAAGAGACAGAAAAGGAGAGACACAGACACTGAAGAGAGACCATGTGAAGACGGAGGCAGAGACTGGAGGGATGTGGCCACAAGCCAAGGACGCCTGGAGCCCCAGGAGCTGGAAGAGGCAGGAGGGACCCTCCCCAAGAGCCTCCAGAGGGAGCGCGGCTTGACCAAGCGTCCACTTCTCTGTGAACAGTCCACTCTGGCCAGAATGCTTGGGGTCATGCTGCCCCCTCCTCTCCACCCCGACATCCAATCCATCAGCAGCTCCCGTCGGCTCCACCTTCAACCACATCCAGGGTCTGACGTCCTCCCGGCACCTGCACCTCAGTGGCCCTGCTCCCACCTGCTGGACCACTGCAGTCACCTTCCTGCACCCGTCACCACCTCCCCACTGCCTTCTCCCAGCAGCTGCCAGAGCAGGACCCCTGCCCGGAGCCCTCGCACACCCGACCCAGGGCCTTCACCTCGGCCTCCTCTGGCCAGAGCCGGGCTCCCCAGACAGCCACGGACGGCTCGTCTCCGGCCACAGGCCGGCCGCTCAGCGGGCACCTCTGACCACTGGGTCCACCTCAACACCTTGTCCCCAGGACTTGCTATCTCCTTGCCCTGCTTTATCCAGTTTTAATTTAAATTTCAGGGACTTCCGTGACTCCGCGCTCCCGATGCAGGGGGCCTGGGTTCAATCCCTGCTCAGGGAACTAGATCCCACCACATGCCACATCTAAGAGCCCACATGCCGCAACGAAGATCTCGCACGCGGCAGTGAAGACCCCGCACGCCGCAACTAAGACCCGGCGCAGCCAAATAAATAAATATTTTAAAAATGTCATCATGAAGTGCATCATACGTAGAAAAGCACGTATTTACGTATATCCATAGAGCATGCACGTTTATACAGCGTATACGTGCGCGTACATATGTGTACACACACACACACACACACACACAGCACGTACGAGGGAGTATGTGTACACACACATACACGCACACACAGCACGTAAGGGGGAGTATGTGTACACACACGCACACACACAGCACGTAAGGGGGAGTATGTGTACACACACACACACACACGCACACAGCACGTAAGGGGGAGTATGTGTACACACACACATGCACACACAGCACGTACGGGGGAGCACGCCGCCCTGAAGACCCCTGCGTCCCCACTGCCCCTGCGGGGCTTCCCCACACGGGCAGGCCTCCAGCCTCCATCGCAGGCGGCAGTTTTGCCCGGGTGCGATCAGACTCCACGGTCTCGCGTTCCCCTCCTCTGTCCCCCACTCTGTTTGCCAGCATCCTGCCATTTCACGGCTAGCTCTGCGGCGTCCCCCGGGGCGCTGACATCGCACCTGCAGAGCTGCAGCGGGGGCGGGTGGGGCTGAGCCACAGTGAGGTGGGGGACGTCCTTTCCCCGCACACTGACCTGAGCTCAGGGTTCCTGGGGGACCTCCATGGACCGCACTCTGGGGGTCTCTGGAGGCATGGCCCACGCTGTGGTCTTGGAAGGCGAAGCCCCCGTCCCCTCGCCTCCCTGCAGAGGGGCCCGATGCAGAGGGCTGGCCAGGGAGGGGCCCCGGCCCCACGGGGTGCAGCCCGAATAACGCAGATATTCATCCCAGACAAGCCCTGGCTCTGTTGGCCTCCGAGGGCGGCGCTGGCGGAGGCCCGAGGAACGTCCCTCCCTTCCCAACCCTCTGGCTGTTTTCCTTTCATCAGCTGCAGAGAAGGAGGGAAGAAAGGAAGAAAGTGCAATACTTTGCAGGGACCGAAAAGGCACTGTGACCATGTGCTGCCTTCATGGCCACGGGGTGCCCGACCTGGGGAGTCCTTTCCCTCTGGCCTTCAAGATTGTGGTGGAGGGGGGCCGGCCTCGAGCCAGCGAGGGTCTGTGGGGACTGGAGGGGACGAGGCCCCGTCCAGGAAGCCTGTGTGAGCCAACCCCTGGGGACCGGAAGGGGGCCTGAGAGAGACACGGAGGAGCGAGAAGATTCCGGAAGGGCAGTGCTGTGCATACAGTTGGTGCTAAATGAGCATCTGCTGGAATGACGTCTGGGTGGCCGGCAAAGCCGTTCCGAGCGCCCTGGAGCCTGTGACCCTGACCTCTCTTTAGGCCTGTCCCCTTACACTGCCCTGATGGCAACAGCCCTCTCCCTGTCTGTCCGCAAGCTTTAATTCCCCTTTGTTTCTGTAAAGCTTGTATTGCTGCTCCAAAAACGGACTAAAGGGGGCTTAGGAAAAACGATGCCTACACCACAGGTGGTCAAGACAGAAACCTAAAGCCAAAAACCTCATAGGAGGTTCAAAGTAAGCTCCCCGCTTCCGGGCCACCAAGGCAAAAAGGGAACAAAGCACGGTGCGCTTGTCTCTTCCGTGATCCGACCAGAGGGGAGCACACATCGTAAACAGTTTTCCTGCAACCCTGCTAATCAATCCCTACCTCCCAGCATTGTGGTGAGATTAAAAGAGACGCCAGCTAAACGTAAGGTAGATAGCTAGCGGGAAGCAGCCGCATAGCACAGGGAGGTCACCTCGGTGCTTTGTGACCGCCTGGAGGGGCGCGATAGGGAGGGTGGGAGGCAGGGAGACGCAAGAGGGAAGAGATATGGGAACGTATGTATATGTATAACTGATTCACTTTGTTATAAAGCAGAAACTAACACACCATTGTAAAGCAATTATACTCCAATAAAGATGTAAAAAAAAAAAAAAAGAGACGCCAGGTGTCACACGCCTGGCCCGTAGCGTTTGCTCAGCGGCTGTAAATTCTCTCCTCTGTGTTACAGGTGAGGAAGCTGTGGCTCAGAAAGGCACATGGCATTCGAGGTCATGGTACAGAGAGTGACTACAGCAGGCCAGGTGCCGAGACTGGCAGCCAGGGCTCGTCCTCCACTTTCCCTTCTTGCGGGGGAGGGGAGTCCCGGCCCAGGCGTTGCCTGTGTCTGACCGCGTGCCCAGCCGAGGTCCTAGAGCTGCCATGAGCCTGGAGGGGCAAATCACCAGGGCCAGTCTCTCCCCAAGGCATGCATGGCAGCTCTGGGGGCCGTGGGCACAGGGACCTGCCACGCGTGGTCTGCCCTCCTAGGCCGCTGGGGGCTTCTCACCTCGCTAGGAGGGACCGCTGGAGACCCAGATTGTTAAGAGGAGATCTTGAGCGGGGAGAACATAGAGTAGGGAAGGACGGGGCAGTGCACGCCTTTTGGCAGGAAGGTGACCCTCCAGGGACACCGACCCGGGGGTGGCCATGACCCGGGGTAACCCTGACCTGGGAGTGCTCTTGACCTGAGGTGACCCTGACCTGGGGGTGACCCTGACCTGGAATCAGGCCTGTGGAGGCTGCAGCCTGTATGTCCTGCTGCTCTGGGATGAGGGGACCAGAGCCTCAGGGGCTGAAGGACATGCTTGCCATGGGCTCCAGCTGACGGGAGAGGAAGGGGAGGCAATGTGCTGTCCCACTCCCTGCCCGGCTGGCGTGTGCCCATGGTCCCCTGGCTGTCTCCCAGGCAGCGGGAGCGAGCCCCACTACACGCACTAGAAAGCGAGGCCCTGCCCTTGACCTGGGGGCTCTGCAGCCTCCCCACTATGGGACCAGGGACCCCGCCCTGGCCATTGTCCGTAGGGGCAGGTGGTGTGAGCGGCAGCCCGGGGCAGGTGGACCCCAGAGAGAAGGGTCCTGGCCCCGCTCACGAGCTGGGGGCCCAGGCCAGTCAGCTCCCTCTCAGGAGAGTGGGACCGAGGCCGTGTGGTGTCGTGGTCACAGCACATGCACCACCATTTCCCTGCTGTGTGACTTCAGGCAAATGACCTAACCTCTCTGAGCCCCATTCAGCCACCTGTCAATGGGTCTGACAAGCGTCCGTACCTCACAGGGTCTGTGGGGTTACCTCAGACAGTGTTTGTAAAGCACTGAGCTCATTATATGCTTCAGTGAATGTAAACTATTATTTCATTACTATTATTTTTGTATTAATTCACCTCTCCCATTGCCCGGAGGATGCACAGACAGGCCTGGATGTAAGAGATGAACTTAGATATTTTAAAAGTGATGTTAGGAAAACATCTCTCTGGGACCCCATTTCCCCATCAGAAAAATGGGTATGACAAGCCCTGCCCACCCCCGGGGCTCTGCTGGGAGGATGGTGTCTCAGCTGAGCTGGTTCTCGGAGGCCTGGTGACTCCCTCCCGGTCTGTGCCCCTCCCCTGCCCCAGGTGTCCAGGAGATCGTGCCTATCACAAGGTTCCTGCCCAGGCAGGCTCTGAGGCAGGCAGTGTGCACACGCACGTGGGGAACTCTGGTGTGCACGCACACGTCCAGGCGCACGCACTGGCATACACACACAGGCAGCTCTGGGCCAGCCGCTTCTGCACAGGGACACCGGCCCCCCAAAGCCCTGCCGCCTGCCCGGCTGAGGCTGGCCGCTGGCTCCCGCTGGGGTCACAGAGGCTGGAGAGCGAAGGCTGGGCGCCATCCCGATAGGTTGGCCTCAGGCACCTGCAGGGGGCGGCCGACAGATGCCACCACTTCCAAGCCTGCAGGCACGGCCGGTTGATCTTTTTTATCCCTAAAACAATGTGCTTATGCTAATTTTAAGAAAAAGACTGGAGGAAATAATAGAAAAGCAACTTGGAAGCCCAAAACGCCATCCGTAGGACTCGGTCACCGTGTCACAGCCGCCAGGAGCCCTGGGGAGCCGTCTTGGAGATTAACGGGGAGCCAGCGGGCTGCGGCTGAGACGCCCACCCTGTGCGGCCCCAACAAAGGAGCGAGGTACCAGCGGCGCACGCGGTGTAATCTGTCTCGTAAAAACCAAACAGAAGCCGTCTAGGCGCCAGACCCGTGCCCACGGAGAGGATTCTGGAAGTTTGCGGAGGGGATTGCAGGGGACTGACAGGGCCTCACCTGCTCACTTTTTAAACATCTGTGCCTGAGCTTCTGACACAGAGCAGAAATTGCTTTGATGATGAACAGAGTCCAAGAGGCACCTTCTGAGGAAGCCCGTCCCCCTCTGCTGAGCTTAAGATGCGGGTCCCCGACCGTGGGGGATGGGGGATGCAGGAGGTGGGGTGCTCCTCTGGGGGATGGGGGCTGCACCCCAGAGGCTCTGCAGGGCACCTTCAGGGAGGGGCGGGGCCGCCCCCCCCGCAGACCCGGAGGTGAGCAGCCATGCCGGCCCCTCCCCCCACGCCACCCGAACCCCACCCCCACCCCCACCCCCACCCCCCCCGCGCTGGAACGCAGCTCTGGGGTCCACGCATGCGCAGTTTCCTGGCTGCTGTGTCCTCTGGCCAGGCTGGGCCGTCGCGGGGCCTGGCTGGGCACCATGGCTGGCGGTGGCAGCGAGCCAGCTCCGGAGCCCCGTGGAAAGTTGTCCCTGGCTCCTGCCACCTTCCAGCTTTTCACAGCTCAGCTGCTTTTAATTAGTTTCCTTCAAAGTCCCCAACAGCAATTCAGCCACGTTAGCACCCGCGCATCAGCCTTGGGGGGGCGGGGGGAGGGGGAAGAATGCAGGAACCATCTTGAGCTGTTCAAGGGCAGGGGCTTTTCTGCTGCTGGGGCCAAGAGCTGCGGGCTGGAGGGCGTTTGGGGCCTGGGCCGTGGGGCGGGCCGGCAGGGCCTGGATGGGCTGTCGACAGCCAGGACACTGTGGCCACGCTGGGGCGGCTGGGAGGGGCTGGTCTTCACTGTCCGGACACTCCAAACCTTGTCTGCATTTCCTGGGGGCCTGTAGGGCCCCCCCCGCCCCCGCCACACTCTGCGCTGCTCCCGTTCATGCTGCCGGGCTGGGGACCCAGGCCCACCCTCTCTCAGCCTCTTCCACCCACGATCCCCTCCAGGCCCTGAGGTGCAGATGCAAATGCCCAAAGGGGCGGGGCGAGAACACAGGTGAGGTGGGTGCGCTGGGGGTGGGCAATAGGGAATGGCGGGGACTGTGGCCAGCGGGGGCCTCAGGCCCCAGCTGACTGCTTCCTGGCGGCATGATGGGCCCAGTGTGGAAGCTTCTCTGGGGTTTCCACCAGAAGCTTGGATTTCCCTGTGGAGTTCTATGGTTTTAAAAACAGCTGGGGCCAACTAAATACACAAGGTGGATTTGACCCGGGGCTGCCAGTCTGCAATCCCCATCCTGCTTGTGGGTGCGCCCGAGGCTCAGGGCTTGACCCTTCTTGTTCTGCCTTATTTCTACTCCTGGACCCTCCCTGCACCTGCAGATGTTCCCTCTGTGGGAACATCTGCTTCCTGCCCGCCCAGCACCCATCCTCCTGTTCCTGGCAATAGCACCTTGGGTTTCCTCTGGGAAACCACCCTCCCCTCTACTGTGAGCATGTGGTTCCGGTGGGGCTGACCCTCCCCTGTTTTATTAGACTGAATTCTGATGACACTATTTGAGCACCTGGATCCAGCTATGCCTGAAGCTTGCCCTGCATAACCCAGTTAAGGTAAGCCAACAGAGTCTCCTTTCTACTTAACCTATTTTGAGTTGAGTTCTAGTCCCCTGTGGCTGAAAAGCATCCTGACCAATGTAAGTCATGGGGGTGGGGGTGGGGCGGTCACAGGTGACCCTGCTGGGTGTCAGTTTTGCTCTGGGTCAGCCGCTGGCTCTCTGGAGGCGCCCAACGCGCCCAGTGATCTGCTCGTTACCTCTCTCCTCACCCGGCCACCCGGCCTCGCCTCTCTCCCCGTGGTCTGAGCCTCCTTCCCACTGTCCCCCACCTGCCAGCTGAGAAGAAACAAACCACCCCGAGTGCATTTGTTCACACACTGGCACC
The DNA here is from genome assembly GCF_964270905.1 of Leucopleurus acutus. Classification (NCBI taxonomy): domain Eukaryota; kingdom Metazoa; phylum Chordata; class Mammalia; order Artiodactyla; family Delphinidae; genus Leucopleurus; species Leucopleurus acutus. Next base: position 1,430,820 of record NC_139162.1, read on the forward strand.
TGCCTCCCGCGCCCCGTGGGCTGCGAAGCCGCATCCCGCACCAGAGATTTCCAGACTGCTCTTGTCCACACTCCCGGAGCCCCGGAGGTTCTGGGGCCCAGCCCTCCTTCTCTCCGCCGAGAGGGCCTAAGGGGATGAGTCCGTAAGGGGATACGGCGACAGGACGGCCTCCGATTCGTCCTCATTTAGGTTAAAAAGGCAAATAACCCTTCACACCGGAAGCTCACTAACACATCATTTGAAACGCCCCCGCTGCTGAGCACCAGTTTGTCTCGCCTCTGAAGGGCTGACTGCACTTCTTTTTTTTTTTTTTTTTTTTTTTTTGTGGTACGCGGGCCTCTCACTGCTGTGGCCTCTCCCGTTGCGGAGCACAGGCTCCGGACGCGCAGGCTCAGTGGCCATGGCTCACGGGCCCAGCCGCTCCGCGGCATGTGGGATCTTCCCGGACTGGGGCATGAACCCGTGTCCCCTGCATCGGCAGGCGGACTCTCAACCACTGCGCCACCAGGGAAGCCCCTGACTGCACTTCTTGAAGTCCTCACAGGCGAAATGACGCGGCATCTGGCATTTGCTTTAGAAAATGCAGCGAGCATAAGCACGGGGGCAGGGCACCAGGTGTTAGCAACTATCGCAGCGGGTGATGGGCAAGAGCTCGGGATGCCTTTCTTGCTACCTTTGTTTATATTTAGAAAGGTCCACCATAAAAACAGTTATCCTGTAAAACAACTACCACCACAAAAATTCCACCTGTTTTTCTAAGGATCCCAGAATTGCCAGGGAGCTGTGGGCCACCTGACGGCATGTGGACACTGTCTGCGCCGTCAGCTCCAGGAGGAAAGCTTTCTGGAGGGAGGGTCCCTCAGCGTGGTGAGGGCAGGGGGCGGTCCCTTGTGGGCGTCTACGCAGACCAAGAGAATGCGCGGTCCAAAGTGGGCACCTGTGAGAGTGCAAGGGCAGTGAAAGAATCCAAGCTATTAATTCATAATAATTGCAAAATAGAAAGGGTCCCGGATCGAGATGAGAAATAAGGAAGTAGAGATCCACACAGTACAAGTGGGATGCACGCGCGGGGCCCCTGCGCCTTGTGCTGGGGCTGCTCCCCAACCCCAGTGTGCCCTCCACAGGCCGCCTGCCAGCCGCCTGACCCCATCCGCCCCTCCCCTCCCTGCGTCTGGACCTTGTAAAAGTCCAGTGTCCTGATCTCTACATATCTTCCACATATTTGAGCACTGGTATGTGTGGCTGGTGTAGCATTTATGGTCTTATCTTCCTAGGGTGAACTGGTCTTTTTATGGGGTCTTTCTGTTCCCCTCGGGTTGGTCAGACGAGAGAATCAGCAGAGCCCGGGGAAGCTTAACTGGCCATGTGACGCTGGGCACACCCTGCCCCCCCACCCCCGCCTCCCCGCGCCCAGCTTGTTTCCCCACCTGGAAAATAACCTGGTGAGGGTGACGAATGGCCAGTGGGCCTGCAGGGACTGAGGGCCCCAGAGACAGCAGAGTGAGGCCGTGGGGCAGGCGTGCCCCGCCCCCACCACGCCCTGCTCCTGGCGGAGCCGTGAGCGCTCAGAGAAAGCGGTGAACACTGCAGGCCTGGGGCACAGCTGTGGACCCAGGTGGACAGTGGAGGGGTCAGACTGTGACTGGGGGCCAGGCCCCACTGGGATGCCAAATGCCTGTCTCCATGGGAACCTTCGAACACTGCATGTCCACGCGGCATTCTCATCCCAGCACGCTGTGCTCCGGAGTTTACCATCCTGCCGCGGGCAGCATCTACTCCTGGTGCCCGAGTCCTCCATCCACCTGTCCACCTGGGTTACTCAGCCTCCTGAGGTGGATGGGAAGCTCCTGGAGGGCAGGGCCTAGTCTGAAGGGTGCACTCTTGTGTCTGCTGCTCGGCACAATGCCTGGCAAAGGCAGTCATCCAGCCGTCATCCACCATCTACCCACCCGTCATCCATGCATCCGTCCATCCATCCACCCATCCACCCACCGTCCACACACCATCCACACATCATTCACCCATCCATCCACCATCCACCCATCCATCTACCCACCATCCACCCGTCATCCATGCATCTATCCATCCACCCATCCATCCACCGTCCACCCACCATCTACCCATCCGTCATCCACCCGTCCACCCATCATCCACTCACCATCCATCCGTCCACCATCCATCCACCCACCATCCATCCATCCACCATCTACCCACCCATCCATCCATCCACCCACCATCTACCCACCCGTCATCCACCCACCATCTACCCATCCGTCATCCATCCATCCACCCATGATCCATCCACCCATCCACTCACCATCCATCCATCCACCATCCATCCGTCCATGCACCCATCACCTTCCACCCACAATCCATCTATCACCAGGACTAGAATTCTAGTCTTGGGGCCCTGAGTGCTGTACTTCACCTCCCAGCTCAAAGTAGGGCTGCCGGTGCTGTGATGCTTTGGAGTAAGCAACTGCCCCCCTCCCCCACCAGGTGAACCCCCTCCCCCAGAGAGGACCTGACACGATTGGCACTGGATGGCATGGGTGCCCGCAGCACAGACACCATCTCTGACACCGACAGCTCTGTTCCAAGGCTGGGAAGGGGACACGCCCTCCTCCCCAGTGCTCACTCCTGGTCAGCTCTGTGATCCCATGGGGGGAGGGACCTTACGCAGCCATCTGGGGACTGGGTCCTTTTTCTCCTTGAGTCTATGGAGGGTTCCAGGGCCTCGTGGGCCAAAGAGCCGGCAAGGGGCCGGGGGTGGGGGAGCCAGACCAGATCCAGGACATGGTCCGTCCCTCTCCTCAGGGAGACACTCCTGCATCTCCCAGAGGGAGACACTACCTTGCTGGCTCCGGGCCGTTCCCATCCCCGTCCCATCCCTAGGCACCTTCCCTGGGCTGGCGCGGCCCCCAGCCACAGTAACCCGCTGTGCTGGGGGCCCTTGAAGACCCTCCCGTGCCACCTGGAGAGCAGGGCACCTCTGTCCGTTATCAAGATGCCAAGAGGCACAGACGGAGCCAGGGCGCGATACCTGCTCACCCTCCGCCCGACTGGGGTCCCTGCACCGTGGCGCCCAGCTGACCCGCAGCCGAGCAGCCCTCCTGTTGCCGCTGCTGTGTTTTCACAGCTGAGAGCGGGGACTGATCGGAGAGGCTGGGTCCCAGGCCCCGAGGAGGCCACTGGGTGCGGAGGTTCCAGAAAGCAAAGTGCTTCCAGGAACCACAGTGACCGCGGGACTGTGCTCCTTCCCAGCCAGCCTGGGTAGGGTGCTCCTAGGAGAGCAGAAGTCACCCGCAAAGGCCTAAGTGTGGGCCCCTCTGCCAGCAGGTGGGGCCTCAGTTTCCCCATCTGGAGAATGGAGCCAATTTTCGAGCTGCCAGACGCCGGCGGAAGCTGGGGTCACGAGGAGGCTGAGGTTCAAAGGCTGCCACAGGCTGGGGCGGCACCCGGGCTCGGGTGTGCTGACCCTGGAGGTCAGGCTCGTCCACTGGTGTCCCCGTCCCCTCCCACCATGAGGGCCAATGGCTCCGGGCTCCCCAGCGATGGCCACGACGGCAGATGCTGACAGGAGCAGCTCACCTGGACCCTCCATTCACCCCAGGCTGCCACCTCCATCGCCTGATGTGTGAGCAGGCGCGATGATGTAATCCGCAGCTCCTCCCTGAGGAATCGAGGCCCAGAGAGGGCGGGGCACTGTCTGGGGCCACACTCTGCTTGTGTCAAGCAGAGCCTGGCAGGCGTGGGGACTGGGGTGGTGGCTCCCACCTCCTGGGTGCCCTGCCCCTGGGGCCGCAGTGCTCCTGCTGGCCTGTGGGCACGGTCCAGCCCTCCCACTTAGGTGGCCCTGGGCCCAGCCACACGAGCACAGCCAGCTGGGACCAGCCGGCCTTCCGCCAACCCAGTGCCGCCCCTGAGGGCCGGGGCGGGACCAGCAGAAGCGCCGCTGCCACCCGCAGAATGACGAAAAGTGATCAACTGCAGCTGTGTGAATCCCCTAGCTGGGGCTGCTTGTTACACAGCAGTGGGTAGCTGTAGTCCTCAAACCTCTCAGCTTTAGCTTTCTTCTCTAAGTGGGGTGTTGAGTGGATTCAACAGGATGGTGCAACTCAAGCTCTGAGCACAGTAAGTGCACACCAGTGACGGCTGCTGTAACGTCATCACCATCAGCTCTGTCCCGGGACCCATGAAAATGACTGTTTTCCCGTGGGAAAGCGACTTGGATCCCACCTGACCGTCTGCTCACAATCCCTGTCCCAGACGCTCCGGGCTACTGCCAAGGACGCAGATCCAAGTTCATGTGCAGAACTGCTGTCCCCCTTCCTCGGGGTGCCGGCCAGCCCATCCTCCTCCCCAGTGAACGCATCTTTGCACCCAGATGTGTCCTGAGCAGGGGGACCTTGGTGAGAAGTGAGGGGAGGGCCCCGTGCCCCTCTCGCCCCCCCCTCCGCGGTCACCGTAGGAGCCCCTCGGACTCCGCAGCGGGAGGGGCAGGGATCAAAGCCTCATCCGAGGGAGGGGACGCTCACTTCCTCCAGCACTGTCTCTAGTTGCTGAGAGAAAGCGCTTTCTGAGGTCTTTGTTTTGTTTTCTCTGACTCAGCTTTGTCCAGCGTGCTGACGGAAGCGGCGCCGTCTGCCATGTGCCAACCCGGCCCGCACAGAGATGCCTCTGACCTGTGCCCCAGGGTCCTGGAGCCCTAACACCCTGGGGCCTGTGCCCCAAACGGGAGGCTCGGGGATGAGGGCCAGGTTCCTCTCTCGACTGTCACTCCCAGATGCCAGGGTGCCAGGACGTCTGGAACAAGGGGTCTGAGGTCGTCTTAGCCTGGGGGTTTCCAACTTTTGCAGCCACTGAAACCTTGGTTCATGTCTAAAAGCAATCTCACAGAGAGAATCTATCTATCTATCCATCCATCCGTCATCTATCTGTCTCACACATACATACAGGATACCTATATAAATAAATATTTGCACTCTTATTTACTGACTTAGGAGGACGCACAGCCTTGCCCTCCCCTCCTCCTGAGGACCCTGAAATCTGCCCACCTCCCTCTGTCCTCACCCTCCCTTCCCCAACAGCCGGGAGAGGGGCGGGCAGACCCTGTGATGAGGGACAGACGATGCGGGGGGGAAAGGCCCAGGCCATGAGGCTGGGAGGGCCGCTCCCACCTTAGGTCCGGGGGCGGGCGCACGACACAGACCTGCTGCCCCAGGGCATCCTCAGGCCACGGAGACCCGGGAGTGGTGAGCACGAATCCACCAAGGAGAGGCTTCCCAGGACCTTCTGCTGGGCGGGCGGGTGGGACAGAGGCCTGAGCCATGCGGTCTCTCTGCCCCCCTCAGGAGGGTCTCCTGTGAGGCCAGTGCAGCAAAGGCGGAGCCGAGCGGGTGAGAGGCCGACTCGCAGGCATCGCCCGGGGAACCTGAGCATCCCAGGGCCCTCTCGACCCCACACGCCAATCAGGAGTTGTTCTGTCACCTGTACTCAAGAGAATCGACGCATGAGAACGCGGTCAAGCTGAAAGTGGGGTGACAAGGAGAAAGGACCCAGAGTGGGGTGTCAGATGGGAACGGAAGATGAGCGAACGGACAGCAGACAGCCCCGCGGGTGACCCCGCCTGTGCGGGCGCCTGGGGGAGGGGCTTCGGCCGGCAGCGAGATGACCAGCGTGGGCTGAGGTGGCAGAGCCCACCTGGGACAGCCCGGGGCCGTGGCCTTTGGGGACAGGTGTCCGGAGGGGAGGGACGGTCTCAAGGCAGTCAGTGCTCTCGGTGGTGGGGGCCATGTGGTGGGATGGACAGACGGCCTCCTGGAGCTGACATCGGGGTTCCAACCCCTACCCCTTGCTGGGTGTGTGACCTCGGACGCGTCCCTGCAGCCTCGGAGCCTCAAATGGGAACTGTAGTGTCTTAATATTACCTGCCCGGAGGGGTACAGCGAGAGGAACACCAATCATCTGGGCAAAATCCTAGCACGGTGCCTGGCACGTGGTGCATGGAACGGCACAGGACCCCAGTAACCCACATGTGCACCTTATATAACATTACACATATACTCACACACAGTTGAATGTTTAGGGTGATACGCCGTATACAACACTATATAATATACACTGTTATGCGTGTAACAATATATCACGCACGATAACCTGTGTACCTACGTGTCGTCTACGTGTCCACCCGCCCACCTCCAGAGCTTCCTAACTGGCTGGCTGTGGTCACAGAGAAACTTCCTCCTTTCCGAAACTTCCTGAGGACCTGCCTGCAGAGTCTGTCCCAGGGAGGGGGGTCCCAGGGCTGACCCAGCCCTGTGGGGGCCGCCTGAGCCAGCCTGAGGCTGCCCGGGCCGAGGCGGCCTCCAGGGGATAGGGAGGGGCTGGGCGGGAGCAGGTGAAAGGCAGGCCGAGAGGTTTGGGTGCCCGGGGTGGACACGGCTGTCTGTGGGGACCGTGAGGACGGAGACCCCATGGAAACCACGACGCTGGGAGTCCCTGAGCCCTGAGTCCCCGCGGACACCGCGAGTCTCCTTGGAACCTGCACGTCCCCGGGCCTCCGGGGCCATGAACCCACCAGGCACAGCCGGGCTCCAGGACACGCCAGGCCCGACCCGAGGGAGCGCCCCAGGGGATCTGGGATGGGAGTGCGACCCCCTCCCCCTGCCCCCAGGCTGCCCTGAGTGCACGCAGTAACGCTCCTCCTCGCCCCCCAAACCCGGCCTTCGAAGATGAGCCCAGAAGAAGGTGAAATGGCCCTCTGGTCACTTTTACAGACGACACGTTGAGATGCTCGCTAGATAAAGCACATCATGAAAGCTCACGCCACCTGCTTCTTTTCCTCGTGCGGCCACCAGAAGATCAGAAGCGGTCTCTACACTTCGGGGCCTGACAACCTCTCCTGGAGACACGTGCCTGAGACGCCTGGTTGCCAGATGGCGCCCACTCCACCTTCTGGGGGAACAATGGTCCGTCGCCGCACACCAGGCCTGGCCCTTGGCTGGCAAAGCCCCTGCAGACCGATTGCCGGCCATACAGGGCTGCGCCCCTGTGCCAGGAGGCACAGCTGTGCTGCGGGGCGAGTGGGGAGACTGAGGGCCCAGGAGGGGACACACTGAGGACCCCAGCCTGGCTGACCCTTCCCGCGACCCTCGTCCTGCCCGACACGACGGGGTCTCCTGGGCCCTGCGGGGCTCAGCTCACAGCCCCCTGAACACCAACCTCAATCTCTTGCTCAACAGGCCCCGGGCAACACGGCACAGGAGGCTTCGGGCCTGCACACACAGATTCAGCACCTACGAACAGCAGGCAGGCCCTTCCGGAGCCTCTGAGACTTTAATTATTCCCCAGGCACCGGCCCGGCATAAACACAGCCTGGACATCCAAGAAAAGCACGCTGCCGGCACCGGGAGCCTTTCTCAGAGCTAGACGCAGCCTGGGCGCTGGCCTGCCGGTGAGCTTGTTCACATAACAATGGGATTCGGGGGCCCTGAGCTGACCCTGGAGCGGGCATGCTCCCGCTCGCCAGGAGCGACCACCCCGGCCAGGCCTGGAGGGCCGCCGGCTGCCTTTCTTCCACTGGGAGGGCACTCCGGGAGCAGGAATGCATGTGGGCTGGTCCGAGTTTAGAATGTATTTATAGACGGCTGCCAGCCGAGTGGTACCCTCGAGGTCAGCTTCCTGCCAGGCCCTGTGGCCAGATGTTTACTGAGATTGCAGAGACCGACCCACCCACGCACGCGCGGATTCATTCCACATCCATGCTCACAGGCCGCTCCATGCTGGGGCCTGGCCAGACTCTGGGAGCTCGGAGAGGAGCTGGCACCGCACACCAGGGACTTGAGACATGGAACCACTGTGCGCAGGGCAGAATTAAGAAGGAGCAACGGAGGGGAGGGGACTCATGCTCCCGTGGAAGGGAAACCTTCTCAGAGGAAAGGCAGGGCAATGTTAGAGGTGGGTTTTGAAGGATGAATAGAAGTTTTCCATACATCCCAAAGAGAGGAAAACAGCATGTGTAATGATATGGTGGTGAGCAAGGAAGTGGTGTGCGTGGACACAGCTGCTGTCCAGCGTACCTAGATCGTGGCATCTAGGGACAAAAAGATAAGGGCTTAAGAGGGTCTTGAACTTCAACGTGGGTAAAGCCTTAACGTCACCAGGGGAGCTTATGAAGATGCAGACCCCAGGCCTTCCTCTAGCAGTTCTGATTCAGCAGACCTGGGTGAGACGGAAGTGTGCTCCAGGGTCACAAACCCCACCTTGAGAGACTGAGGCCCAGAGAAGGAAGTGCAGTCTGGAGAGACTTCCTGGAGGAAGCGGGTGAGAAGGGTGAGGAGGGTTTGGATGGGGGAGGGGCCCTGTGCTAGGGGTGGGCATCAGGGATTCCACAGCTGAAGGGCACTTGGAGACCAGCATTGCATGGCGGCCACGACCACACACTGGACCTCAAGAACCTAAACTGCCTCACTGATTTTGTACTGATCCCATGTTGGAGTGATGGCCTTTTGGACATGCTGTTTTAAATATAATTAATTTCACCTGTTTCTATTTTGGTTTTTAAATGTAGTTTCTAGAACATTTAAACTTACCTGTGTACTTTGGTTATATCGTATTATATGTGTACGTGCAGTACTCATGACACAATGTCATACATGCACACAACACTCACATATGTGCACACAGGCACACACAGTGCATACCCACACGCACACAAGCGCACTCACATGTACCCACACGCGTGACACACTCGTGTGCACACTCACTCAACACGTGCACACCCCATAACACACACAGGCACAGGCTCACAGACACGCCCACACACACGCACACCCCTGCTCCGACGGCTGCACACGGCCACTGGCTGCGACGAGGGCAGGCCTCGGCCTCGGGCTCCCTCGATCTGAAGGCGGCCCCGCAGGGCAGGGGCGCGGGCAGCGAAGCTCCGGCCTCTCAGGGGTTCTACAGGCCAGGAGGTGGGCCGGACGCGCTGGCGGCCCGACCTGCCCCTTGGCCGGGCCCAGGCCCTTCCCTCTGTGCCTCAGCGGCCCCGCTTCCTGGGGGACGGACGCCCGGCACTGGCCGCCGCTCCGGGACCTGCCAAGTGCCCACCCTCCCATCGTGGTGCAGACCAGCCCGACGACTGAGTGGAGGTGTGACTGCTGAAGGGGGGCCGTGCCCCCTGCAGCCCTGGCCAGGGCCCCGCGAGGGCGTCACCCTCCCCGCGGCTGCTCTCGCGTGGCCCCCCGGGCCCCTGGGACAAAGAAGGGTGCGGTAAGAACCAGGGCGGGTGCGCAGCCCGGCTGACCCGGAGCTGTGTGAGGGAGGCGGCCGCTTCACCTCGCCCTTCTCTCCCCAGGGCGGCGGCTGGCCGGGCCCGTGCTGCCCCCCGGCCTCCCCTGCTCCTGCTCTCCTCTTTCTAGGATCGGCCCCTGGAACACCTTCTTCCTCCCGGCCTCCCTTGACCCCACCCAGATGCCCCCTTCGCCCCTTTCCTGGAGTCGCTGCCCCCAGGAGGACTGAGGGGGTGGCCCGGTCACAGCGGCCCAGGCCTGGAGCACAGCCTGGCCCGGGCAGCCCCGCGCAGGTGACTGACTGCTAGACGCAGGCACGAGGCAGGACGCAGCGGTGTCGCTCTGCGGCCGCCGGGGAGGACCCCACCTCCCCCCAGTCTCCGCGTGTCACAGCTAAGGAAAAGCCAGCCTGCCGGGTCGGGGTACCGAGCCCCAGCGCCTCGCTCCCTGTGCTGTGCCCAAGCGTGACATGCTTGGCCGCATGGCGAGAGCCAGCCTGGGAGTGCCCGGGGCAGGGCACGCCCCTGGACGGAGCTGGAGGGCACACCTGGCCCCAGCCCCCAACCCCTCTGACTGCTCTCTGCTGGGTGGGCTTTGGGCAAGTGTTGTAACCTCTCTGGGGTGAGAACCGTGGACCCCGCTAGTTGTTGGGCTTGTCTTTTCTGACCGTGTGCTCTGGAACCATGGAAGTAATCACGGAACAGGTTACGGGGCCCACTTTTGGACGGACCTGAGCTAACACTGCATAGGTCACCTGATCTCAGCAAGTGATGTTGGTATCTCCTGGGAATAGTGTCAGTTCAGAGCCAGTGCCCCTGAGTGATGTGCTTGGCCCCTCTCGGAGGGCACAGTCACCCTGGGAAGAAACCCCTCGGGAAGGCTGGGGGAAGGGCGGGCAACCACACATTTTTAGCAGAGCAGCGGGGTCTGGCCTCAAGGGGACCTGGCCTCCCTTTCATTCAGGGGAGATGCCTCTGGGAGGGGCGGGGGCCAGAGCCTCCTGCAAGACTGCAGGACTGTCCTTAAAGACATGGCCTCGGGGTCATGACGGCCACTCTTTGCCTCCGTCTCCCTTTTGCGTCCAGGCAGAGGTTGAATCCGGGCCCCTCTTCCTGGCAAGTGACCCCAAGCCAGCGCCTCTGCCTCTCTGCCCCAGTTTCCTTGTCCACAGAGAGAGGGTAAGGTCCCCATCCCCTTACCCACTGGCGGGGACGGGAAATGGTGCAGCTGGAGCGTGGAACGGTCTGGCAGCTCCTGGACTGGTTAGAGTGACCACGTGACTCCACGGATGTCTACCCACGAGAACCGAAAACACACATCCACACAAACGCCTGTACACGCATGTTCACAGCACAGTCATCCATGCAGCTCAAGGGCGAAAGTGCCCAGGTGTCCATCGCGGACGATGGATACGCACAGCGTGGTCGTGCACACGCTGGCATATTATTCAGCCTTAAAAAGGAGCAAAGTTTCAACCCCGGCTTCAGTGTAGATGAACCCGGCGAACGCCACGCCAAGTGAAGAGAGTCATGGAGAGAAAAACACTGTGTGGTTTCGCTCACGTGAAACGTCCAGAATGGGCAAATCCACAGAGAAAGAAAGTCGCTTAGCGGTTGCCAAGGCTGGCGGAGGGGCAGGAGCGACTGCCAGTGGGTACCAGGTTTCTTTTTGGGGTGATGAGAATGTCCTAGAACAAGACGGTGGTGATGGTTGCACAACCCTGTGAACACACTAAGAACCACTGGCGGCGTGTACACTTTAAAAGGGTGAATTTTCTGATACATGAACTCTCTCTATATATTTTTAAAAACAAGGTTCCTGCTGAGTAGGGCTGACGTAGGACGCGAGGTGCCCACCGGCCTGCAGCACCACAGCCTCCGCCCATGGGGCCACCTCCTCCAGTACCAGGACCTGGTCCTGGCTCCCTCGCCCCGTCCAGCCACGGCCGTGGCAATTCCCCACTGACCACCCCCCGGGCCCCGCCCCTAGCCAGGAACCCAGCGAGACCCGGTTCTGCAGTGTCCCCAGAGGGCAGCGCCCGGCCGGCCACATGCAGGGCCCGGAGAAGCAGTCCCCGTTTACACACGGCCACCTTGGCCCGGCCACCCCGGAGGAATTCAGAAAATGCAATGGTCACATTCTGCAGGGCGGCGGGCCGGGCCTTTGGAAAGACTCAAGGGCCGCTCATGAATGTGGATTCTGTTTAGCTGCTGGCTGGGACGCCCGCCTGCGAGCAGCCCAGAGTCAGGACAGAGGCTGTTAGCAGACAGCCGGCCGCTGGCTCCCGCCTGCCTGCCCGCCAGGGGGCTGGAGACGGCGGAGCAGGCTGCTCTGGTCCCGGGTCCCTGTCCCGTCCACCTGCCCTCACCTGTACGGTCCCTCCCCCCTCCACTGGCTGCTGACCCTGGCTACAGGTGGGTGGCCGAGCCCAGGACAGGCAGCTGCGTAAGGACGCACCTGGAAGGCCACCTCCCCTTGGCCCTCTCTGTGATGCAAACTGGGCCCCCCGGGGGCCACTGCCTAGTTATGGCCTCTGGGGAGGCCGAGCGGGCCTTGACCCCGGGCTCTGAGTTCACCCCAAACCCATTTTTCACTCGAGTGACCCCCACCCCTGTGTGGGAGGGTGAGAGCTGTGGGTGTGAGGACCCCCTGGGGGAGGCAAGGACAGCTGTGCTGCCAGCTCCTGGGCGGCAGGCCGTGGTCCCCTCTTGCTTCTCGCTCTGGGTGATGGCGAAGACGGGGCGGGGAGGGGGCCTGGGACGACAGTGTCGAGATGTGGCAGGTAAGCCCCCAGGGTCCCCCAGACTAGCCCCGCATTTTGGAGGGAGCCCCCCTCCGTCCTCAGGCTCTCCCCACGCTCATAAAAGGAGCTTATATTTGGAACTGTCCTTCAAAACGCCAGCTTTATTTAGACAAGGATGTAATTCTAAGAGACCACTTCAATCCTGACAAGAACTGGGGTGAGTAATGAGCAGAAAACCTCTGGTTTGACGCCGGGGTCACGGCCCCCAAAGTCCTGCCAGTGCAGTCACTGATCTCACTTTCTGGTCACTGGGAGCCAGGACGCGCGACCGAAGGCCGGCCGTGCGCAGGGGCGGGGCCCCGGGCGCTAAAGACCAGCTGCAGGAACTCACAGCGCAGGCCACAGCCAGGCCCGGCCCCCCCGGCCACCCTGCCTCCTACCCTTCCCCAAGTGGGCCTGGCAGAGACAGTCCAAGGGGCACCTGCAGGAGTGACGTGGACCCACAAGAAGGCTGAGGGGCCGAAGCGCTTGAAAGCACCCGAGGAAGGAAGGAATCCCGAGTCTGAAATGACAGAGGCCTCGGCCCTGCTGCAGGGCAGCTTCCAGGGTGCACACGCGACGGCACCGCGTGCGCAGACCTCGCGAGCAAAGAAAGCAGTCCGTGCAGGGCATACACGTCTATGGTGGGGCTGCCACTCATGCTTCCAGGACCTTTGGGTGTGTAGGACAAGGCACCCCCAGGGAGGACACAGCCTGGGTGTGCGGAGGGAGGCCTGCTGAGCAGAGTACAGGCTCGGCGCCCTTGTGCACTGAACAAACTGCCCAACCATACAGTCTTACTTTTCTTTCCACCCAGGGAGATGGCGGGGCTGAGGGAAGTACAAGATTGCAATCAGCCCCTGAAGACGGCGTCTGCCACCCCAGCTATGGCCACCAGGTGAAAGGTGAGGATAAACTAGCCCCAGGCAATCGCCAGGATGTCTCACAGAGCTCACCCCGTCCCCACCCTCCTCCCTCCACCAGGCTCAGTTCAGCCCCCAATGCCATCAGAGAACGAGGCTGGCAATAGAAATCCTGAGAGTCCCCCAGCCGGGGGGTGCGGAGTGCACTGCACGGCTTGGCGGGGACAGAGCTCTGAGCACGGCATCATCTTGCTGTTCACGGGGGACAGTGTAGCGGGGGATGGGCAGGCCCACAGGTGATGACAGGTGGGGTGCCAGAAAGACCGTGGGCGGAACAGGGGAAGGTGGGACGGTGGAGATGGGGGACAGGACGCCAGGTGCCCAGGCTGCGAGGTGGGAAGCAGGAGCTAGCATCCTGGATGCTGAATGGACCAGGAGGGTGTCCGGGAGAGGACGGGCGGGACCGTGGCTGCCTTGAATGCTGGGCTCCAGCTCCAGCTCTGTCTGCAGTGGGCAGGAGAGTGGGCTGGTCATGCGCTTTCCCAGCTCTCTTCCCCACCACGTATCTACAGTGAACCAAAGCCAAGGTGGGCAGGCCAGCGGGGGTGGGCTGCTTGCACACTGCCCGGGGCCCGCCGGGACCCAGGCTGCCTCCTGCCTCGGCTGCACGACGCTTCCCGACAGCCTCCCTGTCCTGGACTTGCAGCTGGCACGTCGCACCCTTTCAAGTATTTTGCATCTTCCACACCCCTCCCACCGACCCCTCGGAGTCTCCGTGACCCCGAGGGCAGTAACCTCGCAGCATCTGGCCACTCGACATGCTCGCCTGTGCCCCGGCGCTCTGTCCCTCAGCCTGTCCCATGACGCCCTGTGAAGTCCCCCACTGTCCTGGTGACTTGCCCACACAGCCCGTGGACAGCTGTTTCTGCAGCCTGCGCTCTGGATCTGCACTGCCTTCCCCCTCACTCTCAGCCCCTCCCTTTTGGACGAGGAAGCAGAGGGTAACTGAATTCTTACAGTCAGAACCAACAGCGATGGGGTGGGGCTTGGCGCGGAAGTCTCAGGGCTCTGGAGGAAGCAGAAGTGTGAGCCCATGTCCAGGAGCACATGTGTCTTTGGCACCATCAATGGTTGCAAGGTTCCAGAAGAAAGGAGGTGAGGGCAGGTCTCTGTTTCCCGGCCACCCTGGTGCTCACAAATGTGAAGCCAGGTGGAGACCCGCTGACCTTCTCCCAGGGAGGGAGGCGGGAAGGTGCCTGGCCTGGAAGTTAAGTTGGAAAAGGCGCAGGCCTTGAAAAGAGGCGGCTAAAAGGGGACATAATCTCTCTATTAACATTCTGCAGAGGCAACCGTGTGTGAGAGTGAACCCAAGTGTGCTGCCCCCGGATGACAGGACTGGAGTTGACAGAAACCACAGGTAGGAGGCTTTCTGCTCTACTTGCAGCAGAGCTTTCTTGGAACCCTTTGGCGGATTTCGGGGGTGGGACCTGGCTGCTGTGACAGGAGTGAGTTCCCCGTCGCCGGGGGTATTCAAGCAGAGTCGGTAACCCAGAGGCAGGGTCTGGTGGAGACCGAAGCCCAGATGAGGGGGTTGAAGTTCATGACCTATAAGTTCCCTCTGACCCTGAAATCCTGGGACTTGCTGCTTCCACACTGCCCGGGGTGGCAGCCAGCCAGGGGTTCGGGTGCGGGGCCACACATCCTTCACCAGGCTGAGACGCTGTGCTTCCCAGGCTGAGACGCTGTAGGGGCCACGGTCCCCCCTGAGATGGCCTGGCCTTCCTATTTTCTTCAAACAGGATTCCCCCTCTTCCTCCTCACAGGGAGGCTCCTGGCAGGCTCTGCCCCGTGGTTCTGGACCTGCCAGGCCGGGCACAAGGTACACGAGGGCATGCCCTCCCAGGCCACTTTCTCAGAGGTGGCCCTGGCTGTCCTTCCTTAAACTGTAACTCCGCCCCACCTCCCCGCCCCCCGCCCCCGCCCCAGCAGCTCCCTGTCTGATACTGTCCCCGGCGTTTTGCCTGTTACCTTGCCTGTTATCAGGAAGGCAGTGGTCTTTGCTGGGTCAGGGGATGCCTGGGACATTGTGGGGCGCTGAGGGGCTCCATGCACATTTGCTCAACCAAGAGGCAGACGTGGAGTCTATCTGATGGAATGGAGAGGGGCTATCAGCCACTGCTGCTCACTAGCTGTGCTGCGCTGGCCCAGTTACCTAACCTCTCTGGCCCTCAGTTTCTTCATCTAGAATATGGGGCACCACCTAGCTCATGATATGAGGATCAACGCGGTAACACGTGGCACAGTCCCTACACAGCAAGTAGTGTCTGCTCAAGCGCCAGTCCGGAAAGGGTTAAAGGCCTGAGCAGCTGCCACGGCGCAGGAGCCCCCCACCGCCACCGCTGCACCCAGAGGCCTGTCCCCCCGACCCCACTGCCCTCACCCCCACCCCCCCGGCGGACAGTGCAGGGGCAGGGTCTGGTGGCCGCGGGAAGTCCCCACGAGCCCGGCTGGCCTTCCCTTCCGGCCGCCGCCGTGCGGCGCCGCGTCCCCACGGGTCCCTCTGGCCCGGTTCCCTCGGCGCGCCAAGCCAGCCAGGGGCGCGGGCCGGGCTGGGGCGCCGCGTGGCCTCCCCCCGCAGGAGCACAGCGGCGCGGAGCCCCCCGGTCGGAAAGACCCCACCCCGCTCCGCGCGCTGCCTCCGCCGCAGTGTCCGAGTGCCACGGGGCCAGCACGCCCAGGGGCGACCCAGAGGAGGCAGCGGCCCGGCTCGGGGACCAACTGCTGCGATCCGAAATGAATGGCCGGCCCACGGCCGCTCGCGCCCCCCGCCCGGCCCCCGCTCCCCGCAGTCCGGCCCGGCGGCTCCCAGCTCCCCGGAACCCACCGCTCGGCGGCCACTTGGGCTGCACTTTGCAAAGTGTCCCGCGGAGCTGGCCCAAGCTCTGTCAAGGGCGCCGGGCAGGGCTGAGGCCAGGCGGCACGGCCGCGGCCCCCGCCGAGCCCCCGGCGCGCCCTGGCGTCTGCGGCGCTGCACGTCCCGGGCGGGGAGCGAGGTCGGGGCAGCCGAGCCGCGGAGCAGCGAGGGCCGGGAGGGTCCGTCCGGCCCCGCCGGGGCGCGCCACCGAGGGTGCGGGGACGCGGCGGGGAGCGGGCAGCCAGGTGACCCCGGGGACCGAGCCCCGAGTCCCTCCACAGCCGCCCGAGCTAGTGCCGCTGCCCGGGAGCCGCGGGCGGCGCGGGGCGCGGCGCGTCCACACTCACCTCCCGCTCCGAGGGCCCCGCGCCGCTCGCCGCGCTGGCGGATGCGAACGAGCTCCCAGAACGGCAGCGGCGGCCGGCGCCCGGCCCGCGCGCAGCGCTCTGCGGCGCGGAGGCGCAGTCCTCATCCCTGACCGCAGGCCCGCCCGGGCCGCGCAGCGCTCTGCCCCTCCGGGGCGGGGTGGGGAAGGGAGGAAAGCAACCTCCACCCGCTTCCCAGGTCGGGCCGCGCGGGCCAAGTCCTCTCCAAACAAGCTCCCAGCAGCCGGCTGGGTGCTCCGGCGGGCCGCGGGGTCTGCCCCCAGGCACCGGCGGCGGCTTCAGTTACAAACTTTGCTGCCCCCCCGCCCCCCCCCCCCGCTATTTTTAAGCACCGCTCTTCCTAGGTGTTTGTTTCAGGGGGATCCACCCTAGTGAGGGGGGTCCTGATGGGAAAGGTACGTAAGCCAGCAAACCCTGCCCAGGCCCGCTGCCAGCGCACCCCAAAACTGGCGGGGCCTGCTGCTGCTCAGAGGCAAAGGCTGGGTTTAGCACGACTTCCCAAACTGGTGGCGTGAGTGTACCCATGCGCTTTCCAATCGCTCCCCTATCCCCATCCCCGCCCGGCCCTCTCTCCAGCCTTCACCTGGTACGGGCCGGGTAAACATTTCCCCCTGTGCCTCTGGCGGGGAGGATGAGTTGGGGGGGGGGGCGCACACCACTGTCGCTTCGCACCTGCTTGGGGAACTTCAGCTGGAGGTCTCCCCATGCCTTGAAGGTGGGAGGTGATGGTCCCTAAAATCATAGTGCCTTTGCTCTGGGCCCCCCCAGTCCAGCCTCTGGCCTGTGCCAGGCTGGAACACAGATGGTGGGGAGCTGGAACCATGCAGGTCCCTAGAGCCGGAGGGACCCTAGCAAGTCAGCCGCTCAGTGGTTCATTCACAAATGAGGCCAGAGAAGGCAAGGGATCTGCCCAAAGCCACACAGCCCAGTGTGTGTGACACAGGCTATCCTGGGGCAAGCAGGAGCGAGAGGCCGGTCCCTGCTGTGGACATGTGGGTCCTTCAAGGTCAGGGGGCAGCCCTCATGGGAGGCATCCACCAACAGATGCTGCCCCTCCCCACTTCAGACAAACCAAGGCACGGGCTTAGGGCCCTTCTGAGAAGTGAAATTGAGGGGAACGCTTCACTTTGCAGAAAGGCATCCTTTCAGAACCAGTCGTTTGAACCACGTTCCCCCTGAGGGTGCTGCCAGCGCTGCTCGGACTACAAAGTTCAAGTTTCACACCCTCTTAGGAACACCTTTATTATGTAAAGCAAGGTATAGGTGACACAGGGCCTCTGGCCCAGAATCCTGCACACGGGTGTGGAAACAGTGAATGGGCTGCCGGTCCGCCTGTGGCCTATGGCTCTGCGTCAGGGGTCGAGCGCTGAGCTCCGCACGTACAATTCATAATCAGCTGAAACACACCGCGAATCAAAGCTGATTCTCCTACGGCTGCTTGTTTCAGCATCTAAGGAGGTTCCAGAAATTCCTGCCAGTTGTCCTGAAAGCTTGAATCGAACAAGGGGCTGGGGGCTCAGCGGCCCCGCCTCCTGGCCCTGCCGGCGCTCAGGGGGGGCTCAGCGGCCCCGCCTCCTGGCCCTGCCGGCGCTCAGGGGCTCCGAGCCCCGGCTCACGTTTCCGAGGCATCGTTCTGGGCCTCAGGGTCCTGGGATCGCCCTCTCCGTGGAAGGCGGCACAGGAAGGGGCTAAGAAACCCCCTCTAGTTAATCGGTATTTCAATCAGTTGGTTTCCTAAAGTTTCCAATGCCGGGGGTCCCCTGGCTCAGACAAAGTTCCCAGAAGGTATTTCCTTCCGGATCCTTCCTAATGGGTCTATTCTTGTTTCTAAGAAAGGCCACAGTTTCAGAGCTCACCCGTGTGTGTGTGTGTGTGTGTGTGTGTGTGTGTGTGTGTGTGCCCAGCGTGGTGCACCCGTGCACCTCTTGTGTGAGAAGCGCGCTCTCTCTCACGAGTGTGCAGAAGCGACAGAGGCCCTCACTCCGTGCTGCCGCCGTGACCACAGTCCTAAGAGCTGATGCACAGGTGCTGCACGAGTGAATGAATTTGACTACCCTAGGAGGTAGCCTGCCATCCCCATCTCACACGCCCAAGGCCACGCGGCGCGCCTCTCCTACTCCAGGGCCACCACCCCCCACAGCTGGGAGCCCAGCCCTCCAGGCTGGCGACTCTGGACAGCCCCCAAGCCCCTGCCCCAATCCTCCAAGCGCACCTGCTTGGGCGTGAAACCCAGCGCTTCTCAGTCGGGGGGCTGCTATGACATCCATCAGGCAGACACCAGAGATGTTACTGAACCTCCTGCGAAGCTCAGGTCGGCCCCCAAATGAAGGATTACTGGGCGGTACCGAGGGTGAAAACCCCGGGGCCAGCGGCCGCCAGCTGGTTGGTGACCTAGGCCTCTGGGTCCCAGAGCCTTCTCTCCCTCCTCACTGTCCCCTCAGCTGGACGTGGAGCTGCAGCCCCCTGGCCAGGAAGAGCTGCCCGACAGGACGCCCCCGTGGGGCTCTGCGGAGGGGGCGTGGCCGGCAGGGTCTCCTCCATGGGAGGCCCAGCTTCTGCCTTGAGAAGCAACAGAGCTGGAAGGTTCCCAGCTGTACTAAGCCTCCACTTAGGAGGCAACCTCGCAGGGGTGCGGACCTGACTTGCCCAAAGTCACAGACACGGAGCCCGGCTCTTCCACTGCCCGTCTGTCCCCTCGCTGCCTGCCACTGGCCACCCCCAAGGGGCAGAGGCTCCCTGGGCCCCCCGCGTGTGCTGGGAGAGCCAGTCAGCTCCTGAGTCATCCCCTAACTTCTGCCCGATGACAAAATGAAACCGCGGCCCCAAAGCCAGAGCAGGGGCGGGAGGAGTGAAACCTCCAGCAGATTCCAGGGGTTACAGTGTCACGTGGCCGTTCCAGCTTGGCACTGACAGCGCCTGGCATGTGGACACCCATCCGTCCAGGCAGCCTCCCACCTCGAAAGTGATGCCCACCCCTGCCCTGAGGGTGGGTCCTCTCCAGTGGAATCCCCAAGGACGAGACCCTCGTCCCTGGGAGATGAGACCTCAGACCCCGGACCAGGCCTGTGACTGTGACGTGCCGGGTCGGGTGTTTCAACCTCCTGGAGTTTTCCCGGCAAGCGCCACCTGCCATCTTGGGCCCCTTGGCCCCCTTTGCTGGACGGGGAGGCTGAGGCTGGAGGAAGCAGGGGGCCCGCCTAAGGACTTAGGAGTTCGTGGTAGAGACTGTCCCATCGCTGACTACCTCTGCCTGCCGCTGGCCTCCTGGCCGAGTCCAGGGTGAGGGTATGGTGGCAGGTGGCCGCCGGAGCCCTGGGAGCCCGCTGCCGGCCTCACAGAGATGCCTTCTGGGCGCCCCTCACTTCTTCAGGGGTCCTGCTGGTTAACGGGGGAGTGTGGATTCGGGGGCTCTGGGGCCCCACCCCACGAAGAGCCTCTTGGGCACGGACGCAGCAAACATCGACGCATATGCAACCCAAGGCCTGCCCAGGAAGGTGTGCCCTGTGCACCGTCCCTGTGGACTCCACGGAACCCACATTAGGGACGTAATGTTGGCAGAATTTGCTAAATAGTCCGTGAACGCAGGGAGGCTGGCACAGGCAGGCCTGGCCTCTGTCCCCCACTGCGCCCTGCCAGCTGTGTGTCCTTGCGCCAGTCAGCAACCTCTCGGAGTTTCTGCCTCCTGGTCTGGGAGGTGGCAACAGTGATGCCCTCCAGCCAGGGAGGATTTGAGAGGCTGGGAGGGCAAAGCAGGACCCGTGGGGTGGCGGGGCAGCCCCAGCTCCTCCAGACAGTGGCCGGGGGTCTCTGAGCTGTCGGACATAGTAGCGGTGTCCAGGGGAGGAGGACCAAGTGGTCCCAGGACACGAGGGACCTTGATGACCCCTCTGGCCCTTCAGGCACCCGGGGGGCAGGGCCTACCTACAAGTCTCCTTCCTGACAGCAGGGGAAAAAAAAAATCCGGGCCTTAGAGGACATTAGGGAAAGTACAAAATGCAAATGAATCAATCTTTATCTACAAAGCATGGCGCGAGCTTTCCTGCACGGGTGCAGCTCAGGTCCCCAACGGGCATGCGTAAAAGCTGCTTTGATGAGCTGTCTGGGGCCTTTGCAGGGTCTGCTGTGATGGGGGTGGGTCCCCCAGCGAAGGTCGGGGGGGGGGAGGAGGGAGGGGGAGGGCGGGAGGCCTGAGCGGTGGCCGCGCGGGTGGGGCCAGAGCAGAGGCAGCCGCTTTCCAAGGAGACATTCCAGACTGACGGTGGCGTGACTCAGACACCCGCCTGGATCGCGATTGTTTCTGCCTGTCTTGCTGTCTTCCCAGTGGCCCTGCTTGTGAGCAAAAAGAGGGAGAGGAGAGGGTGCTCTTCCCGAGGAGGGTGTCACACAGACACAGGCACACCCTCCCGCCATACGTCACGCACAGCCCCGCGCTCTCCCACATGGGGGCTGCGCGCCCCTGGGCCCGGCGGGGGTCCAGCCCAGGCCGAGGGACCCAGGACTCAGCAGAGGGTTGGGCTGTGCAGGACTTCCTGAGGCAGACCCTCGCCGGGACTGACAGCTCTCCTAACCCTCCTTCGCCTCCAGAGAGACCTCCGTGCCCTGCCCACTGGCTCAGGACTCCCGTCTTTCCCAGGCTCCTCCCAGCAGGGCAGCAGGCAGCTGGCGGCCCAGGTCCAAACCCCAACCCTGCCATCTGCCAGCCACGTGGCCCGAGCCTCAGTTTCCCCATCCGCCCCAGTAAGTCCGACTCATTCATGAAGGTGCTGGGCCCCGCGGGCGGCTCCCGACATTCTCAGCCTCTCGCAGGCCTTCAATATGGGAAACCTTCTAATGAAAAGAAAACAGAGGTGGCGGAGACCAGCCGGCCGGCCGAGGTAACCCAAGCCAGCGGCCTGGGGCATGAATGGGCCCTTTCATGGGACGGCCACAGAACGAGGGCCTGGGGCGGAGATCGCCGCGCTCGGCCCAAGGAATGGCAGTGCCCAGGGCAGGCCCGGGGCAGGGAGGAGATGGACAGTGGCCTGCAGCCCCGGCCTCGGGGCCTCTGGGCCCAGCCTCCTCCCCTTCCCCGTCCTGGGCGGCCCCCTAACACCCAGCCCGGCTACAGGAAGGGAGCCGGCCGTCCCCTGTCCAAATGCCGCTGTCGTTGCTTTCCTCCTATAACTGTGTCTCCGAGGGCTAGCTACAAATTTACAGTTTGCTCAGGTCGGTCATTTATCTGGAGCCTGCGAGCAAGGCCCCGGCTGTAAAGGGCGCATTCATGTGTGTTTTTGTGTTGCTCGGGGTGACGGGCCACCCCGACGGGCGCGCGGACACAACTGCCCCTTTTAGCCGGGGCGGCTCTGGGAGCAGCGGCGCCCTCACCGCCTGGCCTGTGTACACGCCTCCGTGCCGCTGGCCATGAATGACTTCAGTGTACAGAGGTTTTCTTTTTCCACACCTGGCCACCAGAACGTCCAACATTCTTCTAGAAAAAATGTGGCAAGGTCCCTGGGATCGTTTTCTCTCCAAACGGCTGACCCATCCCAGTCTGGCCCTGACACAAGCCAGCTCTTCCACTTAATGACGTGAAAGAAAAATCGTGCTTCCGTTCTCGCCACCTGCTGTGATGGCCCCAACCATGGTTCCCTCTGACTTCCTGGGGGCGAAGGTCAGCGATGAGGCATTCCTCCTGGGTCTTTGAGGAGACACGGCGGGCTGGCGTGGGCCCGCCTGCAGGGGCAAGTTGCCGGGCTGGGCGCAGAGCCGGCGGGCCTGGGTCTGGGACCAGCCCAGGGAGAGGGTCCCTCTCTGGACGCCAGCGGATGTCCCCGCTTGCCCCTGCCGGGCACTGCCAGGAGGCTGCCTCTCCTCCCCGGGGGCCATGCCTGTCACGGACGCCTCCTCAGGGGTGGACGCTGAGGCCAGGACAGGAGGGAACACGCTGGGTAGGAGGGTGGGTGACCCGACCTCAGCTCCGTGTGCGTGTGTGACCGCGTGTCCGAGTGTGTGTGTACACGTGCACATGCAATTGTGTGTACGTGTGTATAGGCATGTGTTAGGGGAGGTATGTGTGTTCCTGAGTGCGGGTAGGTGTGTGTTTACACGTATGTGAGAGTGTATGTGCATATGTGAATGTGTATATATATCCACGAATATGCACGAATACATGTGTCAGTGTGTGTACGTGCGTGTGCATGCTTGAGTGTGTGTGCGAGTGTGTACACGTTTATGTGAGCGTGTATGTGTACACGTGAGTGTGCCTGTGTGCACGTGTGTGCACGTCCACGTGTGTGAGTGTGTGTGCGCTCACACCTATTCTTCTGGAACTCAGGATCCCTGAACCAGAGGCCGGGCCTGCTCCCCTGCTTCCCACCCCCCACCCCCCGTGCCTGCAGCGGGGCCGATGCCCAGGAACACTCGTATCTGCGGAGAAGCGAACCAGCAAAGTGCGCACAGCCGCGCAGCAGCCTGTGAATGTGTCCCCGACGACTCCTCTCGCGGCTGAGCCCGCGAGGATTTCCTCCGATCACCCATCTCTCTGGGACCGCGCCCACGCCAGTGAGGGTCCAGCCACGTGGCCCGAGCCTCAGTTTCCCCATCCGCCCCAGTAAGTCCGACTCACTCATGAAGGTGCTGGGCGGCAGCGCCGCGGGGTCCGGGTCACACCGCAGGCCCGCCCCTTCCTTCCGCCCTGTCCTTGGTTCCCCCGCCCCGTCCCCATGGCTGCGTGAGAGCACTAGTGGACAGTGCCTCGCATGGTCACCATCAGTGACCCTCCTGCTGACTTACTTCCCCATCACACTCCCCCAGTTCCCACAGTGGTCGTGACTAACAGCTCGTGGTCAGGACAGCCCGACAGTGACCCCCCACCCCCTTCTTCCCGGGACCTGCCCCGAGTCTCCCAGCCGGAGCCCCACCTCCTGCCCCTCCGTCGGCAGCAGGCGCCCAGCACGTGAGTGTGGGGACGTGCGGAGCCCAGGGCCCCGGCCCTGCAGACACTTTTCACGATGGCCGGGGAAGGTCAGTTCAGAGCCCGCGTCGCCCGGCCCTCTCTGCTTGTCCAGGCCTCAGTCACCAGGGTCCGCCCGGGACACACATCCATGAAGGGCTGGACCCTCCCTGGCTGCCTGTCGAGCAGAGTGGCTTGAGCAGTGGGCTTTGTGGGCAACACGTGGCCCGAGCACAGGGCGGGCGGCGGAGAGGCCTTCTCCAGTGGACCCTTGGCACCACGGCCCCACCCTGACGCCCAGGCTGCACACGGGGTGGCAGGAAGCACGGCCCTGCGGCTGCGGCCTGACTCCAAAGAGGCCTCGTGTCCACAGGCTCCGCACACCCCCAGGTGCCCCCCGGTTCCAAGCCTCGGACCCCAGCATGGCCACTAGTCCTTGCCCACAGCTCTCTGCCACGTCCTGCCCGCTGGCCTCCAGCTGGTCCTGCTTCCCGCCCCTGCCCCCGAGGTGCCAGCCTGCGCAGAGAGCAGAGGCTTATCTGGGGCTCCACCCCCAGGGCACCCTCTTCCTCAGGAGGGCCTGAGGGGCTACGGAGCCTCCCGGGGAAAAGCTCTGGCCTCTGTCATCGCGGGGAGAACCGGGCCCCCCCCGCCCCCGAGCTGTGCTGTCTGCGTCGGGGCCACAGGCGGTGGTGGTCTGTGCTCAAATGAAGTAAACGTAGGAATTCACTTTCCCGCTGTGCTCGCCCCACTCCCAGTGCTCGGCGGCCACGTGCGGCCGAGGAGCTGGGCCGGACAGCGGGACAGCGCGTCCGCCATCGCAGGAAGAACCATGGGACCTGCTGGCCAGAGGTGTGCACGTGGCCGGCCCGACAGGCGTTAGGAAGATCGGAGCAGCGCATCCTAGTCAGCGGCCCGCGTTCCTCTTCCCACTGTATCTTGTAGAATCAGCAAAAAACCAGTCACGCACCTACCAAACCCTTGTGCTTCACCAAATGAAGCCACCGCCTCCCCTTTGGGCCCCATCCCTTCCAACGGCATCGGTTGGAAGGGGCGGGAGCAGGGCCAGCCCAGCGCCCAGGGTGACGTCACCAATCAGCCCCTCCCCCTAGTCCTTCTCAGCCCCTCCCCCAAGTCCTTCTCAGCCTCCCAGGCAGCGTTTCCACGGAGGGGCGTGGGTATTGGACACCTGCTCACACCTGGGCCGGGGCTGTCACCTGGCCAAGGCCCTCGAAGACCTGACTTGGGCGAGCAGATCACCTGACCGCTGCCTGCGTGGTCCCGGTGCCCTGTGCACGAGAGGTTGGTGGGAATGCAGTGGTTCCCGCCCTCCGGGGCGGCCACTGCCAGGCGCTGACTCGGATAAACAGGACGTTCACGTGTCGTGCAGGCCCTGGAACACACGGGGCACCGTGCCCGGCTCACCCTGCACACGGTGAGCCCGCACAACTCCCAGGGCTCGAGCGCAGCCGCTCCAAGTCAGCGGCACCCCAGGCCCGGCACAACCCCGCATGGTGTTTGCTACCGAGAGTCTAGCTGCTCAGGGCTGCAAAGGTGGGTTAGTGTCAGTCAGGGAACAACTCATTGCAAAAACATCCCGGACATCATTGCGGGGGGTGTCTTTCTAAAACATGGACTCTGTCGTGTCGCGCCCCTGCTCAGAGGCCGCTCCTGGCTCCCTAGGACGACACGTGCTCTCAGCTGTAGACTCAGGGCCTCTGGCCGCCAGGGCCAAGTGCCTCCCGGTCTCAGTGCCTCCCCTCCTCTCTGCCTTTCCCACCCCAACTCAGGCCACGCTGAGCTGCTACACGTCACCCTACATACCCCTCCGCCTCCCCCACCGCACTCTGCATTTCCTCACCTCCTGCCAACTTCGCCAGCCCAGCGAACTCTCACTGATCCTTCAGGACGCACACAAGAAGTCCCCTCCTCTATGAAGCCTGCTTGTAGACCCTTAGATTGTGGCACGCACGCACCACGCTGTGCACCAGTCCCGCCTCGGGGCCTTATACATGTTCGTACCCCTCACTCCTCAGCTCCATGCGTCCACCATGGTCTAATTCTGTCCTTTCGTTCTTTGGCACACAGTCGCCCCTCAGCCTGGGACGCTCTCTTCTCTGTCACTTGAAGCCCCTTCCCTCTTTTAAACCCGTTCAGGATGCACCCCACCCTCTCCGGGGAGCCATCTGTGCTTAACACAGCGTGGCCACGCGACATGGGCAATTGCACAGAGCATCCGATGATGGCAGTGCCAGAAAGACACTGGGGGACGGTCTGGTCCAGCCTCTTCATTTTACAGGTGAAGAAACAGAGGCCCAGAGAGGGAGAGACAGCTGGGGCCCGGCCGGACAGGGAACAGCTCTCCCGGGGCTTCATGCTCTGCACTGAGCCCAGAGGAGCCCCCTGCACGGCCTCTCCAACCCCCAGGCGGGGCTGCAAGGCTGGCAGGCCCTGTCCTGCTCTGCTCACCCTCCAGGCGTCTGTGCTTCATTTTACTGCCCCCAAACCTCCTTACACATGCCCAGCGCCACCGGGAGACACCTCCACGATCTGTGCACCAGGCAAACTGTGACCATGGGCAGCCCTGCTGCTCACCAGCCGTGGGATTTCAGACACCTGCCATTTTCTGAGCCCCAGGTTGCCCCTTCGAAAGTGGGGATAACACACACTGGTTGTCAGGATGATTCAAGGACATGATGTTTGTAAAGCGCTTAAGAGAGAGCCTGACGCAGAGCCAGTGGACTGCTACCATCGCTGTGATGTGACGGTGATGCTGCTGGTGGTGGG
This sequence comes from Leucopleurus acutus, assembly GCF_964270905.1. Taxonomy (NCBI): domain Eukaryota; kingdom Metazoa; phylum Chordata; class Mammalia; order Artiodactyla; family Delphinidae; genus Leucopleurus; species Leucopleurus acutus. Next base: position 1,456,779 of record NC_139162.1, read on the forward strand.
GATACTGCTAGTGATGTTGGCGGTGACGGTGGTGATGCTGGTGGTGGTGGGGATACTGGTAATGATGATGGCGGTGACGGTGGTGATGCTGGTGGTGGTGGGGATACTGGTAATGATGATGGCGGTGACGGTGGTGATGCTGGTGGTGGTGGGGATACTGGTAATGATGATGGTGGTGACGGTGGTGATGCTGGTGGTGGTGGGGATACTGGTAATGATGCTGGTGGTGGTGGGGATACTGGTAATGATGATGGTGGTGACGGTGGTGATGCTGGTGGTGGTGGGGATACTGGTAATGATGATGGTGGTGACGGTGGTGATGCTGGTGGTGGTGGGGATACTGGTAATGATGGTGGTGGCGGTGGTGATGCTGGTGGTGGTGGGATACTGGTAATGATGATGGTGGTGATACTGGTGGTGGTGGGGATACTGGTAATGATGGTGGTGACGGTGGTGACGCTGCTGCTGGTGGGGATACTGCTAGTGATGATGGTGGTGATGCTGGTGGTGGTGGGGATACTGGTAATGATGATGGTGGTGATGCTGGTGGTGGTGGGATGATGGTGATGATGATAAAGATAACAGTGGTGGTGGGATGATGTTTTCACGACCTCCAAATTCTCTCCTTCAAGGAATGCTCCTGTTTCCCGCCTCTCCTGCTGTGACACAGAACTTCACAGATGTGATGATCTCTGGGTGGGTGGCGGGTACGGGACTGTGGGCGAGAGGAGAGCTCTCAGAGGCAGGAACAGACCCGTGTCCTGAATGATGTCAGCTACATCACCTCGCCTCCTGGCCTCTGGTTTCTCCATCTGTGAAACAGTGAGGTTGAACGGGGTGATTCCTAAAGGGTCCTTCTGGGTTTAAGGTTTTCTGATGTGGTTTCTGTTTTACAGCAAGTGGTTTTGCAAGGATCCCTCTTCCTCCTTCAGATATTTATCTTTTCTGCCATCGTTTCCGCAAAGCCTGTCTCGGTGGTGCCTTTACCTGGACATCCAGCAACAAGCTGGCATTTAACATGCAGAGATACATACACACAGGGTTACTTCTGTGAGAGAGAGAGCGTGTGTGTGTGTGTGTGTGTGTGTGTGTGTGTGTGTGTGTGTGCACGCACACCCAGCAGACCCCCGACATCCCAGAATGCAGACACCAGTGCCTCCAAGACCCACAAATCCAGCACAGCTGAGGCACGGACTTCACCGAGAACAGTCAAGCCCCAGCGCGGCTCCTGGGCGGCTGGCTAGGTTCATCCGTAGTTACGCATCCCGGGGAGGGCGGGGACAGGAGCACCGCACCCCCAAGGCCACACCCACTCCAGTGCACCTGTGAATGCCAGTCGCTGGAGAGACGTGACTTTCCAGCACAGACCTAGGGGACTGGACCGGAGCTCTGCTTCCAGGAAGCGTGGCTGGAGACCTTGAGCGAGTCACCTCTCCGCTTGGAGCTCAGGTCCCCTCCTGCTCCCTGCGGGGATGGTCGGTCCTGCCTGGCCTCTCTCGAGATTATCGTGAGGACTGAACTGCTGGACGTGCACCACACCCTCCGTGCACTGTCGGGTCCCGTGTGAGCATGGGGCGGAGTTTCCAGGTGCGTGGCTGCACGCATTTCAGGATAAGTGAGCACCTGCGACCCCAGACCTCCTCCCCGGGCTGAGCCAGGGATGCAGGATGTCATGATGCTCAGCGCCCGGCTCACAGCAAGAGCTTCGACAACGAATCTCCTTCTCCCCCTTCCACTCCCTCTTCCTCTCCCCTCCCTCTTCATTATAATCATTATTATTAATTGTTATTGTACAGAAAGCAAAGACATGCTTTAGTTAGAAAACACGGAAAGGGACGAGTGATGCCTTCAAATGGACACCACCAGCCCTTAGCTCGCTCCAGAGCAGATGCTTCTAAAACAGCCTACAGATGGTGGGGGGGTCTGAGGCCCCCGCCGGCACTGTCCTTGCTGTACCGGGGCTGAGGGGCTACGGCTGCCGTGTGGCTGTCCCCTAGGGAAGCTTGTCTCGTCCCCATCCTGTCTTCCTGTGGCCAGGGCCTCCTGTGAGCTGCCTGCTGAAGGGGTAGGTGGGCAGGGGCTGAGCAGAGGGTCCGGGGCCCGAGAACATGCAGAGTGTCCCTCTGTCCCAGGGCAGCCCGGGGCAGGGCACAGGGGACATTATGCTGGGCTGGCTCCGCCCCGGGCAATGGTTTTGTTTTGTGTTGTTTTAAGCAGGAGACTAAGTGTTTGAACATATGCAGACACGCGTGATGGAGGGGCCGCAGGACCTGGCAGCTGGAAGCCAGGGGCACCGGGATGAGCAGGTGAGCACTCAGCGTCTTGCTGGGCTGAACTGTGCCCCGGCGGCCGCGGAGATGGGCCTCAGGGCTGTCTGAGCGTCTGAGGACCGGCTCACAGAGTGGATGTGGGTTGAAGGTTGTGGGGTTTGGAGGGACATGATGGGAAGGGCCTTTGCTGCAGCTGCTCCAGTCCTGGCTCTGAGGCATCTTAGCTGTGCCCGCCACGAGCCACCCTGTCTCCAGGGACAAAGGAGTGAGCGGTACAGGAGGGCTTCAGGCGGCGGTGACAGTGTGCTGTACAGCTGACCATCTAGCTTAGGTGGCCTGGGGCACGTTCTGAACCCCCTGGACCTAGTTCCCTCCTCGGGGTGACCATCCCCATCTCTGGAGGAGGGCTGGACACCTGGGTTACAGCAGGGGAGGGCTGGGCTCTGCAGACACGTGGGGACACCCGCCCTCTGCCCGGGACACAGCCCAGGAGACAGATGTCATCCCTGGAGGGGGTGGAGACCCGGGAGGGGTGGGTCCCGAGGTGCTCAGTCTGCGGTCACCTGAGAGCTGGGGTCTCAGGTCCCCTCTCTGAATCCTTCTCGAACCCGACAGAGCCCCGCTCGGAGCAGCTCGTAAGAGATCTCTGCAGGGAGACGTCTCTTTCATTCACCAAGAGAAAAGCAAAGTGTAGCGGAGGGAGCTGCGTCCCCCTAAAAGATATGCTCAAGTTCTCACTGCCATTGCCTGTGAGTGGGCCTTATTTGGAAACAGGGTCTTTGCAGATGTCATCAACTTAAGATGAGATCATGCTGGACTAGGGTGGTGATTCCAATAGCTCGGGTCTTTATGAAAAGAGGGGGATTTGGACAGATTCAGGAAAAAGGGCCATGTGATCATGGAGCCCCCTGGAGCTGGAGGAGGCAGGAGGGACCCCCCAGAGCCTCTGGAGTGAGCACGGCCGCACGACACCTGGGTCTGGGGCATCTGGCCCCAGAACTGTGAGAGGATACACGTGTCTGTTGCTTTAACCCAGCCGGTCTGTGGTGATTCGCTATGGCCGCCCTGGAAAACGCAGGTACCACCCGGGGAACCAAGAAACACGCGGTGACACAAACAGGCGGCTTGAGGAAGAAATACCACGGCCGATGCACAGGACACGCTGCTTCCGTGAAGCGTGGACACGTCAGCGATGTGACACTGTGCTGTGTTTCTTCAGCAAATTGTCAAAGATTTAAAACACATAGACTCTGCGAGTCTGGCCAGGGCACGCGACAAGGACAACTGGCAGGGCTGTCTCCCAGAGCCTTCCTGCCTTTCGTGAGTTCATCCTGGAAGCAGTCAGACCAGGTGAGGTGTGTCCTCCCCCCACCTCGTGATGTCTAAGGTGGACGACGCCAGAAAGCACTGGAATCCCGCGTCCGCCGCCCAGGAAACTGTTCCTTCTGTGTCAGCGTGAAAAGCCGCTTACAAGAGACATCGGTGCTAATTTTATGAAAAGGCAACGAGACCTGTGTGCTCGGGGCACGGGAGCCTGCTGAGTCAGCAGCGGGCATTCCCTGGGCTGCAGAGTCAAGCGGAATTTTGAAATTTCCCTGTTTGGGTTTTGCTGTAGTTTCCAAACTTTGTGTAAAAAACAGGTATTATTTTTGAAACAGGAAAACAATGCAATTAAAAGCAGTGGTCTTGGCCCAAGAGCTCAAAGCCACCGCCTGCTGGCCTGCTGGGGCTCAAGTTGGTGGCGGGGGCGGGGGTGTCCCCGGGGCGGGACCGGATGGAGCAGACAGCTGTGGTTTCTGAGGCCGCGGCGGGGGCAGCTTGTTGTGACTGTTCTGAAGTCCCTGAGGCTCGGGTCGATGGTCCGGCGGTGGCTTCCGTGACTGCACAGCCCTCACCCCCCCAGCCCTGTGACAGCCTGCTTTGTCATCTGAGAGACGGGGTGGTGGGACAGTGTCACCCCATGGAACTGTCACGAGAATGCCCACGTGCTCTGGGAGCGCTATGTGAACTGAGCACCCCGCCGCCAGATGAGGGGCTGGGCCCAGAGAGGCCAAGTGATTCACCCCAGGTCACACAGCAATGGGCTGTGGGCCAACAGTAAACCCTATACTTCGTCCGACCTCAATTCCCACGTTCTTTCCACATGGAGAAGGGGGAGAGGAGGCCTCATGGGTCCAGGTGTGGATGGGCGGCCCCCTGGACCTGCTGCACCGACCCCAGGCTGATTTGGAACACCCACAAGGATCAGCTCGGCCCTGCCTACAGGCCGACGGCGTGGAGGGGCCCAGGGAAGAAGCAAGCAGGCCTGATCCCGAGGGCTGGATCTGCACGTCAGTTGCACGCCAGACTGGACGTGGTCCCCCGACGGTGGGTGCAGGGCATGGCCTGGGAGGTGGGCTCCTGTGTGAAACGGCCAGGGAGGGACCCCTGAGATCAGCTGACATGCGGCCAGAGCCTGTGTGGGGCTCAGTGTCACCGCCTCAGTGTTGGCTCCTGGACGCTTGTTACCAGCCTGGGGTCAGCCGGACGGGGTCCTCCTGGAGGAAGTGGCACTGAGGCCAGGGGGGCGGGGTGACTTGTCTGAGGGTGCCCAGCAGGAAGCGGCCCCTGCTCCAGGACAGACCGTCGGGCTAGACCTACCTCCAGGGAGGGCTTATTCCCCGGCGGGGGAGGGGGAGTCTTTGGCCAGAGAGCTCCCTGAGGCTGGGCCACTCCCCACTCCCCTCAGAGGAGGAGAACGATGGGGACAGGCCCTCAGGTTAAACAAGGAGCACAGCCACCGCAGAGGCCACGCTCCCCGGGCCACACGCTCCCCGGGCTGCTCCCAGCCAACGACCGAGCTCCACCCCCGGAGAAGCAGGGCCTGCCGTCATCACAAAGCCTTCAAAGGCGATGGCAGAGCCGTCAGGCCTCTGAGACCCGGCAGGGGACTCTGCTCTGTCTGCTGCTGGAGCGGGGCTGCGTCCATCCCCGGGGGAGCCCTCCACAGACTCGCAGGCACGCAGGGTCCTCGTCTCCTCCGTCCTCCCCTCTCCTTGGTCCGTCAAGGCCGTCACGGGCTCCGGAGCCCGACCCAGAGGCCCGGCCATCTGTCCGAAGGCCCAGGCCCTCGACGCCAAACCCCCTTCCTGGCGCAGAGGCGGGGTGAGCGCGCAGGCCCGCCTGTGTTGGACACAAGCGCTGGATTGTTCTCTCTGCCCTTGTCGGCTATTATGCGGAGGCCAGTCCTAAAATAATATCACGTTTCCTCTCTCATCACTTGGACGGAGGACGCGCATCCGGGATCCAGCTGGATGGCGTGCTTTCATGTGCGGCACCGGGGGCTTCCGTGCCACCGTCCAGGGGCTCTGTGCCGGCCGTGTCCCCCGAGTCCCCAGCGTGGGAGCTGCTCTGACGGGGGCGCTGCTTCTGTTTTTTCCGTCTCTCGGAAAGTTGGTCTCTTCACCGGAGTGCTCAGCATTCCAGACGGGGCCCTGGACCCCAGGGGCCGGAGCCAGTGACCGGCTGGTGACGGAAGGCAGGTCTGGCTCGAGAAGGCGCCCCTGGGGGATGGTGGTGCCTGGCGCGTGCTAGGCAGTCGGCACACACTCGGGGGGACGCCAGCACAGGGAGCCCTCGCACGGGCAGCCTCCTCTCTGCGGCCACGGGGGCTTTGCTTTGCCTTCTAAGTGCGTGCTTTAGTTTATCACAGCGCCTGGGATGTGTGCTTCCCTCTGACAGCCTCAGGGCCTCCCTGGGTTCCTTGCCGTGGCAAGTGTTCCGGTGCCCTAAGCGCGAGGGAAGAGGGCGGAGGCCGCTCCTCGTGGGCCTCCTGGGGGAGGGTGAAGCCCAGGCTTCCGCGCCACTCAGACTGCTTTCAAATCCCAGCCCGTCACTAGTTCCGGCACCTTGGGCTTCAGCTCTCCTGGTGAAGCAGTTTCAAAGGCAGGACCCGGGAGGGAGACCCAGCCGTTTGCTCCCGTTGCTAGAATCACTGTGACGGGGCAGCTGCACCTGCGGGAGGAGGGGGGCTTAGTGCCCAGAGCAGCGCTGCCCACGAGGTGTCCCAGGGGGACAGGGACTCCTGGTTAGCCGCCAGAAAGAAGAATTAGCGCCTCCTCGGATGCAGTCAGCAGTTGTGTTCCTGGAAAAGTCGGTGCCTTAAGATCATGCATGTCGTGGCGGAAGGAGAACAGGAGTCAGACGAGGAGGCGCCCGCAGGACGCTCCAAAGGCAGGGGGTCCTATGACACTTCCTCGCGCGGGCTGGCCGGTGCGTGGCTGAACGTGGGAGAGCCCGGCCCCAGGGCCAGCAGTGCCCTCCGGGCCTTGGCAACCACGGTGCTCCGGCGGGATGGTTCCACTGGCTCTGAGAACCCCTGGCTTCGGCTTCCCGTGCAGGCCCCCCAAACCCTGCCAGGCCCTGGCCGGCGCCCGGAGACCCCCGTTACGATGTTCCTTTAGCTGGTGCTCCAGTGGGAAACAAGCAGCCTCGTAGTTGGGACTGTGGTCGTGCCGCTGGGGACCACGGAGACCTCGGCAAGGGTGACTGGAGAAGGCGCCCACCCTCTGCCCCCTTGGCCACCCCTGGGACACAGAAGGCCGCTTTGTGAAACTCCCAAACCAAACGTGGACACGTGAGGGCCAGTTTAGGTGGGCTGAGGTCGCAGGTAAGACACATTTTCATTCTGAAAGAATGACAGCAGCTCCCGCAGTTTGGGGGACCCCCAAGGACCTCCATGCCTCCCCCCATCCCCCAAAAACCTCCCTCGAGAGTTGAACACTGTCACTGGGGTGTCGGCCGCTCGGTGTGTCCTTCTGAATTGTCACAGCCCCTCTGAGGTCTACGAGCCCCAGGCAGAGACGGTCCCGTGTGGTCTGCAGGGGCCGAGGGCCCCAAGCAAAGGAGAGTTTGCTTTCACTCTGAGCACAAAACGCCAGTGATGGTCCCTGTTTGAGTGCAAAAAGGCCAGGCAAGCCTGGGACAACTTCAGCAACAAAATTAATAATGACAGTCACGGAGTAATAACCAGGAATTACAGCAATAATGACAGTACCAACCAACAGAATAAAACAATGTCCGTGAGTCCATAATGGTTCAGAGCATTGCTGCAGTCCCTGCGTGCGGGAGGGCAGACCTCGCCCAGCACAGCCCGGGTAGTCGGTGCAGGGGACTGTTCATGCCTCAAACGTGGCAGGACGAGCCGCCGCGACAAGGACCATCGACGGATGCTAAAATCAGCACACCAGAGCTGCACGGGAAAGAGGATGTTTACATAGTCACATAAGACGCTCCGTAATTACAAGGAGAAAAGGAGTAGCTTACAGCGCAGCCATGCGGCACCACTTAACCAACTGATGGACGTTACCACGGCCGGGAGTGGGACCCAGAGGCACAGGTGACCCCAGGCTCACGCTCCGAGCAGGACGCGACATCGCTTCTGCGGGATTCCCGCCAAAATACACAACCACTGTGTCGTGGTGAAAAACGTCACACAAATGCAAACTGAGGTACGTTTTCAAAACAACTGGCCAGTACTCCCTTTCCAAAAGTGTCAAGGTCACGGGCGACTGACGAACGATCCCGGATGGGAAAAGACTAAGGGGCCACGACCCACCGATGCCGTGTGGGACCCTGGCTGGACCCTCAACCAGAGGAAGGAGGTCACGGGTCAGCTGGTGAGGTTCCGCTGAGGCTGGAGGGTGATGGACTGCCGTGAATCCACATGAATTGTCCCGCTCTACGTCGCAAGTCCTATCAGGAGAGCCCGGGGGAGGTATCCGAACTCTGTGCTAGTTTTGCAATTAAAATGGTTTCAAAAGAAATAAGTGAATGAGAAGGCCAGGGTCAAACACCTCATAGCCTCTGGCTGGGAACTCCTAGGTCTTCCGGAGCACGGCTCTGGCTCCTGCGTGGACGCCTCCACCGTCCCGGCCACAGCCTCTGAATGGACTCCAGGTGGCAACATTCGTCCCTTAAGGCAGTGTAGACACGGGGGGACGGGGGCCAGGGGGCGGAGAGCTGACCTCCCCCATCCCCAGCCCTCCGTGATTCTCTTACTGGAGCAGCTCCGGTAAACTTGGAAATAGGATGAGTCCCTGCCCCAGCCCCCGCCCCCGCCCCCAGCCCTACCCTCTCCCCCTGGGGCCCCTGGGGAAAGGCCCTGTGGAGAACGGAATAACGAATCCCAAAGACGTCCACGCGCTGACCCAGAGCCCGTGAATGTTACCCTGCACGGCAGAGTCCCTGTGCAGAGGTGGACAAGTCAGCGACCCTGAGATGGGAGATGACCCTGGATTATGGGGGGCGAGCGTGCCCAGTGTCACCACGAGGGTCCAGGTAAGAGGGAGACAGGACGGTCTGAGTCCGTGAGAGGTCTGAAGACTCTACAGGGCTGGTTTGGAAGGTGGGGGAAGGGGCCACGAGCTAAGAAACGCAGGTTCCTCCAGAAGCTGGAACAGGCAGGAGACAGACTCACTCCCGGAGCCTCGAGGGCGTGTCGTTCTGCCGACACCTTGATTTTAACCCAGTGAGATTTCTGACCCCCAGAACAGAAAGGTAAGAAACGCGTGGGGCTTGAAGCCACTCATTTTGTGGTCACTTGTTGTGGCAGCCACAGGACACGCGTGCACCGAGTGAGGCGGTACTGATGACAACGAATTAGGTCGTCCTGAGTGTAAACCATGTGCCCAGCTGTTGTGCTTTATACACGGTAGCACCTGAATCCCCCCAAGAGCGCCCAGATGGTCGGAACGGTCCCCACCCCAGAGATACGGCAGCCTGGGAGGAGCGACGTAAGGTCAGCGCCCATGGTGACCGGATGCAGGCAGAATGGGGGGGGGTCAGGAACCTGAATGCTCGCCTTCTGATGGCTTGTGAGACGGCATCCCCTCTGCTCTGATAAGTCAAATGGGACCCTCGGTCCCCCTCACTTGCCCCCATCGCAGCTCCTGTTTGCCAAGGATGGTGGAGGACATTCGTGACCGAGCTCAGCCCCCAGGCCAATCCAGTCCCAGGGAGTTGACTTCTCACGGCCAGGACCCTCTGGTGGCAAGTGACAGAAAACCTGGCCCACATGGACCAAAGCTAGAAAGGGAGTGTTTGGCTCACGTAACGGGAAAGGCCAGTGGCAGCCCTGGCCCCCTGCTGGCTGCTTTCTCCCATGGGGCAGCCTCAAGCCGTCCTGGTCCAGCAGCAAGTGGTCCCCCCCTGACAGCCCAGAGTACGTGGTCACAGCCTCTGGAGGGCCACAGTGGCCGGGGGACGGATGCCCTGATCCATGGAGCTGTGGATGGAGACAACACCGGCCTGAAGCCCAGCAGGTAGGGACAGTGACATAAACCAGAGAAGGACGGAGACAACGTTGAGGGTTAAAAACTCAGCAAATACAGCCCCTCGGCCTAGCTTCCACTCTGCAGGTGAAAGAAGTGGAGTCTGGATCTGCCTGAGGTTACGTGGCAAATACTCGGCAGGGCTGGGACTCTGCTCCGAGATTCCCAACGGTGCCATCTGAGTGTCTCCACATACAACTGGAAAATGAAATTTAGAACTCAATACCATCTGAAACATCACAAAACAGCAACTACCCAGGAATAAACTCATGAAAGATATGCCTTTTCTTCGAGCAGAAAAACTGCATCACATCACTGAGGGAAGGTTATTTGAGAACCAAACAAATGCAGGGATACACCACATCCACGGATTGGGAGACTCAATGGTTTAAAGATGCCAGTTCATCCCAAACTGATCTATGGATTCAACGCAATTCCAATCAAAGTCCCAGTAGCTTTTTTGGAGTCAACAGGCGAATCCTAAAATTTATGGGGAAACGTAAAGGAACAAATATAATGGAGTCTAGAGTTTCTAAAACATGTCACTCGCAGCGTCTGGGATACAATCCAAAAGAAACAAGAAGATGTGACTCTTTCTCAAGGCAACCAACAGAGGCCAACCCCAATGTGACCCAGATGTTAGACTCAGTAGACAAGGATTTTAAAGCATCTATTTCATTAGGCTCAAGGATGTAAAGGAGATTATGTTTGTAATAAGTGAAAAGACAGGAAACCTCAACAGAAAAAATAGAAACTATAAAAAGGAAACAAACAGAAATTCTAGAACTAAAAAAATACAATGTGTGAAATCAAAAAAAGTCACCAGATGGGCTAGATGGCAGAATGCAGATGACAGAGGAAAAAAATCAGTGATCTTGAACACAGATGCATAGAAATTATTTAATTTGAAAGCAGAGAGATAAAGACTGAAATTAAAATTCACGGAGACTCAAGAGACATACAGAACAATATCAAAAGGTCCACTGTACGTGTACTTGAAGTTGCAGAGGAGAGGAAGGTAAGAATGGGGCAAAAATATTATTTGGATAAACAACAGCTGAAAATTTCCCCAATGTGGTGAAAGACATAGATTCACAGATTTAGGAAACTCATCGGATCCCAAGCAAGAGAAATACAATGAAAACTACACTTAGGTTTGTCACAAACGTCTGCAAACCAAGGATAAAAAGAGAATCTTGACAGTAACCGAAGATAAGTGGCACCAAAAAGCCAGGGGAATAATGACGCAAATTACCACTGAATCCTCACTAAAATCAACAGGAGCCAGAAGCCAGCAGAACATCTTAAGCTCTAAAGTTAAAATTAAAAACTGTCAACCCAGACTTTTGTCTCCAGCAAAAATATCCTTCAAGAAGAATGCAGGTGAAATGAAGATATTTTCGCTAGGAGGATTCGTCAGAAGCCATATTATGAGAAATACTAAGTTCTTAAGGCTGAAGGGAAATGATATCAGACAGAAGTTCGGATCTTCTGGAAGGAAAGAAGAGTCGCTGAAATGGCACGCAGGTGGGTGAACTGTTGTGAGGAAGAGGCAGCAAAGCTCCTTCCGGATTCCTGCATCCTGTGCAGAAGCCAGAGGTCTTCAAGTGATCCTTAAGCTTACACAACTCCAAGGATCATCTTACCAGGATTTTTGTGAGACACGGACAGGCTGATTCGAAAGTTGACATGAGAACGTAAGGGACCAAGAACAGCCAAAGCAACGTTGGAAGAATAAGAACGAAGTTGAAGAACTAATACTAGTTGAATTCAAGACTTATTCTAAAGCTACGGGAACTAGCCAGTAGGGTACTGACACAACAGTCAAGAAACAGATCAACAGAACAGAACCAACAGTTCAGAGATAGACCCACACTTAGTCACCTGATTTTCAACAAAAGTGTCAAGGCGATCCAAGGAGAGGCTTCTCAGCAAATGGTGCTGGCACAGCTGGGTGTCTACACACCCAAATTCATTCAAGATGGACCACAGATCTGAGGGTAAAGATGAAAACTATAATGCTTTAAAATAAAATTTAGACGAATACCTTCACAGCTTGGGGATTGGCAGAAGTTTCTCAGGACATAAAAACAGTGCCATATACTAAAAATATTTATAAATTAGATTGCAACAAAATGAAAAACCAGTGCTCATCAAAAGCCATCATGAGAGTCCGCCTGCCGATGCAGGGGACACGGGTTCGTGCCCCGGTCCGGGAAGATCCCACGTGCCGCGGAGCGGCTGGGCCCGTGAGCCGTGGCCGCTGAGCCTGCGCGTCCGGAGCCTGTGCTCCGCAACGGGAGAGGCCACAGCAGTGAGAGGCCCGCGTACCGCAAAAAAAAAAAAAAAAAAAAAAAAAAAGCCATCATGCAGAAAATGAATAAGCAAGCCACAGACTGGGAGGAAACATATGCAAAGCATACACCTGACAAAGGATTAGCATCCAGCATATATAAAGAACCAGAACAAAAATGTTTTAAATGGGCAATTTGAACATTGAAACCTTCACAAAGGAAGATACACAAATAGTCAATAAGCGTGTGCAAAGGTGTCGACATTGCCAGCCGACAGGTAAATGCAACCTCACTCTGGCTCACTTCCTGGATTTTCCCATCACAGATCCGTTTTGCGTGTTCTAGCTCTGTTGTTTTTGAAACTCTAAAATTTTTTACTCAACAATGTACACTTATTGTCTCTTAACTTGATGTTCTAGCTCTTTATATAAACGGAATCATGTAGCGAGTTCTGCCTCTGGCGGTGCTGGCGGGGCCATGGGTTGCCTGGGAAGGGGCATGAGGGCATTTCTGGTTCAGTATCTTGACACATTCTGGCTTACGTTTGCTGGGACTTTTGAATGGCATCCTTAAGATCTGTGCATTGCACTACATGTAAATTTACCTGAAAAGAAAACCCAGACCACACACAAATACTGACCCTTAGTTAATGATGTACATGTTCGAGTATTTTTGGCAATGCGTACTGATGTCCGCAACTTATTTTGAAGTGAATCAAAAAATAAAAAGATGCATTGACGGGTCCACAGATGCACAGAGATACGCTAAAACAATTACGTTCAGAGTTAACTGTAGGATCCGGGTGGTGGGTATGTGGTGGTCACTGTAGCATTCCTTCAAGCTTCATGGTTGAACATTTTCATAATCAAATGTTGGAGAAAAACAAAGAAACTGCAAAACAGAGTTTGAGAATATGTTGGCAGCACTTGTTACTGGAGCTGGCATCTAGGAAATATTTAAAAATACTTCTAAAATCAGTAAGAAAAAGACAACAGCATCTTAGATAAGTGGGCAAAAAGTTGGGCAGATACGTCATAAAAGAGGATGTCTCAACCGGCAACAAGCTTTGGAGAAGTTCTCAAGGTCCTTGGCCAACACCGAAATGAAACACAAGATGTTCCTTTGCACACACAAACCGCAATGACTAAACTGGAAAAAAAAAAGCAAACAAGAAAGCGAACCATAAGAACAGACCATACCCAGTGTTGGCTGGGAGACAGAGCCCCGGAATGCTCACGTGTGGCTGGCGGAGTGTAACTCGCTACCAACACTCTGAACATGTGTTTGGTGGCCGAGCATATGCCCGTTCAATGACCCAGCGGTTCTACTTCTGGGGACAGTCCCGACAGAAATGGGTGCACCCACGTGCACACAGGCCTATTCAAGAATGTTCAACATGGTGCAAGCTGTAATCGCCCTGTGCTGGGAACAGCGCAAATCTCCACCAACAGCAGAATCGCTACTAAAACGCGGTACCTTAACACAACGGAACGTGACACACCCCAACATGTGGGTGAATCTCAGAGACACAATGCTGGCTAAAAAAAAAAGGCCAGACACAAAAGAGTACGTTCTGAATGACGTACATAAAATGACGTACATAAAATTCACCATCGTGGGCCTGCCCTCTGGTGATGGAGGGCAGATGGTGGGTACTAGTGGGTGCCTTTGGGGTCCTGGCTGGGAAGGATTCTGGGCACTGGAATGTCTGGATCTCAGTGGCCGTTACATGGGTGGGTGGTTTCACTCTCTCTATGTTCCAGTTGTGTAGCTTTCTGTATACAAGTGATCTTACCGTGCCCTGCAGGAAACACGCACCAGCCTACAGAGTGCTCGCTTAGTGGGGTTTGCTGGAGGCGGCCCCCCGGAGGCCAGGTGGGAAGGCCAGCCCTGCCCTGGTGCGTGGGCCTTCCAGCTGGTGGGGTCCGGGGGTCAGGGGTCTGAGGCCCTGGGCACTGGGGAGACCAGGCCTGTTCTGTTTGCTTAGCCGGGCCTCCTCCCAATGCCCCCTTCCATTCCTCCTGGACTGATGTCACCCACTGCGACCGGGGCAGGGCTGGGGGCGCACGGAGGAGGTGGCCCCTTGTGCAGCGCAGCCTGCATGATGGCTCCACCCTGCAGGAGGCTGGAGGGCGGGGCCTCAGCCTGCCCAGACCCCGTGCGTACACGTGATGCCTCTCTCCCAACCCCCCACCCTGCAGTTTCCTCCTGGGCTAAAAATGAACATTTGGGGCACAGTCTGCGCCCCGAGCAGCCCGAGGGGGTGAGGAAGGCGGCGGGGAGGGGAGCAGCTTCTTGTTTCCGCCCATCTGCTCCCACCCACGCTGGGTCCTCACCACCCGCTCCGCCAGGCTCCCTGTAAACACCTCCCGCCTGAGCCACTCGCTTAATAACTAACACAGCGTGGGAAACGTTTAAAGCACGTTTTTTCCATCACATGAGCAGCAAAAGGGTGAGCTGACTCACGATCGCCCACAAACGTGGACGGGAAGTAAGTAACTCGCATGGGCTGGAAGCAGAGCTGGTGTAGTTTAAGCCGAGCCGTGGCTAAACCCAAACCCAACGTGCAAGCGGCTTCTTCACCGGCTCCGCTGCCGCCCGGGGTCAGCCCCGAGGCCCCTGGCAGGAAGGGGCTCCAGGGCCCCCGGCGACGGCAGCAGGTCCTCCTCTGGGGGTCTGGGAAGCGCCTCACAGCCCCTGAGGTGGGGTCACCGTGCCCACTTTCCAGGTGAGAATACTGAGGCCACGGGGCCGCCTAAGGGGGTAGCAAGTGGGGAGCAGCAGGTAAACCCACCTTTGAGTTTCCTGCTGTCACTCCAGGCTCACTTTTTGTCCCCCAAGCAGCACAAAGCTGTCCCCGATGCCCCTCACACTGACCTGGGGACATACCCCAGCCTCCCCCCCCCCGCCCCGGAGAGGGCAGTCTGGGAATTCTGTCCGCCAGAAGCAGCCCAGCCCGGCTGCTGGGGGCTCTGCGGGGAGCCGGCCGAGCGGCCGCCACGTGCCGGGGCGCGGTGCTGACAGCGACCCTAGCCCCACTTGCATTTCACAGCGGAGGGAGCCAAGCTTCCGGAAGGTTCTCTGGTGCTTGTTCAGAGCTGCGCCGCTGGCAAGAGGGGTGGAGACTCAGCACAGAGCGCCAGGCCCCGGCCTGGAGCTCCTCGCCCGTCTCCACCGCGCTGGATGCGGCTCGTGCAGACGGGAGTCTGCCCGGCTGTCCCGGGCTCCGCTCGCTGCCCGTCGCAGGGCCGCCAGGAGGCTGGCGGCTCCCTTCTGCCGTCTTGCCTCCTTCATTCACGCCCCACTCCCTGACTTGGCCCTCCGGAAAATTCTGATCCAGATCCACTAGCAGCTCGTGGGAAAACGATGATGATGACAAAAATAACGGTGTGCGCACACACATCCACACAGGTAGACACACACGCACAGGTGCACACACACAGGTACGCTCCCAAAGACTGTGCCCCGTGCACACCTCACACGTGCACAGACGTTCCCCCCACAGGTATACACACACCGGGTACATACACAGGTACACGCAGGTACGCACACACAGGTACGCACACACAGGTACACACACACCGGGTACACACACAGGTACACACACACAGGTACGCGCACACACACACACAGTCAGAACCAGCTCTTCCTGTGGCTCCATTCATGGCACCCTGACACCCCTACAAGCGGGGCTGTGTTTACTCCCGCCCCCTGCAGGCCCCCTGAGGCTCAGAGAACATAAGCTCACAAGGTCATAGGGAGCCGGTGGATCTGACCCCAGAGCCTCCGACCCCACCAGTCCTCTCCGACCTCTAACCTATGGCTCCCACGTTGGACCCGCAGGCTGGCAGGGGAGGACACGGGGCCTTGGATGCCCCCTGAGCCCCAGGGAAAGGCCCCAGTTGGGGAACCAGCCATGAGCCGGGTCGGGGGGAATGAAGCCTGGGGATGTGATTTTCATGAAAACGGAGGAAGATATACATGGAGCAGCGTGGGGCGTGGCGGCCCTCTGCGCTGACGTTGGATGGAGACGACGAAGGCCAGCAGTGCCAGCTGCAGGGCGCTGTCCACCTGGCGGCCCGCCAGAGACCCCACAAGACCAGCGCTTTGCCTGAGTCCTGCCTGCGCTGCCTCTGCAGGACCCACATGGCATCAGACGACTGGCCTGCCCCGAGGCCGGCCAGGGACCCGGGCCGGTCTGGGTCCTGCTCAGCTGGCCGCGGGCTCTGGACTCGCTGTCCACTTGCACGCGGTGGGCTGGCCTGGGGACGCCTCTTGCTGGGGCCTGGGCTGAGGCCCCTGCCAGTGCTGCGGGGTTTGCAGCAGACCCTGCTGGCGGGCTGGGCGTGGGAGCCCGGGTCCCTCGAGTTCTCTCATGTTCCTCAGCCCCGTCACCGGCCACGTACAGGCCGTCGGGGAGATAAAGGCAGAGCGGCCTTGTCTGCGGGAATGGCTGGACACGGGGAGGCCATAGTGCGGAGTCCATGTTTCAGTTTCAGGTTTTGCAGCGGGGAAACCGAGGCCCAGGAAGGTTAGGGGTTACTCAGGGTCACGGAGAAACCAGACAGCCCAGATCTCCAGAGCCACAGGCCGTGGTACCCAATGCTTTGCACCGTGGATTCCGAGAAGGAGGCAGGATGGTCCCATTTCAGAGCCGAGACACTGAGGCTCAGTGGGGCCGAGCGGCCAGCAGGTCACCGGACGGGCCCAGGTGGACCCAGCACCCTGTTCTGTCCAGTGTCCCGTGCCCCAGCCCCCTCGGCACACCTGAGATGTGTGGGAACAGGGCTGTGCGTCCACATTCCCTGCATATCAGCGGGGAGCTGCGAGCCCCGAGCAGATAAGTGGGGCTGGAACCACCGACGGAGAGTCTTTCCAGCCCAGACGCCCTCCGCTCGGGACCCCCCAGACCTGACGCATCTCCAGCCCTCCCCTGGCAACACCCCGATCTCAGCAGCCCATCAGCTGTGGAACATTAGAACTGAGAGGCCCCTTTGAAGCCGGCAGAGGTGGTGCTAGGACACAGAAAAGGAAGCGCTGTTTAAGAGGCTGTGTGGAGGCTTGGGGGACCTGGTCCCCTCGGGAGGCCGTTTAGGCTGAAAACAGAAATTAAACTCAAGGAGGGTTTAGATAAATGAGTGCACGACAGTAACAGCTGCTATTTCATTTGTGTCGGTGAGCCAGGCCCGGAGCAAAGCCCTTTCACAGACACCCTCTTAATCCTGAAAAGAAAACGTCGCTCTCAAGCAGGTTTCAATCTCCCGGCTTGACGGGGGAAGCCAAGGTGTGCACGGCTTGTGTGGCTTGCCTGAGGTTACACGGCTTGTAAGTGGGCAAAACAGGGACTCGATCCGCTTCCTTCTCATTCCGGAGACGCGGCTCGCAGGTAACCACTGTGCAGACCGCCAGCGCCCCCGTCTGTGTTCTCACCAGCCTCTCCGCTTCAGACCCTGCGTCCTGGGCTCAGGGGACCTCAGAGCTGCAGGAAGCCGGGCCGTCAGCAGGCTGCCCCTCACCCCTCCCTGCCCTCTCAGGACAGCTGTGGCCGTGGACCCGCAGGCTGACGTGTCCTGCTGTCCCGACCCACGGTAGCAGGTTTCCACCCTGCGCTCCCCGAGGGCTGACTTTCTTCCCATGGAAGATCACTCTTGGGGTCGAGCGTGGGGGCATCGCAGGGAGCTGTCTTAGGTTTTGATTTATTCATTCGACAATTGAACCCGCTCGTATTTATCGAGTGATTACCATGTGCTAAGTAAGCCCTGTTCTGCAAGTGCTCAGAAGGAAGGAAACAGCAGAGGTCAGAGCAGAAATGAAGGAAATACAGACTAGATCGACAACAGAAAAGAGGCACAGAACAAGAGCTGTTTTTTTTTTTTTTTTTTTTTTTTTGCGGTACGCGGGCCTCTCACTGTTGCGGCCTCTCCCGTTGCGGAGCACAGGCTCCAGACGTGCAGGCTCAGCGGCCATGGCTCACGGGCCCAGCCGCTCCGCGGCATGTGGGATCCTCCCAGACCGGGGCACAAACCCACGTCCCCTGCATCGGCAGGCGGACTCTCAACCACTGCGCCACCAGGGAAGCCCAAGGCTGGTTTTTTGAAGAGGTAGACAAAATTGACAAACCTTTAGCTAGACTTAGAAAAGAAGAGAAGACACACACATATAAAATCAGAAACGAAAGAGGAGACATTGCGGCTGAAACCACAGAAATACAAAGGCTCCTAAGAGACCACTATGAACAAGTTATACACCTACACGTTGGATCACCTAGAAGAACCAGATAAATTCCTAGAAACATAGAAACTACCAAGACCGAATCATACAGAAACAGAAAATCTGAACAGGCCAGTAATGAGTAAGGAGATTAAAGAGTAATCAAAAACTGCCCGACACAGAGAAGCAGATGGTTTCGCTGGTGAATTCTACCAAACATTTAAAAAAAGAATTTAACACCAGTTCTTCTCAGCTCTTCCAAAAAACTGAAGAGGAGGGAACACTTCCACATTCGATTCACAGAGCCAGCATTACCCTCATACCGAAGCCAGACAAAGACACCACAAAAAGACTACAGACCAGTATCTCGGATGGACGTAGATGCCATATTCTCAGCCAAGTACAGCTGACCTTTGAACAACAGGCGTCTGAACTGTGTGAGTCTGCTCGTATGTGGGTTTTTTCAACAAATAAACAGTTGGCTCTCTGTGTTCGTGGGTTCCGCATCCTCGAATTCAGCCAACTGCCGCTCAGATTTTCCATCCTCGGTTAGTTGAATCCACTAATGCAAAACCCATGTACACGAAGAGCCAACTGTACTAGCAAACCACATTCAACAGCACTTTAAAAGGGTTACACACCACGATCAAGGGGAATTCAGCCCTGGGATGCAAGGATGGTTCAATACGGCCAAATAAATAAACGGGATACACCACGTTCATGGAATGAAGTATAAAAATCATACGATCATCTCAATAGGTGCAGGAAAAGCATCTGACAAAATTCAATGTCCTTTCATGATAAAAAATACTCAAGGAGGTATAGAAAGATTGTACCTCTATGTAATAAACCCCACGTATGACAAGCCCACAGCTAAAAGCATACTCAGTGATGAAAAGCTGAAAGCGTTCTCTCCAACATCAAGAACGAGACAAGGGTGTCCACTCTCACCACTACTATTCAACACAGCACAGGAAATCTTAGTTCAGAATAATTGGGAAAGAAAAAGAAATAAAAGTCACTAAAAATTGGAAGTGAAGAAGTAAACTTGTCTCTGTATACACGACCTGATCTTATACATAGAAAATCCTAAAGACTCAACCGGAACACTGTTGAACTAATGAATTCTGTAAAGTTGCAGGAGACAAAGTTAACATACAAATATAAGTTGCGTTTCTATACACTAACAACAAGCTAGCTGAAAAAGAAATTATGAAAGCCATCTCATTTACAATAGCATCAAAAAGAATGGAATGCTTAGGAGTAAATTTAACCATGGATATGAAAGATCTACACACTGAAAACTAGAAAACACTGATGAAAGAAATTGAAGAAGACACAATTTATTGGAAAGATATCCTGTGTACATGGACTGGAAGAATTAATAGGGTTAAAATGTCTATACTACCCAAAGCCATCTACAGATTCAATGCAATCCCTAGCAAAATTCCTATGGCATTTTTTTACAGAAATAGAAAAAACAATCCTAAAATTCTTATGGAACCACAAAAGACCCCAAATCCAAAGCAGACTTGAGAAAGAAGAACAAACCTGGAGGCATCGCACTTCCTGATTCAAACTATATCTCAAAGCTATAGTAATCAAACAGTATAGTGCTGGCGTACAAACAGATGCATGTATCTGTTTAGAACAGAATAGAAAGCCCAGAAACAAACCCAGGCATGTATGGTCAGCTAATCTTTGACAAAGGTGCCAAGAATGTACAATGGAGAAAGGGCGGTTTCTTCGATAAATGGTGTTGGGAAAACTGGACAGCCACTTGCAAAAGAATGAAATTGGACTCTTATCTCACTGAAATCAACTCAAAATGGATGAAAGGTTTGGATGTAAGACATGAAATCATAAAAGTCCTAGAAGAAAACATAGGGGAAAAGCTCCTTTATATTGGTCTTGGCAATGACTTTTTGGATATGACATCAAAAGCACAGGCAGCAAAAGCAAAAATAAACAAGTGTGACTGCATCAAACTAAAAAGCTTCTGCACAGCAAAGGAAAGAATTAATAAAATGAAAAGACAACCTACAGAAGGGGACAAAGTATTTACAAACCCTGTATCTCATAAGGGGTTAATACCCAAAATATACTAGGAACTTACATAACTCAACAGCAAAAAAACAAATAACCTGAGTTAAAAATGGGCAGGGACTTCTCTGGCTGTCCAGTGGTTAAGACTCCACGCTTCCAATGCAGGGGGCGCTGGTTCGATCCCTGGTCGGGGAACTAAGACCCCACAAGCTGCGCTATGTGGCCAAACAAACAAACAGAACACCGTCATACGCCTTAAATATATACGACGATTATCTGTCGGTCAAACCCTAACAAAGATGAAAAACAAACAAAGATGAGAATACAGCCACAGCCCAATGGACTACGTCCCTGATCTTGTGTCCTTATACTCTGGGGGTGGTGGGGGGATGGGTCGTAAGCAAGGAGACACCACATAGCTCGGGGGGGGGGGCATTATCAAAGGGGCGGCCGGAACAAATTACCACAAACCGCATGGCTTATAACAACAGAAACGAGTCTTCTCATAGTTCCAGAAGTTCCAAGTCCAGAGTCAAGGTGTGGGCAGGGCCCCTCCCTCTGGAGGCCCTGCGGGAGGGTCCCTCCTGCCTCTTCCAGCCTCTGGGGGCTCAGGTGTCCTGGGCTCGTGGCTGCGTCCCTCCAGGGCCGTCTTCCCTGGTGTCTCTCTGTCTCTCCTCTTCTTGTAAGGACATCAGTCGTTGGTTTTAGGGCCCACCCAACTCCAGTACGATCTCAGTTTGATCCTTAACTAATTACCTCTGCAAAAACTCTATTTCCAAATAAGGTCATGTTCACAGATTCTGGGTGGACGTGAATTTTTGGAGGACACTGTTCATCCCACTACAAACCAAGATGAAGGAGGGAAGGGGCTAGAGTGACTGGTGGGGAGGCGCTGTCTAAAACAGACAGGTGGGTGGGGGGCCTCTGGGAGGAGGCCCGAGAGAGGGGAGAGTGTGAGCTTGTGGATGCGCCAGCCGTGCAAAGGCCCCGAGGCAGGAACCCACGGCTCCGAGCATCGTGATGGAGGCCGGAGGGGCTGACTCCGTGTTCACGGGAGGAATGGCCTGTGTCGTGAGTGTGGGGAGAGAAGCCGCCCACGGTTTCTGACCAGAGGAGAACCCCGCTGACTGGCTGCCAGTGGAGCTCTCGGGAGTGTGTGAACTTGGGGGCCAGGGGCCCCAGAAAGCTCGCTCTGCCATGAGAACGGGGCCTGGAGAGTGTCACTGTCTGCCTGACTGGTCCTTAGGGGGCCTGGCATTTCCCTCACTCTCCAACCCCCACCTGAAGCTCCTGGGCTCCCAGCCTCTCCGCAGACTCCCTCCCGCTCTGTGCTGCCCAAGGTTGCCTGGCCCGAAGCCTGCTTTCTCCCTTGGCAGCCCCAGAGAGCTAGCATCGGGTCCAACTTCCCAGGCTGAGCCGGCGCTCGCCCATCGGTGCCCAGGCCCCTCACCCTGATGGGGACCCACCTCGGGCAAGAGCCCAGAGGAGCCGACACACACTTGGCAGGCTGGGGGGGCCAAATGTGTGTGCCCACGGGTGCCCCACAGTGCCCACGGGTCAGGTCCACGCTGAGGGGCCGGGGGCGCTGTCAGAGCTGGGAGGCCAGGAGTGGCCGGATATGGACGTCTTCCTGAGACACAGAGCTGCCCAGGGAGGGTGGAGGAGAGGGGCCAAGACCCTCAGGATGCGGCTGCGGCCGCCCTGGGGAGGTGACGGGCACGCTCCCACGCTGGGCTACTCAAGGCAGCTCGTGACCAACATGCCGATCGCCCAACCCCCGCAGTGACACTGTGACATGAGCCCACAGGCATCCCGAAGGTCCACGTGAGGACGCAGGCTGCACGCCACAGCCCGGCACACGCACGGCCCCGCCACGCGCGTCTATATCCAGGGCCACTGCACCTGGTGCTCAGCAGGGGCTGAGGAAACGTCTCTGCTTCAGCCGCAACCCCCAAGGATGACGACTCCGTTTTCTTTCAATTAAAAATAGTGTTTTTAGTTTGGGAGCTAGAGCTATGTAACGTTGCCATTTCTCTATGTTTGCACGGGCTTTATTGTCGTCGTAAAATACGCGTACATAAAATTTCCTATTGCAACCATTTTAAAGCACACAGTTCAGCTGCACCGGGTACGTTCACGATGTTGTGTAATCATCTCCTCCACCTGGTTCCAGACTGTTTTTATCACCACAAAGAAAGTCCTGAACCCATTCACAGTGATCCCGGCAGCCGCCAGTCTACTCTCTGTGTCTACGATGTGTCGTATAAAGGCAATCACACAGCATGTGGCCTGTGGTGACTCTATTCCTGCACTTTGCATACTGTTTCTGAGGCCCGTCGATGTCGCAGCCTGTGTCAGAGCTTCGCTCTTTTTAACGGCCCAACAAACATTCCATTATATGGACGGACCACATCTTCTTTTATCCATCAGCCCTTGTACAGCCTGGGTTTAAACCCACTTGTGGATGTCAAAATAGCACATTAGAGCGAAAATCGTTTCACCCTCACAGACAAGCAAGAGCATGGCCTGGACCCCTAGGCCGGGCAGCTCCCCAGCTCCCCAGAGGAAGCCCCCTACAGCCCCCCTACAGCCAGCGCCGCCCCCAGGCCTGTCTCCAGCACAAAGACAGCTGCTGGGCCCTGTGAACGGTGAGCCCTGGACCTTTCTTGGGGTGGGGGGGGAGGAAGGCAGAACATCACAGTCACCATCTGCTTCAGGGCCTTCCTGAGGCCTTGGCCTTTGATTTAAGTTCTTTTAACAACAAACCCCGAAGCCTGGGGAGGAGGCCAAGTGAGCCCAGGGGCGGAGAGAGGCCTGGGAAAATCACCCCCTCTGTCCGCCCATCTTGTGGACAGGGTGACTGAGGCCCAGGCTGCAGGTGCTGTGCTAACGGGCGCCCGGGGCCAGCAGCGGGGAGGGACGGCGGGCCAGGCCGTGGCTCCCGTTTGCGGTTGCGCTGTGCTGTCGGGGCCCCTTGGGATGGCCGGGGCGCGTGAGGCCCGCGAGGGGCTCCGTGGACAAGCGTTTGTCACCCTCTTCCCTGTGCGCCCAGAGTGCTGGCCTTGCTGAGTCCCCACCCTCATGAGGGACGGACCACTGCTCCCCACTGATGACAAGGAAACCGGGGCCCGGCAAGGTCACGACACGTTTCCGAGGTCACACAGCCATGCGGGGGGCGGGGTGTGTGAGTTCCTATGAGCTGTGAAAAATCACCACGTCTGTGGTTAAAAGTAACACGTGTTTATTCTCTGGTAGTTCTGGGAGTCGGAGCCCAAATCGGCATCACGGATGGACGACCGTCAGGCCGTCACAGGATGGTTCCCTCTGGAGGCCCCCGGGGGGTCCGTTCCTTGGCCTTCTCCAGCACCTGGAGGGGCCGTGGTCCTCAGCTGGTGGCCTCCCCTCAGCTCGGCCTCTGCTCCCATTGTCACCTCTCTTCTCTGACCTCCTGCCTCCCCCTCGTAAGGACCCCGAGATGACACCAGGACCCCAGATAACTGTCTTCCGTCCCAAGGTCCCCCTGCCGTGTGGTCACACACTCCCAGGCTCCAGAATTAGGGTTTGGATGTCCCTGGGGTCTTTATTCCACCGACCAGGGGAGCCTGGGCTGGAACCCAGGCTGCCGGCCTCCCAGGTGGCCTCTCACGGGGGAAACTGAGGCTCCAGGCGGCCAGGCCAGCCACCCAGTCGCAGCTGGAGTGATGGTGGGCTGCCCTGCCCTCCCCAGAGTGCTCCTGGCCAAGGTGGGAGGCCACGGTCTGGGGTTTGGGATTGGGGGCCGAGCCCACGTGGTCCCTCCAGAGGCTCACGGGCCGAGGAGAGGGGTGGCGGGGGAGAAGGGAGCTGGTGGGAGGCCGCCCTCGGCATCAGTGTCTGAGGGATCAGACTTAGAGGGGCCGTTGCTGGCTGTCTTCTCTTTAAATGTGGAAAGTATTTTCCCTTCCGTAACTAAAAGCAGCTCTGTGTTTATAGCATCGGCCCCTAAGGTGGGGCAACGGGAGGGGTGACCTGGACATGGGGTTGCCGCGGAGAGGCCTGGCTGCTGACTTCCGTGCGGGGATCCCCTGGGGTGTCGGGTGGAGTGGGTGTGCGTGTGCCTGTGTGTAGTGTGTAGGGTGCCTGCCTGGTGTGTGGTGTAGCGTGTGCGTGCACCACTGTGCTGAATAGCACCCGGGCCCCACGAACCTTTCTCCCAGCCTCAGTTTCCTTATCTGTCCAATGGGGACGCGGCCTCCGACTGGCTGTGTGTCTGCT
Organism: Leucopleurus acutus; assembly: GCF_964270905.1. Lineage (NCBI taxonomy): Eukaryota > Metazoa > Chordata > Mammalia > Artiodactyla > Delphinidae > Leucopleurus > Leucopleurus acutus. The sequence goes on from NC_139162.1 coordinate 1,481,163, forward strand.
CTGGTGATGCTGGCAGGATGGAGGCGAAGGGCCGCCAGTTTCTTTCTCCAGCTTGCTGAGGCTTCCTCTGCCTCCTGGCTGGAGCCGTCCGTGCTGGCCAGCAGCCTCGCGGCCCCTGCAGGTCTTTCCCAGTGAAGTGATGGAAACTGGGGTCAGAGAGGCCCACAGCCGGGAGGCAGGGGATGGCATCCACGCCCTGGGCACGTGCACACAGGCCTGCGTGTGGTGCCCAGGGCCATGCTCTCCCACATGGCCGCTCACTCGCACACCCTGGGGGCTGCTGAAAGGGAGGGGTCCTCGGCACCTCCTACCTGGAGAGTCGGGGTCCCAGCGCAGGTAGGGCGGCTTACCCAGGCTCTCCCACATCCACCCCAGGCCCTGGAGCTCAGATGGCATCATCACGAGGCCCCCTGGGGCCTCAGGTGCTGGAGAGGACCTGGCCGGGTCAGCACCACCACTCCTGGACCTGGCTCAGCGCTACCCCTCACCCCTCTGACTAGTCCTTTGGGACAGAATTTGGTCGCTCGCGGTCCCCGGGCAAGGTCCTTCCCTGGGGGGCCCACACCCAGCACAGGCCTGAAACAAAAGCACGTGGCTCTGTCTGGGTGGGCGGGGGCGACGGCGAGGTGCAGCAGGCGCCCCAAGGGATGCGTCCACGTCGTAACCCCTACCTGTGAATGCGGCCTTATCTGGAGATGGGGGCCCTGCAGATATAATCTGGTTAAGATGAGGTCGCTACGGTGGGCCCTAATGCAACATGACGGCTGTCCTTATAACAAGAGGAGAGGACAGACACACAGGTGGAGCCCACGTGATGCCGGTCAGAGGCTGGAGGGACGCGGCCGCCAGCCAAGGACACGTGCAGCCCCCAGGAGCTGGAGGGGGCAGGAAGGACCCTCCCCCAGGCCTCCAGAGGGAGCGTGGCCGTGCGACACGCTGACTTCAGACTCTGGCCTCCAGACCTGGGAGGGGCTAAGTTCCTCTTCTTCCCCCGTCTGTGGTGCTCGTTACAGGCCCCAGGACTCCCCTGCAGCTGGGCGGGGCAGGGTGGGCCGTCCTGGGGGAGCGGATCTGCGCACCGCGTCACGGCCCCGTTCCCCCAGGCCAGGGTTCCTCGAGCCTCGACATCGCAGGGCAGGTCCACGGGGCCCCCGGGGATCAGGGTCTCTCCGGGATGTGCACGGGGCTCTGAGAGGCTCCGCCCCCTGCCCTTTCGCTCTCTCCTTCCCTGCACGGCTGGGGTCTTCCCCTCCCCTCCTCCCCTCAACCTGTCTCTTCTGGGACCCGAACTGACCCTCTGGTCCGTGGAGGTCTGGGGGCTGGAGAGGACTCTCGGGTGGAGACGGGACGTTTAGGAGACGATGGAGTAGCGTGGGCAGAGCCCGAGGTGACAGTGGGCTGGGGTGGAGTAGCGTGGGCAGAGCCCGAGGTGACAGTGGGCTGGGGCGACACGGCCATCGTTTCCTGGACTCTGGCTGCCTGACGGCTCGTCCTGTGGCTTCGAGGTGACACCGTGAGGGGCCCCGGCCAGGCTCAGGCAGGGCAGCACGGGGCAGGCTGATCAGAGTCTCCTGGAGGGCCTGGCCGGGGCCGAAAGCCTCGGCTACAGAGACGGGCCGGGCGGGGACGCCGACCCCTCCCCCCACACGGGCTCCCCCCTAAGCGAAGGCCGGCTCCTCCCCGTCCTGCACCCGCGGGCGGCTGGGCCAGGGGTGGAGAAACGCGCGTGGGACGGCGCCAAGAATTCCGGTCCCCAGAGATGTCAGCCGGGCACCAACCAAGAAGGAGCAGAAACAGAATAAAAACTCTTTTTTAATGCTCTCGGCTGCTAAGTTCAGCCCTTCAGCCAGAAATCCGAGCGCAGCGCTCACACCGAATCCCGTTCCAAAGCTCGGCCTCGTCCAAGAATCTCGGGAAGAGGGGCGCCTTTCCCGGTCCCTCCGGGGCCCTGTGCTGCCAGGTCGGCACAGAGATACCAGACTGGGAGCAGAGCAAGACCGTTCTCCGTGAAGAGCGGGCGGGCGGGCACACAAAGGCACGGTCGGGACCAGCCCCGCAGGTCGCCCCCGGGCCGGCAGGGCGGCCATGCGCGAGACCGACACCGGCCCGGGTGGGTGCGCGGGCCCAGCATCTCCACGGGAAAGCTCTCTCACAAAATCTGCCTCTTTCCAGGCCTCGGGGGCTTCACCAGCGGGCAGGGAACCCACGCCAACGTTCCAGGGCAGCCTCTTGGAAAGGGACCGTCCACCGCACCGCAAGCCACGAGGTCCCCTGTGAAGGTGTAAAAAGGGTCCGGAGGATCCCCATGTGGGCGAGGAAGGGCAGGTCCAGCCTGCCCAGGACCGAACCTGCATCCTGAGACGTCGGCTTGGAGGGGTCCTGGGGGCGCTGTCATTTTACAAGGGGGAGCCTGAGGCTGGGCGGGGAGCTGGGTGCCCAAGTCACATGGTGAGTGACCACCGCGGGGCCTCACCCAGCTCTCCTCACGCCTGGTCATCCTCACCAGCACCGACTTATAACGAAAACCGGCGCCCATGACGTTTAGCCGCAGAAGCTTGACCGGGAGGGTAGCTTTTTCAGCAAAGGTTCACTCTTTCCTCCCCAGGTTTGTGGTAGCGTCAGACTTCTCTGCCCCGGAGATGCTGGCCTTGCCCAGTAAAGTGTGGGTGGGCGAGATGAAGTGTGAGATCCGAGCCCAGGACTTGCCTCGGGCCAAGAGGAGCAAGCCCTGGTGCCCCACTGGACCAAGGAGAACGTGGGGCAGACCTGAGTGAACCCACAGTCTGGAGCGGGCACAGCTGAGCACAGGCCGGACCCGCCGTGTCCCAACGGACCCAGTGAGTGAGAAGGAAGTGCGCACTGCTCTGACACGCTGTGGTTATGGTTACACAGCCGTAGCTGGTGGATAAAGCTTGAAACCTGGTAAAGACACAGGGACGACAGGGAGGGGGGATGAAATCTACAGCGTGCTTTCTGAGTACCAGGCTCTTACGAGGATGGTCGGTAGGGCAATTTGCCCCATTTTGAGACAAGGAAACTGAGGCTCAGATCGGTAGAGTGACCTGCTCAGGGCCACACAGCAGAACGCGGTGGAGCCGCGTCGGAACCCACGTCTACGTCCCCAAAACGCACGTGTTCAGCCATTACATCTGCACCGTCCAATGCGAGAGCCGCCAGCTGCCTGTGGCTACTTAAACGTAAAGACTTAAATCAGACAGAACGACAGATTCAGGTCTTCACTCATACTTGCCACCTTCCAGGTGCTCCCAGGCCACGTGTGGCTGGTGGCTGTCACAGGCGACAGCGCACACACAGCATGTCCCCAGCGGCCAGAGAGTGCTGGTGGACAGGGCTCCCGGGGATGGGTTCCGGCTAGCCATCCTGACCGCCTGGGAGACGGCACGCCGCCACCTCTGCCTCTGCCACCAGTTTGCTCTGCGAGTGAACCAGGGGCCTCTGATGGTGGCTGGGCAGACGGCGCACCCACGACGGCTGTGCAGCAGGGCTGACTCCCCAGGGATGTGACCTCACGCGCTCCCTCCCTCGGGCCGTGGAAACTGCGTGGGGCCAGGGCAGCCACGCCAGACTGTCTGCTCATCTCAGGACCCGATCATCCCATGGGCTCTGTCACCACCCGGGGTGGCTCAGTTTACCCCTCTGTGACTTAGCCACCAGGCCCTGGGTCAGAGGTGGCCCTGGGTCAGAGGTGGCCCAGGTAGGGTCCCTGCTGGGGGGGCTTGAAGCTGGGGGCCAGGAGCAAGGGTGGGGGCCCATGCTGCCCAGGGGTTAGACACATGCCCAGGTGGCGATGCCCCAAGTGGGGACGCTTCAGCTCTGCGGGTCACTCAGCGCAGAAAGAAAACAGGGTCTCCGTATCCCACAGACACATGTGCTTGTACGCTCGGCTGCCCAGTGAGGGGCAGGGCTCAGTCCACTGTCTTCCTCTCACAGGCCGGCAGGTCGGGGGTCACTTCCCCTGCCAATGGGCGTGCTGCCCGGGGGAGGGGGGTTGGAGATTGGGGGTGTGGGCCCCCATAGGCACCAGCAGATAGTAAGCACTTCATAAACAGGGGTTAACACTGCCTGTGAAAGAAGAATGGCCTTATGTTTTTAAAGGTTCATAAAAGAAAGTGACAGACACCATATGTGGCCCGCTGAGCCTGAAAGAATTACCATTAGCCCTTCACAGGAAATGTCTGCAACCTCTGGGATGGAGAAAAGGACCTAGCACACAGGCCCCAAGGGAGGGGGCCTCCTGGGGTGGCCAGGAGCCTGCAGACATGCTCCACTCCTTGGACACCAGCCCCGCACCTGCCCAGACACCTGGCGTCTCTAGACGGTCCACGTCCCCACGCAGATCCCTGGAGACTCTGGGGGGCCCACCTCCCCCACCCAGATCACTGGAGTCTCTGGAGGGCCCACATCCCCCACCCACATCCCTGGCGTCTCTCGAGGGTCCACGTCCCCCACCCAGATCCCTGGAGACTCTGGAGGGCGCACCTCCCCCACCCAGATCCCTGGAGACTCTGGAGGGCCCACCTCCCCCACCCAGATCCCTGGAGACTCTGGCGGGCCCACCTCCCCCACCCAGATCCCTGGAGACTCTGGAGGGCGCACCTCCCCCACCCAGATCCCTGGAGACTCTGGCGGGTCCACCTCCCCCACCCAGATCCCTGGAGACTCTGGAGGGCGCACCTCCCCCACGCAGATCCCTGGAGACTCTGGAGGGCCCACCTCCCCCACCCAGATCCCTGGAGACTCTGGAGGGCCCACCTCCCCCACCCAGATCCCTGGAGACTCTGGAGGGCCCACCTCCCCCACCCAGATCCCTGGAGACGCTGGAGGGCCCACCTCCCCCACCCAGATCCCTGGAGACTCTGGCGGGTCCACATCCCCCACCCAGATCTCTGGAGACTCTGGGGGGCGCATCTCCTCCACCCACATCCCTGGCATCTCTGGAGGGTCCACCTCCTCCACCCAGGCCCCTGGTCCCTCTGTGAGGCCCCCCCCCCCCGCCCTCTCCATGGCCCCTAAGGGCTGGTCTGCCAGCAACGTGTGTTCTGTGGACAAGCTCTTCATCCTACCCCCCTGGCTGACCAAGGTCTGCAGATTCTGTTCCAGGAGGCCCACCCTGCACGGTCACTGCCTCCTTGGAGCTGTGGGTCCCATGCCTGTCGTGCCGCCTCCTGGGCCTAAGTGTCTTCATGCGCTTCGTGTGTCGGCTAGACTCACCCTCCCTGGGGGGGTCCTTCCAGCTCCCAATGCCCGCATTCCCTAACCCCCCAAAGCTGAGGACCACACCTGACTTCAGGGTCTGACACCTGGCTCTGGCGCCTGGCCTGTGGCCCCTGGCCCTGACCTCCATCTCACTCCCACCTGTGAGGTGCTCTGGCCTGAACCACAGTGACCCCATCCTCAGGCCACGCCCACCAGCTGGCCGAGTGGGCCTGACTGGCACCGTTGGATCAGCGATGTCTGCTGGAGCTGGGGAGGTGGTGACAAGGAGTGCTGGGTACTCGCCGACCCCGCTTTACAGTGTGGGCTGTCTTCCTGAGCCTCCATTCTGGGGCCCTTCTTCCCTCAGAATAGACTGCAAACTCGCAATGTTTATGACAAGGCCGCCCTCTTGTTCCCCGGCACTGGCCGCCCGCTCACGTCAGGGCCCCTGGGTCCAGGGCTGATGGCTCAGCTGCTTCCCTGTAATCGCCGTCCTCTCTCTCGCCCCCCCTTGGGCTTTGTGACTGTGCCCCGCCGTGGCCTGCAGCCCTGCCAGGGGAGCTGCGCTGGGGGTCAGAGTGGGTGCTCGGTCGACACTGGGTGCCCTGGAACAAAACGAGGCCCTCCAGAAGGACGGCAAGCACACAGGACGGTTACTAGTTACGGGGACACGTGGGGGGTCGGGGCGGAGGCCCCGGGGGGCAGGGAGCTGAGTGACGGGGGGCAGGCGGGGGCGTCATCCGTCTGCCCTGTTGTATTTCCTGAGTGAGAGGCGCTGGGAGGGTGCGTGAGCTTTTTCTCGACACCTTGCGATATCACCAGAACACTGCAGAATAACAGGAAGAGAGCCGGCGGAAGAGAAAGGGGCACACGGGCGCCTCTGACACGCCCGGGGGCATCGGCGCGAGGGGGGTGGGGGGTGGGAGCCCCAGGGAAGCACCTCTTCACACTTGTGGGAGCAGAGGTAAGAACAGGGTCCCCGTCTTCCATCCGTTGTGACTGTTCCCGACAAATCGGCATCCCGTGCTTGGAGGGTGACGCTGCAGGCCACGGCCGACCCCCGGGGGAGCGCCCAGGGGGAGACTCTGCTCACAGGCCGGTGTCCGTGCCCCCACGGTGCCCCCCCGCCCTGCCGCCGCCATCACACGGCCTCCTCTGTGTGTCTGTGCCCCCCCCCGCATAAGGGCACCAGTGTGACCACCTCTTAACTAATTACGCCTGCCAAGACCCCATTTCCAAATACGATCGCCCTCATGGGTGCCGGTGGGTGTGGATTTGGAGGGGCTCTGTCCACCCGGCACACAGGCCGCGCCTATCCCAGGTGGGATAGACCCGGGTGGGTCTTACATGGGGACAGCCATAGGAGAGAAGATGGTCCAGTACCTCTGAAGGGGACAACAGTGTCCTGGGGGGATGGGGCCCCGTTGTACCCAGGAGATGGCCCTCCTCTAGCAACTGGCCCACGTGTCACCAGAGACACGAACAAATCAGTGGCACTTGGGTTGCCTGGCCTCATTTCCCGCCAGGACAGACGCCACTAAGAAATCACAGACCACCTTCCCTACGGGCAGTAGCCAGCACACGTGGGAGGCCTCCTTCCTGGAGGCGGAGGGTCCCCCCGGGTAATCAGAGGGACTGCAAGGGCTACGCAGAGCTGGGAAGGGGCAGCCAGGCAGTTTGCACGCGGCCCGTGGGAGAGCTCACAGCTACAACCGCTGATCACGTTACATCATTTTTCTGAGATGTGTCACCCAAAACGCAGGCAAAAAAGAAAAGCAGATAAGTTGTATTCACTGAACTTGCAAATGTTTGTGCTTCAAAGCGCACCATCGACAAAGTGAAAAGACCACCCACAGAATGGGAGAAAATAGTTACACACAGTATATCTGATAAGAGTCGAGTAGCTACAGAAAATCTATAGAACTCTTAAAGCCCAACTGATCTGAACAGACATTTCTCCAGGGAAGATGCCCGGATGGCTGAGAAGCACAGGAAAAGATACTCCACGTCATCAGCCACGGGGGAAACGAATGCAAACCACAGTGAGGGGCCACTTCACGCCCCTGGGGCGGGCTACAGTCAGAAGCGCGGATAATAACAAGTGTTGGTGCTGGTGTCGAGGAATCAGGGCCTCCTACTCAGCCGGCGGGAATGCAAACCGGTGCAGCCGCCTCGGAAAACAGTCCAGCAGATCCTTGAAATGGTAAATGAACAGAGGGACCCAGGACTCGGCAATTCCACACGCAGGTGTGCACCCAACAGAAATGAGAACATGGGTCCACGCGGAAACTCACACCCGCAGGTTCATGAGAACATAGGTCCACGCGGAAACTCACACCCGCATGTTCATGGGAACATAGGTCCACGCGGAAACTCACACCCGCATGTTCATGGGAACATAGGTCCACGCGGAAACTCACACCCGCATGTTCATGGGAACATAGGTCCACGCAGAAACTCACACCCGCATGTTCGTAGCAAACCAAACGCTCGTAAGTGATCATGGGTAAATACAATATGTTCTATCCACACAATGGGATGCTATTCAACCGTAAAAAGGAATGAAGGACTAACACATGCTACAATGTGTACAAACCTTAGCAACATTATACTAAGTGAAAGAAGCCAGACACAAAGGGACCATAGTGTATGAATCCACCAACAGCAAACGTCCAGGAGGGAAAATCCACACGGATAGAAAGTAGCCTTGCGGTTGCCAGGGGCTGGGGGAGGGGAAATGTGATCCCCTTGAGTTCAGAGTTTGGGGATGATGAAACTTGTTTGGAATTAGATGGTGGCAGTGGTTGCATAACTTTGCGAGTACACTAAAAGCCACTGAATTGTACACTTTAAAAGGAAGAATTTTGTGGTGTGTGAACATATCTCAATTTTTAAAGTTTCATCCATGCATCCACCTGTCCATCCATCCATCCATCCACCCATCCTTCCATCTGTCCATCCATCCATCCTTCCATCTGTCCACCCATCCATCCTTCCAACCATCCACCCACCCATCCATCCATCCGTCTATCCATCCTCCCATCCATCCATCCATCCATCCACCCATCCTTCCATCTGTCCATCCATCCATCCTTCCATCTGTCCACCCATCCATCCTTCCAACCATCCACCCACCCATCCATCCATCCGTCTATCCATCCTCCCATCCATCCATCCATCCATCCATCTTTCCATCTGTTCATCCATCCATCCATCCATCCATCTGTCCATCCATCCATCTGTCCATCCATCCATCTGTCCACCCATCCACCCACCCACCCACCCACCCACCCACCCATCCATCCGTCCATTGCCGCTCGCTCTGGAAAGCTGTTAAGCTGGTTCTGTGTGAGGCAGAGATGAGTGGGTCGGATCTGGCCCCCACGGGGCTTCTCGTCTGGGGGACTTGGGATCAGGTTGCTGGTCACATTCCCCCATCAGCCCATCACTGCTTTGATGAACCAAGAAGTCCTGTCCAGTGAGCCATCCTCAACCAGGTGAGAGTAGGGACGGTGGCTCTGAGCCACCCCTGGGTGACCCAGACCCCCAGGGTGGCCACAGGGGAAGTCATCCTCTGCTCCTCCTCCCACTAAGCCCCTCCCCCATGCCCACGTGCTTGACCAACGGGACGCAGCAGAAGGGAGGTGTTGGGAAAGGAGAGTGAAGGTCCAGGCCATCAGGAGGCCCCTTGGGCTGCTCCTATCAGCCCTGAGCTGCCATGGAATAAGTCTGACGGCTGCTGGAGTCCAGCCCGTGGTCACAGCTGGCTGGCCTCCCAGCTGTCCCCGCCGAGGTGCCCACCGTGGGAGGGCCGCCGTCTCGGACCTACTGCGGCAGCCTGTCTGCCGGCCGACCACCACGGAGGAACGCCTGTTGACACCACAGGGCACTGAGGAGCCGCCTGGTGGTCCTGCCCATGTCCCTGACCCTGGGGAGGAGGGGATGCAGTGACCCGGGCTGTCCCGAGTGCTAAGTTTTGGGGGGTCATCACGTAGCAGCAGAGAGCTCCCCCTGTGCTGCCCACCGCCACCTCCCTCCCTGCCTTCCCTTCCCGTGGAGCAGGGGACGTGCCCCATGGGGTCGATGTCACCTGCCCCGTCCCCGCCCTCACCCTGGAACCAAAGCCATGTCACGTGGCACGCTGATGGGGCTGCTGACCCGCGGCTCAGGTGGGAAGACGCCTGCTGCATCTCTCGGGGCCCAGAGCACTCACCCTAAGGCAGCAGCCCCTGACCCGGGTCCTGTGAGCCGCTGGGCCCATGTCGGTCCCCGGGGTATCGTGTGGTCGGTTCTACGGCTCTGCCAGGCATTCGGTCCTTTGGGTTTCCCTGAGAAGATGCAGCTGTGTCCACACCCCCACCCCCCGGCCACAGGGGGCCCCACGTGGGGGCTGTGCTCCCTGTGCGCTGTGGCCGGGGGTGGGGGTTTGCCTGGGGGAGGGGACACAGGAGGGGCTGCGGACCGAGCGGGCGGGAAAGGAAAATGACCGGCTGACATCAGGCGCCGTCGTCAGCAGAGGCGGCAGGGCCTGGCCTGATGCCTTCGCCAGGTTGGCCCGAGTGTGGCCCCAGGTGGGTGGGGAGGCCAGTGGCCAGCAGGACGCACCTGCACAGAGCCCTGCCCGGCCCTGCACCTGCCCTGCGGGCCGCCTGGCGAGGTGGGAGCCCCCAGAGCCGAGTTCCCCGCCAAGGCTGGGGCCTGGTCCTGGTCCCATCTGTCTAGTGTCGCCGGATTTGCCCAGAGACCTTCAGCTTCAGCTTCCGGGTGGCTTATGCTACAGTCCCTCTGTGCACCCGTAGTGCCGCCCTGGAACTCACGTCCACCTGGAGCCCGTGAGGGTGACATTACTCGCCAAGGGTCTCTGCAGATGGGACTGAGTTAAGATGAGCTCACACGGGACAGGGTGCGCCCTCGCCCAGTAGGACTGGTGTCCTCACAAGAGGACAGGCACAGAGGACAGGCCGTGAGGAGACAGGGTGGGGCTGGCCTCAGGCCCAGGGGCTCAAAGGCCTGCAGGCAACGGACTGCTCCTTTCAAGCTGGTTATTTACATAAATCCATTCATAAGAACCCACAACGGAGAGACAGCGTTTATACATTTTATTTCCTTTTAAAACGAAGATGTCCACTCTTACTTTGTCTTATAGCTAAGGTAACGCACGTCTGGGTTTGGCAGGGACAGTCCCAGTTTATGTCTGTTGTCCCAGCACCCCATCCAATTTGACATTTGACCCAGAATTTAGAATTTTAATATTCTTCTGTTAATAGTTGGATTAAAATAGGCCTAGATAAGCTTGGTGTAACGCCCTGTATTTTTTCCTACTAGCTTGTGCAAGGTTCTTTTCTAGTAGGGCGTGAGGTGCACAGGCAACGAACAACTTTCATACTTTATTTTTTTAATTTTTATTTATTTTTGGCTGCGTTGGGTCTTCATTGCTGCATGCGGGTTTTTCTCTAGTTGCAGTGAGCGGGGGCTACTCTTTGTTGTGGTGCGCGGGCTTCTCATTGTGGTGGCTTCTCTTGCTGTGGAACACAGGATCCAGGCACGCAGGCTTCAGGAGTTGTGGCATGCAGGCTCAGTAGTTGTGGCTCACAGGCTCTAGAGCACAGGCTCAGTAGTTGTGGTGCACGGGCTTAGTTGCTCCGCGGCATGTGGGATCTTCCCAAACCAGGGCTCGAACCCGTGTCCCCTGCATTGGCAGGCAGCTTCTTATCCACTGCACCACCAGGGAAGTCCCCAACTTTCATACTTTAACAGGTGGCAGAAACTGCAAAACAAGGGCTAACCTATCACTTTTTTTGACTCGTCTAGACAGATTTAAATTAGCATCTTGCTTTAAAGGACAGCACGCAGGGGGATGTGCAGATAAAACAATATATCCTTAGACACGACTGGGGTGGGATAACTCGCTCTTTCCAGTCTCTTAGCGGTGAAAGAAGCCGCCTAGTCTGGGCAGCAGCAGGCGGGAAGGACCTTCCCCGGAGCCCCTGGAGGGGAGAGCAGCCCTGGGACCCCTCGATCTCAGACTTCCAGCCTCCAGACTGTGAGAGAATAAAACGTGTGTAATATCCATTCTACGAGACAAGGACAACTGGGGGAGGGCTGGGGGCTCAGAGACCCCCCCGGCAGGGAGTGGCAGGGCCACCCCATCTCGCTGAGGAGGGAAACGCCACCCAGCGTCCTCCTGGTGGAGGAGCCCGGTGCCGGGCGAAGTCGGGGTCTGGGGCCGTGCCGGTCCCCAGCTGATCTGCTGCAGCCCCTCGGCGCACCGCACCCTCCTGGGACGGCTCCGGGCCTGATCACCGGCTATCGGCCGCCCCAGCCCGGCTCCAAAACCCAGACTCCTTATCGCTGCGCTGAGAACGCGGAGCCGCCGGCCGGCAGAAGAGGGAAACCCATCCAACTGGGGCCAACGGGACCGAGAGACGCACGGCGCCCTCCTGAGCGGGGCCTGAGGAGGGGACGGGCACCTGGCACAGAATGACAACAGGGCACAGGGACCCTGATTAAAGGGAGGGAGGAAGAGTTTAAGTAAACAGAGAGGCTGCAGACTTGGTGATGAGTCAATTGATGTTGGAGAAACACCCAAAAGGACGCGACCCCGCAAAACCTGGCGACGCGTCTCACGTCAGAGCTTTCAGGCTGAGATCGAGGGCTTTTGAGAGGCGCCCTCCACGTGCTATGGGCTCCGGGCTTGGTCGCCCCGTGGCAAGTTCTGCTGGTTTCCCTGGTCCGAGGACTCATTTGGGGTGAGTGAACAGAGGAGATCCCGGGGACCTGACCCAGCCACTTCCCCCTGCTGAGGGAGCCGACCCTCCCAGGAGTGCCCTGCAGCTGCCACCGTAAACTAACACAAACTTAGCAGCTTGAAACGACAGAAATTTATCCCCTCACAGTTCCGGAGACGAGAAATCCGAAGTCCAGGGGTCACAGGGCCGGGCTCCCTCTGGAGGCTCTGGGGGAGGGTCCTTCCTGCCCCCTCCAACTTCGGGGGGCTCCAGGCGTCCTTGGCTTCTGGCTGCAGCCCTTCGGGCTCTGCCTCTGTCCTCACATGGCCTCCCCTCTGTGTCTGTGTGTCAAATCTCCCTCTGCTTTTCTCTTCTAAGGCCACCTGGATTTAGGCCCATCGCGATCCGGGACGAACGCTCTCCTCTCATCTCTTTACCTTAACTACACCTGTAAAGACCCTTATTCCACGTAAGGTCCCATTCTGAGGTTCCAGGTGGACCTATACCAGGGGCCACATCTCAACCCCTGCCCCCTCCTGGCCGGTTGAGCCCTCAAGGCTCACGGGTTCAAGGGGCCCTAGATTCTCACCCTGCGTTGCTGGTGGCTTCCTGAGAAGGTGTCCCATCAGCGGGCCGTCACTCCCTTCGGCTGTGTTATTTACCCTGATATCCCCAGAATGGCCCAGCGACAAGGGGTCCGAGGTGGGGCACGAGGAACTGAGCCGGCTCTTCTCCCCTCCTCCCGGGGAGCAGGCTGCACGCGAGCGATGCCGTCGAACCCCACGTGCCCAATCCGGCTGCTGCCTTACGGCCTGTGTCCTGTCTCCCGGGGCTGCGGGGTTCTGACCTTCCAGGGCATCTCCAAAGATGCTGGTGGTGGTCGAGTTTCAGTGGGTAGAATCCACCACCGGGAACGACGTCCACAGACCTATGGGCATCCAAACGCTGGATACAGGAATCCCACCGAAGGGGTGAAAACCGAGGGAACGATCGAAGCGCCCGCAAATTAAAGCAGAGATGTTCCCTGCAGAGCGCTTTACGGGGGCAGATTCTGAAGCAACCAAGGTTCAACACCTGGGCAGCGTCGAGGGACGCGGCAGAACAGCCCCCTCAGGGACGTACTGGCGGCCAGCGAATCGCGTTCAGGGGCCTTTTCACGACCCGGAGGAGCGACGGGATGGGACGCAGCATGTAAGGCAGCATGACCTCATCTGTACCGTGTGCATGTGACCCACTCACACACGTGTCAACGGAAGCGCAGTCCAGTGTCCGAAAAATAACTGATGTCTCCTAAGTCTTCAGTTTCTTAGGAAAAGGGGGCGACACTTGATGCCTCGGGACTTCCCTGGCAGTCCAGTGGCTAAGGCTCCGTGCTCGCGGTGCCGGGGGCCCGGGTTCGATCCCTGGTCAGGGAGCTAGATCCCACATGCACGCCACAACTAAGCCTGCACGTGGTGACGAAGCTCCCGCGCGCTGCAACTAAGACCGAGCGCAGACAGACAAACAAATACTAACAAAAGAGAGAGAGAGAGACTTCTTCAACTTCCCTCCTGCCCCCCTCACTGAACTGGCCCCTCCAACACCACATTCTCTCCAAGCCCAGCTGCCCTGTTTGCGTTTGTCCCCCTCAGATCTTACGAGCAGGCCGGAGCCCCGGCCCGAATCCGTCGGAAGAACAGACGCTCCCCCCGCTTGGAAGGAAGGCGAAGCCGGCGTGAGCAATCGTGTGGAGGCAAACCCATTCTCCCGGCGCCTCTCTCCGTTGCCCTCTCTCCCTGTCTCCGTCTCCATCAGGCTGGAAGGAAATGCCCCCAACTCGCCCCTGTGAGCCACCTTGGACCCCTCCTCCATGCCCAGCCAACCCAGAGCCCTCTCTCAGCTGAACCCCAGGACCTGGTTTCTGTCCGGGTTGGTGCGGAGCCACAAGGACGCCTGGGTGTGCCGCGGAGGCCAGAGCGTGGCTGGGGGTGTGATGTGAGGCTGGCTGCTTCCCCTGAGGCTCAGGACCAAGGCAGCGAGGGGCAGCAGCACAGACATGACGACGGCTCACGGGGTGGGACCTCACTCCCTGGAGGCGCAGCTCGGTGGCTCTGAGGGGATGGGAAGCTGCAGGCTTTGAGGCGGGACCCCTGGGTCCCAGGTGCTTGGACTGAAGGGGCACCTGGGGCGCCTTAGTCTCCTCGTCTGTGGAACGGGGCAGACACTGTTCGCATACATCCTCCACACGAAGGTGACCTCTGCAAACTGTGAAGCGACGGTTCTGGGCAGTGGGTACCAGAGGGGCCCCCACGTTCCCTGCCCACGTTCCCAGGCATCCTTCCCTCCAACTGGCCCTCCTCAGCTTACATGTTATGGGGCCAGCCTTGCTTCATTCACTCAGGCGGTGCAGGATGTGCCTGGTGACTGCACAGAAAGGGTTTCTTCTTCTAAACAGCCCCCAGTCCATGACTTGGACTTGGGACCACGTCCGTGCCAGCCCCGGCCCTGCCCACGAGGACCCCCGGCTCTGAGGCTGTGCCCTGGCATGGAGGTGCTTGCACCCCCGTGAGGGCTGGTGGGGACGGGTGCAGAGTGTGCGCTGATGCCTGTGTCGAGGGTTCCCATGGGTGTTTCCAGGCGGCAGGCGCTGCCGCCAGCTCCCCACACTGACAGCATCATTCCCTGCAGTAAGCCACAGCATTCTTGGCCACCGCACCGAAACCTGACCCTCTTAATACCTAATGGGAAGGCGCACTTGGCATATGCTCCGTATGAGTCATTTTCCATCCTCCATCTGTCAGAAATGCAAGTTTGTTTATTTCTGAGAGATGCTCTCAGTGGTCTTACTGATGACAACTCAACACAAAGGAAGGGCGGCAAGAGCCCCTGCCTCACCGTGCCTCTCCTCAACACTGTGAGGACAGCCATCTGCGGAAGGAGACTCTGGAGACCCAAAGGCCCGCCTGCAGGGAGAGCGCCCTAGACAGAGGGGCTGGGGCCAGACCCAGCTCTGCTCTCAAAACAAAGAGGGACTGTCCCCAAAGCCTGCATCCTAAGGTTTCAGGACACAGGGGTGTATCCCCGGAGGGGAATATGAGCACTGCTGCTGCTAATGGCAGTGATGGTGGTGATGGTGGTGATGGTGATGGTGGTGATGGTGGTGATGATGGTGATGGTGGTGATGATGGTGATTGTGGTGATGGTGGTGATGGTGATGGTGGTGATGGTGGTGATGATGGTGATGGTGGTGATGATGATGATGGTGGTGATGATGGTGATGATGATGGTGATGGTGATTGTGGTGATGGTGGTGATAGTGATGGTGGTGATGGTGGAGATGATGGTGATGGTGGTGCTGATGGTGCTGATGGTGATGTGATGGTGGTGATGATGGTGATGGTGGTGATGGTGGTGATGGTGGTGCTGATGGTGATGGTGGTGCTGATGGTGCTGATGGTGATGGTGATGATGGTGATGGTGGTGATGGTGGTGATGGTGGTGCTGATGGTGATGGTGGTGATGATGGTGATGGTGATGGTGATGATGGTGGTGCTGGTGGTGGTGCTGATGGTGATGAAGGTGATGATACAGCTGCCCAGTGTTTAGTGAGCACCTACTGCATGCCACGTGTTTTCTCAGCCATGCTGTCTTGCTCCGTCTGTGTGCTCCCTTTCTGTGGATGACGCTCCGATGAGTGAAAAGGTGAGCCCGAGGTCACAGCAGCAAGGCGGTGTGAGGCTGTACCGAGTCTGGCTGCCTCTGAGCAGCAGCGTTCGTGCGGGCAGCTTCAGCAGTGGAGGTCGGGGGGGGGGCCAGAGGAGGAACTGGCCCCTTTCCCAGAGGCATGAAACCTGCTTCCCCCACCTCTGGAGGCAGTGAGCCAGACGGGGGGGTTCTTCCTCAGCCCTGTGCCCCACCAAGTGGAGGTCCAGGGGAACTGAAGAAAGGCAGAGTGAAACTAGGAGACGCCCTCTTGGTTTTTGATTTTTGTCCCAACATGGGAACACTGGTAACGTGCAGGGCTAACGTAGGGGTGGTGACGCAGCCCTCTTGGCTCTGGGGTGGCAGCCTAACCGGTCCAGCTTTTTGGAAGGCCTGGCAATAGGCATGAATGTTTTACAGTCCCACATCTAGGTACTGATCCTACAGAAATGCCGGCAAGAGCGTCCACGCTTACAGGAACAGAGGATGCTGGCAGCGGACAGCTGGGAGTAGCAAGAGACGGCAGCAGGCTGCATGGCCATCAACAGGCTGGCTCAAAGCATCCTGGGAAGGTGTCCCCTGGCGTCACAAGCGAAGGACATGCTTTCAGACCCTGTTAGTAAAGACACTATATACCCATGAAGGCGTGGAAAGCTCTGGGAGGTTACATATCAGTGTTAACAGCATTCTCTCTGCAGAAGGGGGCGGGCTGGGGCTTGTTTGGGCAGGAGCTGAGTCTTACCTGTGTCTATGCATCCCTGGCCCTGAGCATTGTGTCTGGCAGGGGCAGGTGAGTGAGGAGTGTGGGGTGAGTGGGTGCTGGGGGCACGAGCTGGATTCAGTAGGGCCTAAGTGAACAGCTGGGCAGACAGGAGCAAAGCCCAGGGCTTACGGCCAAGGTCTTGGTCAAACTGCTTGCCCTCAGCCTCGGTTTACCTCTCTGTGAACCGGGGTGTGACAAGCCCCTCCTTCCTAGGCGAGCTGTGAGGGCTGGAGCCCAAGAGGGTAGGAAGAGTGAGCACCAGGTCTATACATGCTACGACCATTCCCCGGTTTCTCCCTGGCTTTGCCAACTACTTATTTATTTATTTATTTTGGCGGCACGCGGGCCTCTCACTGTTGTGGCCTCTCCCGTCGCGGAGCACAGGCTCCGGACGCGCAGGCCCAGCGGCCATGGCTCAGGGGCCCAGCCGCTCCGCGGCACGTGGGATCTTCCCGGACCGGGGCACGAACCCGTGTCCCCTGCATCGGCAGGCGGACTCTCAACCACTGCGCCACCAGGGCAGCCCTGCCAACTACTTTTAACTAGGGGGTTGAGGGAAGAAATTATGTTCGAAAAAGATGGAGAACGGCCACGAATAAAGGCACCGGCCGAGGACCTTCCCCTGGGCTGGGCCTTTTTCTGCACCCCCTCCCCGAAGCCTGCAGTGAGATTCCTAAGCAGGAAGGTCAGCCCCTCTCCCCACCCAACCGCCACTCACTCAGTGGAGGGTCGGGGCTCAGGAAGAGGGTTCAGAGAGAACCAGAGGTGGGGCTGCCAGGAGGCAGGGGTTCTGCACCCTGCAGACAGGCCAGCGGGGCCTTCACAGCGGTCTCGAAGGGTGTGATGGCAGGACGCTGGCCTGGGCGTCGGGGGAGGGAGTGGGAGGCCTTGCTGGTGGGGTCCACCTTCGGGCAGGTCACCGGGGCATCTGGAAATCGGGCTGTAGCCGGAACGTCTGCTCGGTTTGCCCGTGATGAGAGGGTTTCCGGGATGTGGGATTTTTTAGTGTTTAATGTGGCCGGTCACCCCTGGCTGTGGTCCAGCTTTGCATTACTTTTGGGGCGTCTCACCACACACCCCCGAGGCTCTGTTGTCTGAAGGGATGGGATCAAACCACAGGGGCTCATCCCAGCCTTGTGGTTGGCCTGGCCACCGGGGGTCCAAGGCGAGGAGGGCGCTGGGGTCTGTGGAGCCCCTGGGCTGCCCTCCAGGAGGTGACGGCGGAGAATCATGGGGAGGGGGCGGTGACCCCGACAGACATGCTCTGGCCCCTGAGAGACGGACACAGAACCCCCAAACCAGGCAGGTCAGCATGAGCCAGGAGCCACCGGGCAGGTGGGAGGGGAGAAGGTGCCAGTCGGGGGGGTGGGCACAGAGCTGGGAGGCGACATGAGGCACAGAACCAGGAGCGTCCGCACCGCGGGTAGGTGGCCGCTGAGCCGCCGCCTGGTCCCGCGAGTCACGCCCTTGATCTTCCCTGCGGAACCCCAGGGCGGACATGTCGGCTGGACCGTGCAGTGTTGCTGGACGGTGCGGAGGCCTCACCAGACACCTTGTGGGTGCCGGGGTCTCAGAAGGTCCAGCGAGCTCTGCTCTCGAGTGCCCTCCACCAGCTGCCGGCCCTGGGTCGGGACGAGCGCCAGCACCCGTCCCCATCCCCACCCTGCAGCTGTGGCTGCGCCTGCGGCCAGGGGACATCCCAGAGATCTCGGCAGTACCGAGGGGCCCAGCAACGCGTCGGGTCCCGGCCTTACGCTGACCTTGCACATGTGTTTCCAGGCCCATCTCCTGGGTCACGGAATTTCCTGGCCAGTCCATAACCAAGCCAGCCGCGGTCCCTTTAAAAAGAAAATGACCCCCTTAATCCTCGGTAAGCGCCTCCTGGGATGCGGTTGCCAGCCAGGATTCCTCTCTGAGATGTCATCCTCTGTGGAGGCGGATCTGGGTCGGGCAGGCCGTCCCGAGCTGTGGACGGAGCCCGTCCAGAGGGGCGGCCGCGCCGGGTGAGGGGAGGGCAGCCGCAGCCACGTGGGCACGGGAAGGCGCCCCTGCCCCCAGCCGGCCACCTGCCCTGGGGAAGCCACTGTCGGGGTGGAGCCTGCGGGGAAGAGGCCTGGCTCGGCCTGGGACGTGCTGAGCGGCCTGGCCTGTGCCCCCGGCCAGCCTGCGAAGTGCTGGGTCTGCTGCAGGGGCTGAAGGCGCACGGCTGGAAGGGGAGAAAGAGAAAAGACGGGAAAACACAGAACCCACGAGCGGCCTGCAAGGAATGTGGCAAACCCTGCCTCACAGACTCCGGGGCCGAGTGCCCTCTGCAGCCCCCAGGGAACCTTCCCGGCAGCAAGAACCTGCAGTCTCCTTCCCTTGCCCCTGGTTGGGGCTGCCAGGCCCCGGTTACGGGGGCAACGTCCAAACGGCCCTCCGTGTGGGCTCTGACCCTTCGGAGGCCTGGTTGCTGGACCCCCAGGGCATGTAGGGGATCAGAGGGACAGAGCAGCCTCGGCCCGTGCCTCTGGGACCACGGAGCTGACCCTCTGATGGCCCCAACCCCACGTGCGGGTCGGCCTCTGATGGCAGCCAACTACCCGGGAAAGGGAGACGCTGATCTGGATCGGAAACGCCTAAACTCTTCGAATTCCCGCCTTCCAGCAGGATTCTTAGTTCTTTTGCCAAAACAGAGTCGAAGGGAGGGCACGACCTCCACTGTCACCTCACCCAGTAGCTCAGGACGCACACGCACACACGGCTCACCTCTGTGTGTGCGTGTGTGCACGCGTGCAGCGCCTGTCAAATCCCGCCCAGACAGAAACCAGAGCTCGGGGCACAGCCCTCTGCTTGGGCTTCCACACTTTCTTTTGTAATTTGAAGACCATCAAAGCGATACTTAGTGCGAGGAAGAGTCAAACATACAGAAAAGGATGTTTCTCTCCCACCAAACGGGACCGCTGCCAACGGTTTAGGGCTTATTATTATTTTAGTCCGTATAATTTTCAAAACCATGAATGCATGCCAATCACAGAAGAAATCCATGCTCACGAGAACAATTCAGGAAGGGAAGTGCTGGCCTGGGTCCCCACGGCCGAGGCGGGGGCTGTGCCTGGGGGCCCCTGGCCCTCCACCCCACGGGCACCCCAGCGGGATCCCAGCAAAGGGCTTGCTGCCCCAGATCTGCAAGGGCGGAGCAGTCACGTGGCTTTAACTTTTGAATGTTGGTGTCTGTTTTTAATTGAGATATAATTCACACACCATCAGATCCTCCCTTTCCAAGTGAACGTTTGGTGGCTTTCAGCGTATCAACAGCGTTGTGCAACCATCGCCACTACCGAATTCCAGAACTTTCCCATCATCCAGAAGAAACCCTGTTCCCATTAGCAGCCTCGCCCCACCCCCTCCCCCAGCCCACGGCAGCCACCCATCTGCTTTCTGTCTCTGGGTTTGCCTGCTCTGGACATTTCACATCCATGGAGTCATCCAATATGTGGTCTGTGTCTGGCCTGTGTCACTTAGCCTGACGTTCCTGAGGGTCGGCCGTGCTGGGGCGCGTTCGTTCCTTTTTATGGCTGAGTAGTGTTCCGTCGGGCCGGCGGGCCGCCCTTTGTTACCGTCACCTGACGAGCATCGGGGCTGTTTCCGCGTCCTGGCTAGTGACCTGCTTTGAGAGCATCCTGGGTGAGCTCTTCCACTTCTTGGCCTCGGCTGTGCTCCCCCTTTGGACCCCATGAAATTTTAAGCCCCAACATTGTTCAAGAAGTTTTTCCCTGACTCCCCGCCCTGGGACAGTCAAGAGACCAATACTGTCAACAAAAGCCAATCCCAGCCAGAGTGACCAACCTTCCCGGACTGTCTGGGACCAAGGGGTTCCCAGGGTTCAGGTGGGGACCCCATCCTGGGACACGTGACCTGGAGCTGCTGAGACCCTCTGAGGAGCGTGGGGTCAGGCCCCCGGCGTCCCGCCCCTCCAAACTTCTGAACTCCCCGCCGGCTCCTCTGGGCTGGCCCGGTCCCCACACCCCGGCCCCCCCTCCCCTGCTCCAGCTCTGCCAGCCGAGGCTGCTCAAGAAAGTCTCCCCCCACCCCAGGTCGTCACGGGTGATCGGTGGAAGGAATCAGACCCGTCACATCTGTCCGCCCTTCTTATCTGCCGACTTTTTCCACGTCGGGACTGACTCTGACCCAGGCCTCTCCCTCTGGAGGTATTTCTACGAGTTCTCAAAAGGTGACGAAGCGCAGCGCAGGGAGAAGTCAGGCCCCCTGGAGCCCCTTCACCAGTGGGGACTGTGCTGCTCCCCAGCTCCTGGATCCTCAGTCGCTCCCTATTACTGACAGTAACAGTTCACAGGCAGACCCCTGGACCCCATCGCCAGGGCTGGATCAGTGGGTCAAGGGCAGGGCCCAGGAACGTGCATTTTAATAAAAACCACGGGAAATTTGTGTCGGGTGTTCTCCGAGTTTCCTTTGAACCTGACTCCCCTGCACGTGTCTATGTCCCAGCCGAAATGCACGAGTGCCGTCTCCCCGGACTGGTCGCCCTGTCACTCACAGGCTTGTCCCCTCCCCGGCACCCAGCTCCCCCACCACCCCACCTCCCAAGACTTACGTCCGCCTTGATTCACTCCCCTCAACCGGTGCCCACCACGTGGGGGTTGCCCTGGGGGTAACTGCGGTGTCCCTGACGGGGTGTGGTGTGACCACTGCCCATGCTCTTTCTGAACTTCCTCCCCATTTTCCTAGCAACCCGGAGTGACACGTGCCTTGTTCTGCCCTAGTGTGTGGAAGCGAGATGTGCGACACCAGGGGGAGCCCTCCCCTGCCTGCATCCCAACTTTTGGGGAGTGGAGCGCAGGTGTGATGGCAGGAGCTGAGGCAGTTATCTTAGGCCACTGAAGAAATACAGTACCAGGGAGAAGGAGCAGGCTCCCGGAGGCTGCAGACACCGTATCAGCCCTAGGCTGCCTCTGCTCAGACTCCTCAGCAGAACAAGTCGACTGCTGACCCTTGTGGGGCTGTGGCGATGTTTACTTCAGCAGCAGAAGCTTTTCATTAGCTGACATGGCCAGACCCGGGGCTGAGGGCTCCAAGGACATTTTCTTAGGGGCTGTGAAGAAGGCACTATTATTTTTTATTTACTTTTTTGCGGTACGCGGGCCTCTCACTGTTGTGGCCTCTCCCATTGCGGAGCACAGGCTCCGGACGCGCAGGCTCAGCGGCCATGGCTCACGGGCCCAGCCACTCCGCGACATGTGGGATCCTCCCGGACCGGGGCACGAACCCACGTCCCCTGCATCGGCAGGCGGACTCTCAACCACTGCACCACCAGGGAAGCCCCAGAAGGCACTATTATTAATCCCATTTCACAGGTAAGGAAGTGGAGGTTTGAAGCATTTCCGTGGCTTAGCCAACATCAAATGATCGACGGCAGGGTGAGAATGTTGTTCTTTTAAAAAACATTTGACACGATCTTTAAAAAGAAGATGCTGAAAGTGGCACCCCTTCAGTGAGGACTCTGGGCAGCAGCAGAAGGCGCCAGCCCGGCCGCCTCCCCACAGGGCGCTCCCGCACCAGGACCTCCCTCCCTCCTCTCAGCTCCAGGACCTGGAGTCACACTGTGCGGGCCCCACCACATCGGGGAGGCTGGCCGTGTGTGCCCTCGCAGGCTGTCGCCGACGTCCCGCTGTCCCCACAGTGGCCTCGCATTCTGCGGCCTGTGGGCAGGCGGGCTTGGGCCACGAAGAACTGTCACGGGCGTCTGACGCTGAGCGTGGTGGGTACAACCCACCTTCCAACACGGCCAGTCCACTGCCAAGCGGCGAGCTCCAGCTGTTTCCAGGCGGAGAACCGTGACCCCCATTCTGACCACACAGCCGGACCCTCCCTTTTGGGCTTCAGAACGTGTGCAAGGAAGTGGCGGGGCGGGCACAAGAGCAGGGAGGAGGCATGAGGGGCAGGCATGGTGCGACTGTCTGCCCCCGCTGAGTCACGGAGACTGTATCTCCTTCTGCCCCAGACGACCACAGGCCATACGTCAGGACGGCCCTCCCACGCGGCCGTCCTGTTTGGGTGACAGCACAGCGCGTGGCCCCAGCCGGCCCTGTGAACATCCGTGTGGACACCTGGCTCCCACAAAGGCCCAGCCCTGCCTCATGCCCCGCAAACTCCACACAAGCAACAAACAGCCACGACCGTCCTCCCCTCCTCATCACAGGTGGGCCATCCCAGGCCGGGGGGCACGGAGGTGCCTGACCCAGCCAGGCCTCGGCCTGGATCATCCATGGAAGGAGGGAGGGACACGGCAGGGCCAGATAACAGGCCCAGGGTCTCCAGCTCCGTCCCTGACGCGCCCCACCCCAACCCTGCTCTCTCCTAGTGGATGTTCAGGAGGCAGACCGCCACTCAGCGGAGCGCTTGGGCCAGGCCCGCCGCCACTGGGGGTCATTCCTCTGATGGGGCTGCCTGCTGTCCCCCAGACACATGGCTCACACCCCAGCCAGGACCTGGGGCCCCTCACACCAGTCAGCACGACGGATCCCACTCCCTGCGTGCAGAGCATCGCTTCCCCGGAGACCCCACAGGGAGGATGCTGGGGACAGAGGACGGAAGGACATCCTGGACATCAGCCTCACGCCAAACGTGACTGTTCTTACGGGGCCTTGACACGAGCTGACGGCGTCACGCTAGAGACGGAGAGACGGAGACACAGAGACCGACAGAGAGACAAGGGGGCACCAGCGGGCATCCTTTGGGTGATGACGGGGTGAGTCAGGAAGTGCTGGGCTTCAGGGCCGGGCTCCAGAGAGCAGCCTGCCTGGCTGGGGGAGGCCTGGGCGCCCCGCCCGGCCCGGATGGAGTCCCTGCGGCAGTGAGGTGGACGCAAACACCCTCCAGGATTCCTGCCATTGCGGTGCTGCTGTGCTCCCACCTGCCCGCCCCAGCTGGGCTCCTGATGGAGGCTCGGGACCCACCGGGCAGTCAGTGTAGCAGGATGCAGGGAAGACCAGGGCTCTGGAGTCG
Source organism: Leucopleurus acutus (assembly GCF_964270905.1). NCBI lineage: Eukaryota > Metazoa > Chordata > Mammalia > Artiodactyla > Delphinidae > Leucopleurus > Leucopleurus acutus. The sequence goes on from NC_139162.1 coordinate 1,504,557, forward strand.
CGGCCCTTCTCCGCCCCCAACCCCGAACCCTGATGGCTGTAAGTGGGGTCCGCGTGCCACAGAGGCCCCAACCACACTTGCCCTTGCTCTCCTCTCTGGGCAATTCCGAGGCTCAGTGAACCCAGAGGCCCTCCCTTGGGGCCTAGACTCGAAGCGCCCCGGCCTGTCCTTGGCTGGGGGCTGGAAAGGCCCGTCCTTCTGCAGGAGACAAGGGGGAGGATGAGGGACTCGGGGTCCCTCCTTCCTCCAGAAGGGTCCTCCCACCCTCCCGCTGCCATTCCCCCAGCAAACCAGAGCTTGGGGACTCGATCAGGTTCTGGCCCTCCGGGGACGCGGGGGCTGGAGGCCAGAGGGCGGTTGAAGGGCCGCGCCCAGCGGCTCCAGGCAGTTTCTGACCTCTCCCCAACACTCCCTCCCCCACCCCGCAGAATCTGATGGGCCAGCCTGTGAGCGATCAGGACCTCGCGGGTCCAGGCGTGGCACCCTGTGTGAGCGGCTGGGATCCCCGCCTCTAAGGTGCAGTTACAGACGGTGGCGGCTCGAGACCACACCCTGTGGTGGCCCCCCACCAGCCCCTGGGCCAGGGCTAGGATGCCAACAGGCCCTGGCATGCCCAGTGGACCAGGGTTTCCACACGCAGAGGGGTGAGTCAGAAGCTGGCAGCTCTAGCCACCGTCCTCGGGCACTGACTGGCCCTGGGGAGAGCGGCGCAGGAGTGGGTGCCCAGTGGACAGGCGCACCTGCATCTGCACCGGGCCTCTGGGCGAGCAGCTGCCCCGCTGCCCCATCGCTCTCAGCACACGCGCTGCAGACGCCGGTCACTCATCCGAATCCCATGACCCAAGACACTCTGCGGCCCGATGCCTGGGGGAGGGGGAGAGGGAAAGGGAGGGGGACGTGATGGCAGGAGCAACAGCCACTGAGACGAGGGATCGAGTTGTCACAACCGCGTTCATGTCACAATCGCGATTGCTGGGAACGATGTGCAGCCGGGGGAACCGAGCCCCAGGGGTGAGGTGGGGACCTCCGAGTCCAAGGGGGCAGGGAGGCAGGGTGCTGACCCATCACTTAGCGGGAAGGGCCATCCTGGCTCCGCTGTGGGTCTGGGGGGAGGCCCCAGGGAGGCACTGACGGCAGTGGCGTGGGAACCAGCAGACCTCGGAGGCCCCTCCAGCTCTAGTGCCAGGGCCCCAGGTCCCTCCAGGCCCAGGCCGTGGGGCGCCACCCCTGTAGTGCCCCCTGGTGGCCGACGGCGGGGCCACACCTTCTCCTGGTCCTCTGCGGAAAGTGCATCCCTGCCATTCGGGCCTAAAGGGAGAATAAAGACGTGTTCCTAGAAAGCTGTGCATCTCCCTCTGCAGCTCCACAGCCACCTCCACGTGGCACCGGCCATGAGGCCTGGCGGGAACGTCCTGGGTCTGAGCCCCGGAGCCCCTGCCTCCTAGAGGTGAGAACTGGGTGGCCCCGGGCCTCTCTGGGCCTGTCTCCCCACCTTAGAGTATGTGAGGACTGAGGTCACAGATGTGACAGGAAGGGGTGGGAGGGGACGGAGCCGGGAGCTGCAGCTCCTCCCGTGGTGATGGAAGGTTCCAGGTCCGCTCTGGCCAGTGGATGCCACCAGCCACGGGGGTACTTGGAACGTGGGGGGTTGCACCCAAGGCCCTAAAGCTTCCAGGTCACCACGCTGCAGCGAATTTACGTTTAGGGGCTGCACGTGGGCAGTGGTGGCGCGCTGGGCGGCCGAGGTGGGGGCGGGGAGACCGCAGGCAGAGACCGAAGGTGAGCACTGTTGTTTCTCAGCAGAAAGCAGCTGGGCCTCCCTGGGGGCGCCCTGGCTAAGAGTCCGCCTGCCAGTGCAGGGGACACGGGTTCGAGCCCCGGTCCTGGAGGATCCCACATGCCGGGGAGCAACTAAGCCCGTGCGCCGCAACTACTGAGCCCACGAGCCACAACGACTGAAGCCCGCGTGCAGCAACGAAGACCCAACGCAGCCAAAAATAAATAAATTTATAAATAAATAAATAACTTAAACAAACAGACAGAAAGCGGCTTTGGGAGAGTCATCCATCATCTGAAACTCTGTGTCTGAGAAACAAAGTTTCTCGAACTCTGCTTGAGACAGGGCTGTCCTCCAGCCTGGCCAGCAGCCCGTGTCCTGGACAGACCACAAGGGCACAGAGGTGGGTGGGAGCCGGGCAGTGCACGTCCGCTCGGCCAGCGCTGCTGGGACCTGCGAGGGGCTGTTCTCTGGGGCGGCTGGAGTGGAGCTGGTGGGGCTGGGAGGCCGTGGCTCAGCGCCTTCCGCTAATGTTTAATGGTGACAACTGACTCGAGGGGAACCAGGAGCTGACACCTGGGCCCAGGAGCCCATGTCCCAGGTGATCACCACGGGCAAACACCAGCCGGCAGTGGGGGGCCTGGGCCCTACTGGGCAGAGGGGCTCTGCTTCCGGTGGGCAGCAGGTGCCGTGCGGGCCGGGGTACAAGCTTACAATGCCTCCGTGGCCCCTGCCTTCCACCTGCCCCTGCCCCCCAAGCAGCCCCCAGTCGGTCCTGGGGTGAGGACGGACATGGTCGTGACACTTCAAGTTCATGCGTCAAGCAGCCACCGTGTACGGCAGCAACACGTGGCCCTATCGTGATAGAGCCCTGCTAACCCACTGAGAGGCCTGGAGGGCGTCAGGGGCTGGGGCACGGGACCAACTAGTGTGGATGGCAGGCGGGTGTGGGGAGATAGCACGGCCGCGGCAACAACAGAGGAGGAGATGGCCTCAGCCCCTCAGTGCCTTGGCACTGCAGTTTATGAGGAACCTCGGGGACTGGGGACTCAGGGGACTTGGCACTTTACAGTTTATAAGGACAGAGGACCTGGGGCAGGCTGCGTGGAATAAAAGACGTGGCCCTGTCGCCGGGCGCCTGCCTGCTCAGGGTGGGAGCCCAGGCGAGGCAACTCTGAGCCATCACGGTCCCCACTGTGCAGATGAGGGAGACTGGCCCTGGCGTGGCCGTAGCTGTGGCCAGGGGTGCCTGCTAAGCGCTCCCTGCCCATCCGGTTCCCTGGTCCTCAGAGGACACTGGCCCTGAGCAGTGACTCGCCCCTTTACCCAGCAGGTCTCCCAGGCTCCAGACTGCTGTACACACACAAGATGACTTGGCTCTGGGGCAGGTTTGAGCCTGGCCTCCCGTCCTGGGCCAGCGCGCACCCCTGTGGTACATGTCACACGCACTGTCCTGAGGGGTGGGGAGTGATGGAGAATGTTCGCGGGTGGGGGGCTCGGTCCCCACGGGCCCCAGAGCCCCTCCGGGAATGACGGCCCCCGGCCGACTGCACAGCCCTCCCCGGCACAACTGCTCCTGCTATCTGGGGCCGGAGCCACGAGGGACCACTGTTGATTTCGAGAAAACTGAAATTGGCATTCCCCATTAATGAGGGTAGCTGCCGGCAGCTCCTGCCAAGAAGCTGTCAGGACACCTATGCCCAGAGTAATTACGTGTGGGAGGGGAGCACTGCGGACTGGCACACGCCATGAAAGCCAGCGAGCGATCAATGGCCCCCTAGGCCAGCCTCACATGCCACCTTGTGTGACACGAGCCTGCTCAAAACTGGCCATGGGACCTGGGCAAGTCGCTACTCCTTGGGCCTCGGTGTTCTCAGGTGGAGTGGGTGGGAACTCAAAGACTCCGGCGCTAGAGACGCCACAGGAAGCTGGGAAGATGAGGCCAGGGTGGGGGAGAGTCAGAGGGGGCTACGGCTCCTCCAGCTGCCACCCTGTGATGCCGGGACCTGCAGGCCTGCTGCCTGCACCCTGGCTCAGAGGGTGTGATGGTCAGGGTTACGTGTCGGCTTCACCAGGCATGCTCCCTGGGGAGCCAATCAGATGCGCGTCTGGGTATTGCCATGGAGGTATTTGGGAGACAGGGTTAGTCTCCACGATCGGTTACCCCAAGCAAAAGAGTTGCCCTCTGCATGCGGTGGGCCTCGTCCAATCAGGTGAAGGCATTACAACAGAATCGGGGGTTTCCCTGAGATGAAGAAATTCTGCTTCAAGCCTGTGGCATCAGCTCCTGCCAGAGGTTCTTCGCCTGCCCCATGGATTTGGGACCTACAGGGACACAGACGTGGTCCCTGTGACATCCCCCGGGGCTGGCTTTGGCCCCAGGGCTGCCGTGACCAGCCCACCTCCTTCCCTGCTCACGGCCTGTCTGGGTCACCCTGCTGGACTGAATTAGACTGAATGTACCACTGGACGTGGAGGGGGCTCCTGTCCTTCACACTATAAGCAATACTGCCTGGTACATCTACCATTAGCAATAAAGAGTAGCAATGATGATACCACCTGTCTTTACAGAATTTTTGGCATCTCCTTGTCTACCAAGCAAAAGCCTTGTGGGATAGTGTCAGAGGGCATTCCATCTCTGACCCTTGATCTGCCACGCAGATAACGACCGGATCTGGGAGCCTCAGTGTTCCCGTCTGTAGAGTGGGAACAGCCCCACAGCCCTGTCGGCAGTCGCAGGAAGGCTCGGCATCCTGGGGGGCTGTTATTCTGGGAGCTCTCAGTCGGACTGAGGTGCTGAAGTCTGCAAGACCCCAAAGGGGTCGTTTTCATAAGGAGGGACTGAAATACTGGAGGGGGGAGGAGGTGGAGTGTGTGAGAAGGAGAGAGGCCCAGAGGGCCGTCTTTGGGCGGGCGCCTGTATCGCCTCTCGTCCGAGCTGGAGACCTTGGCAAGTGAACAGGGGGATAACACGACGCCCGGAGCAGCATGTGTGGACAGGGACTGGCCGCCCGTCCCGCGTGGTCCAGCAGCACCCCTCCTGCGTGGCTCTGCTGACAGGACCCCCAGCTGTGCAGAGAAGCCACCTTCAGCTCCACAGGGGCCTGCGGGTTCCATTTAGAGAACACCAGGGTCCAGGTCCAGCATCTGTAAGGAGAGCCTCTCCGAGGCGAGGCTGAGGGGACACAGGCCCCCGTGTGGGTTCCTGGGTGGACTGCACTCCGGATCTGCCCTGCGCGCCCACCTCATGGGGGTGATGGACGGCGAGCCCCTCGCTCCTGGGCATCTGCCCCGGGTCCCGCCCCTGAATGTTCAGGACCACCTGGTCCCACGGATCAGAGGCTCTCAACCTGGAGCAAGGGGGTCCACATGCTCGCCCTGTCTGGACGGGCTGGACCCTTGATCCCTGTGCCTCCGAGCAGCCTGAACCCCCAATCCAGCATTCCAGTGCCCTAGGCAGGATGTGGCAAAGACTCCTCGAAGACCCCTGGAGGCCAGGACTCCCCCCAGCCCCACCCGATGTGCGCAGGCCCCGTCCAGAGCCTGGCAACGAACAACGCAGCTTCACGCCGTGAGATGCACCGAAAACGCCAGGCCACGCGGCCGGCTCTGGCCGCCACCCGGGAACGTCCACATGCTCCGTGAACCCGGGCTCCCTGCAAGAACAAGCCTATCCCTGGGTTCTGCTCGCCGGATACTGCAGGTCCATGGCAGCCTCGCAAGGTGACGAGCACGTGAGCGAGTGGCTGCCCCCCCATGACCGTGGCAATGGTGTCCCTTGCCGTGTGGGTCTCCCGTGACCCTGCCCGTCTCCCGTGACCCTGCCCTTTTGGAGTCCCGTCCTTGCACGCGATGCTTTCCTCTTCTGAAGGCCATGATCCCAGAGCAACAGTGAAACTCTGAAGCACTTCTCATTAGGTCCATTACACAGACGGGAAGGCAAGTCCAGGTGGCCGTGTGACGGGTCCAAGCGTCCTTATTTATGAGAACAGAGCTCAAGGGGCCCCACTTCCTGGATCCCCGCCCTCTGCCAGCAGAAGCCACTGCTTCTCGACTTTCTAAAGGACTTGTGGGAAAATCACCCAACTCTGTGATGCCATTTCTAGTCCCAGAGCCTGTGGGAGGGCAGCTGCCCTGGAAGGCTGCTTCCTGCTCTCCCAGGTGGCCAAAGGGCACCAGGAGGAGGGGTTGGCGGTGACGTCCCGGGAGGAGGTGGCTGCGGAGGGAAATCCTCAAAGGCGGAGCAGCTTTCGCTCCACGGAGCGTCCCTGCAGCCTCCGTCCCTGCAGCCTCCGTCCCTGCAGCCTCCGTCCCAGCCTGGGCTCAGCACGGCAGCTCTGGAGGAAAAGGGAGCCTGCTGACACAGAGGTCACTGCTACCTGGCCATCCAGACGCGAGCGGCTGGAGCGCACACTCCCCGGTTAAAGGCCCCGCCTGTCACATGTGGGACACACCTCTGATGCTGGAATGTGAGGCCATAACTTGTCGAGAGGGGTTGCAGACTGGGGACAGGGCTGGGACCACAAAGCCCGACTTGCCAGCTGCCGCAGGGGCCCCACTGCACGTGCGGGGACCCCCCCGACTGTAGCTCATGGACTGTGGGCTCCTCACTGCCCCAGAGAGGGACGGCCGAGCTCGGAGCCAGGCCAGGCTCCGCGGCTCACAAAGCAGGACATAGGGCGAAGCCATAAACGGAGCCAGAGGGGCTTCGGGAGACAGAGGGAGATTCCTAGAGCTTCCCATGGATCCTGGGAAGATGGTCACTGAGAACAAGGTGGGGCGTGTCCACACGGATATCCTGAGGTAGGAGAGAAACCAGGGCTGGAAGTCAGGCTGGGAGAAATCAAAGACCACAGAGGTCGGGAGAGAGGGGCTGCCGCCACCACGACGAGCCTGGTGGGTGCTCCGCCTTGGGGAGAGGGAAGAGGAAGGCTGCACGGGGAAGGTGAGGCCTGGCTTGGGCCTTGACATATGAATAGGAGTTCATCGGGCTGGAGGAGCAATTGGGGAACTGCTCCTTGCTTCTCTGCTCCTGCTGTCCAGAAGAGGTGAAATTCTGCCAATGGCTCCTGCCTGACTGGGAAGGGACCAGGTCAGCCTGTGAGTAACAGGGCTTCAGCCCTGTGGTTGATTTGATTCTATCAAACTGGGAGTGGGACGGGGCCTGCTCGTATAGCTCGAGCCAGGGGCAGTCGTATGTGGCCACCCTCCTAAAGTATCCTGCCAGCCCGTTACCCTGCCCCAAACCCTGCCATTCAAGGCCTGCTTACTTGGGTTAAGCATGGCCCATCCCAGCCTGGCTGGAGAGGAAAGGGCCAAGGCCAGGGGCTCTGGGTTTGGGGCTCGCAAGCCTGAGCGACTTGGAATTTCATGTGTGTGTCTCTTCCATGGAGAGGGTCCAGGCTTCAGCAGACCCTGCAGCGTGATGGAGACGAGGTGTCCTATTCTCACTGGCTGAGCAGCAGGGGGCCCAGGCCAGCTGTCAGACACGCTCTGTGGACATCAGCCCCCCCCAAGGTGCTATCCCAGATTCCTGGATGAGGAGAGATGGGGCAGAGGATGCAGGGCCTGCCCCCAGGAGGGCGGGGCAAACCCTGTCCTGTCCCATGCGGGAGCGGCTCCGTCCGGTCCCCAAGGTCTTCCACTGGAGTCAAACGCTGCAGAGGACGAGGTGGCAGCCAGCATCACCCCTGCCCAAGGTTTAGAGATGCTCCCAGCTTCCCGGGAGTTAAAAAAAATAAACACTAAACTGCCCTGGAGGTCCAGGCGGGAGGGACTGAGTTGTGGAAGCTGCTGTCTGCATTTCAGGTTGGGGGCTGGTGGGTGTGGGGCGGTGGGTCTCTGCCATCTCTGCCCACCGGGCCAGCTGGGACTAAGGAGCGTGGCCGGCCTGGCTGCAGCGGCCTGGTGGCCAGGAGCTGAGCCGGGACAGCAGACATGCTCCGCGGGCTGACGGTGCAGAGCTGCAGGTGCGCAGGGATGACACAGCTCCCCAGGGGCGGGGCCTGGCTCCATCCAGCCCCTTGTGCCCCCGGTGGCTTCCTCTGGAACACGGAGCGGGCGGCCTGGGGCGGAATGTGGAGGCTCCCTGGCTCTCAGAAGGCCCCGGCCTGGTCTCTTGTGGCTCAGCAGGGGGCGGAGGGTAAGAAGCACCGGCCAGCAGCCGCTGCACATCCCCCCTCCTCCGAGGACCCCGCTGGGACCTGGCCTCTCCCCTCGGTCTGCATCTGACTCCCCGGGCCATCGTATGGAACCCTGGGGTCTCTAGGGCTGAGCCACGGGGCGAGGGTCTTTCTGCCCCTCTCTCCTCCTGCGTGGGCAGACGCAGCTGTGTGTTTGTGCACGGAGGTCGCAGCTGTGGGAACATCCCCGCACTGGGGAGGCCACCACCTTCTGTGGCTGCTTCCTCACCTGTAAAGTCTCTCCGTCACCCTCTTGGTCACAGTGGGGATAAAAGTGAGCCGGCAAGGGCGAGCAGGCTCTGCAAAGAACAAAGGAAGCTTCCAGTTCCCCCGGTCGAGGGGCGAGCGCCACCCTGCAAGGCCCGGCCAGGGGCCAGGCACACGTGTGGCCGAGGGGGTGGGAATGACAGTGGCTACTGCTTGCTGGGTCTGTGGCCATGGGCACCTCACTGTGCCCAGTGGTCCCCCTTCACCTGCACCTGTGGGCCCTGGGCCCCTGACTCGGCCCTTTGGGGCCTCGGTTGTCTGTGCTCTGAGATGGGACAGCAGCACCCACCCCCTGAAGTTGTAAGGATTAAATGAGGAGTGTGTTTTGGGACATGGAAAAACTGCCCTTTTAATTTGAACTCATAATTGGAGAACGGTTCTCTAGGTCTCCCCCAAACCACCCAAAGAATCATATGCTTTCAAAGTCCCATTTCTGAGTCAAGGTAATTCCTTCCACCATCCCAAAGCTGTCTTTTTTGGCCAACGTTGCCGAGTTGATCCTAAAATTCACACGGAAGTTGCACAGGACCCAGAACAGCCAAAAAACAATCTTGAAAAACAAGAAACAATGTTGGAAGCCTGACATGTCCCAGTTTCAAAACCAACTTCAAAACTATAGTGATCAAGACCGTGCGGTATTAGAATAAGAACAGACACACAGATTAATGGAATGGATTAGAAGTGAGAGTCCAGAAATGAACACTCACGTTTACAGCCAACCGATATTTGACAAGCTTCTCAAGACAACTCAGTGGGGGAAGGATAATCTTCACGACAAGTGGTGCTGGGATAACTGGACATCCACACGCAAAGGAGTGAAGATGGATCCCTACCTCACACCATACACAAAAATTAACTCGAAAAGACTCAACAACTTATATTAAAGGTAAGAGTTAAAACCATAAAGCTCTTAGAATAAAACAGGAATGAGTCTTTGTAACCTTGAGTTGGGCAATGACTTCTCGCTATGCCACCAGAAGTGCAAACAAAAAAGAAAATAGAGAAACAGGAGTTCACCAAATTCAAAACTTTTGTGCTGTGAATGACATCATCAAGAAAGTGAGAAGGCAACCCCCGAAGTGGGAGGGAGTTCTTGCAAATCATATATCTGACGAGGGAGGTGGATCTAGTATATATAACGAATGCTTGCAACCCCAGAATAAAAAGACAAAAAAATACAACTGAAAAATGTGCAAATTAGCTGAATAGACATTTCTCCAAAGAAGATGGACACACGGCCAGTAAGTACAGGAAGAGATGCCCCACATCATTAATCATCAGGGAGAAGCAAATCAAAACCACAGTGAGGGGCTTCCCTGGTGGCGCAGGGGTTGAGAGTCCGCCTGCCGACGCAGGGGACGCGGGTTCGTGCCCCGGTCCGGGAAGATCCCACACGCCGCGGAGCGGCTGGGCCCGTGAGCCATGGCCGCTGAGCCTGCGCGTCTGGAGCCTGTGCTCCGCGATGGGAGAGGCCACAGCAGTGAGAGGCCCGCGTACCGCAAAACAAAAACAAAAACAAAAAAACCCAAAAACCACAGTGAGATTCTACCTCACACCACTAGGATGGCTAGATTCAAAATACCAGAAAACAGGGCTTCCCTGGTGGCTCAGTGGTTGAGAGTCCGCCTGCCGATGCAGGGGACACAGGTTCGTGCCCCGGTCTGGGAAGATCCCACAGGCTGCAGAGCGGCTGGGCCCATGAGTCATGGCCACTGAGCCTGCGTGTCCGGAGCCTGTGCTCCGCCACTGGAGAGGCCACAACAGTGAGAGGCCCGCATACCGCAAAAAAATCCAAAAAAACAAACAAACAAACAAAATACCAGAAAACAACAGGTGCTGGTGAGAACGCGGACAAACTGGAAGCCTCACACTGCTGGTGGGAATGTGAAATGGTGCAGCCCCTTTGGAAGACAGTCGGACAGTTCCTCAAAATGTTAACTATACAGTTATCATATGGCCCTAGGTACCTACCCAAGAAAAATGAAGACCTATGTCCACATAAACACTTGTACACGAATGTTCGCAGTGGCACTGTTCCCAACAGCCAGAGTGGAAACAACCCAGACGTGTCTCCACGGAAGGACGGATGGATAAACGTCCTGTGGTGCCGCCACGCAGTGAAGTCCCTCGGCCTAAATGCAGCGCTGATGCAGGCTGTGACCCGGGAGACTGGAAGGCACGATGCTGACCGAGCGGAGCCCGTCACAAAGGGCGTCCGCTTTAGGTGAGATGTTGAATGCCTTGGAAACAGAACGTGGATGTGAGGTTGCGGGCTGGGGTGTGGGCTGAGGGGAGGAACAGGGGCTAAAGGGTATGAGGGGTTCTGGGTGATGAAACGTCCTGGAATTCGATGGTGTTGATCGTTGCACGACACTGTGAGTACAGAGAAACCCACTGAACCTCACTCTTTAAAAGGGCGAGTTTTAGTATGTGAATTGTTTCTCAATAAAGCTGTTTGGAAAAAACCCTCAGTTCTTCTCCCCTCTCCCTGCCCTTTGCTTGCAGCAGAGAGTGAAGATGGAATACAGCCAGAGGCCCTTAAAACCCGTTTCTGGAGCAAAACTCCAGGTTGGGGTCCGGGCGAGGGCCACCCGGTCTGCGCCTGGCTTGGAGGCAGGAGAGCTGGGCTCCTGCCTGGCCTGACACCAGCCTCGCCGGGCGCGCTGGAGACCAAGCGGGGTGCTGTGTGTGACCTACCCGGTACCCACAGGAGGCTGGAACTTGGCCCAGTGTGCAGCCCTGCAGCTCCCGCATCAGAGACGGGGACAGAACATGGGTCCTCCCCCTGGGTGTATGGACGCCCAGGGACACGTGCCCGTGGAGCGCCCAGCAGCCCCGCTGCCGCCAGCAGCTGGTAAAGCAGCGCCGCGGGCACGAGGCTCCCGCGCGTCTTCCTCAAGCCCAGGAAGCCCCGGAGGCGCGTCTGACTCCAGCACCTCCAGGTGCTCCCGCCGCACGCCGTACAAGGGGGTGTGACGCTCCTCCCCACGTGTGTGAGTGCCTGGGGTGTGAGTGTGTGTGGGCACACGTGTCACGCCGCTCGTCAGGCACGTTTATGAATACGTGTGTTAACTGTGCGTGCCTACGTGCACGAATGCATGAGTGCATGTGTGTGTGAGGGTATGTGTGCTTGCGTATATGTGTACACACGTGTGAGTGCACGTCTCAGGGCGCATGTGTATGTGTGTGCACCTGTGTGCCCGTGTGTGAGCACACATGCTCACGGTTCCTGGACTTGCAGAATTCCCCCGGCTTGGCCTGCCCTGCCCCCTGCCAGGCGTGGACGTCAGCAGCCTCCGGAAGGACTCTGAGGTTTTCGCAGGACATCACGCCCTTTGACGTTCGCTGCTCTGAGCTCCCTGGTGTGGGTGTCGAGCGCGGTCTGTCCCCAGCGTGGCCGGTGCTGCCCTGGCACCCAGGAGGAGGCCCCTGCGTGGTAGCTGGGGTTGAGGGGAATCCTTGATGGAATACGGGTGTGACTTGGAGAGCCCAGGATTCAGGACCTCACCTGGGGAACCAACCCCCGACCCCTGCAGGGGGAGCGAGTCACAGGCCTCCGGGGCACGGCACCAGCGTCCGCCCTCGTGGACAGCCTGTACCCCAATCTCTTAGCCGGGGGAGGCAAGGAAGTGATCCTCAAAGGATCACTGCCAAGCCGTGACCTGCAGGGGCAGAGGCCCTCGAGCAGGAATCAGAGGCAAAGGCGTTGGAGGGAAGGCACCGGGCTGGCGGTGGGGTGCTGTCTTTAGATGCCCTGTGGCGTCAAACTCTCGGGGCTCAGCCGCTGGGCCCAGACCAGACACGCAGATTCCCAGGTGCATCTGGTGACCAGGGGTGAGTCCGTCACTGTCAGTCAAATGCCCTCCCCGCCACTCTCGTCTGCGCTTTTGGAAAGGGAGCTCTGGGCGGAGGCCAGGTCCCTGCCTCCTCTGTCGGCGCTCTCAGCTTCCCACCTTCAGATGGTTCCAGGCTGCCGTACGAACTCGCCCGCAGCGGCGCGGGTGTGGGGACTCCCTGGTGTGGGGTCTGCTCCATGGCGCTGGGCGTCGGGCATCGGCGACCTCCAGACAAACAGGCCAAAGGTACGTCGTCCCACCCCTTCTCTGGCCTCTCCCTACACCATCGGGACGGGCTTTCTGAGAGCGTCCTGTGTAGGGTCCCCACCCGCCCTCAAAAGCCCACACTCTTCCCGCAACAAGCCTCCACGGGGTTCACTCCGGGCTGTGGGCCAGGTCCGGAGCCGCAGTTACCCTGTCCACCCTGCAGAGCTGCCCCGTGGCCAGCAGCTCCATGTAGAGGCTCGGGGGCTGCTCCCAGATACTACCTGCAACTTTGACAAGAATGGACGACATCCCGTGCGGGCCACCACCCTCTCTAACCCGCACGGCGCCCCCGTGAGATGGAGGCCGTCCTCGTTCCTTCTCCAGACGAGGAACAGGCTCCCGCGAGGTTCAGGATGTGACCAGAGCCCAAGCTCCAGACGACAGGGACCCCATGCCTGCCCGTGAGGGGCGGCCATCTGGCCGGGAAGACGAGTGAGAAAGAAATAGGCAAAGTGGGCCTCGGTCCCGCAGGGAGACGCCACCCAGGAAGATGCAGCTGAGCCGGCGCCCCGTGGGCGGCCCCTCCCGGCTCCGCCGCCCTGGGGTCGTCTCCTGAGGTACCCCACAGAGCACGGGTAGCGGCAGTGGCGTCCTGTGCCTTGGGGCAAGGGGAGCAGGTGCAGGCGGCCGGTGGGCTCGGAGGAGGTGGGAGCTGAGGGCTCTGGAAAGCGGGGCGCCGGGGGCAGGCAGAGATCTGGCGTCGGGGAGGGCCTCACTGGGGCAGGCGCACCCGAAGAGGTGCAGGGCAGGAAAGCACCTGTCGCCAGGCCTGCGGCCCTACCGCCCAACAGACCTGCCATGAAGAGGCTCTGGAAGGCGGCCGGAGTGGCTGAGGATAGAGATTTTAAACTTGATTTCACTGTAATTCACTTACACGTTAAGTAGCCACACGTGGCTAGTGGCTGCCCCATCTAGAGGGCAGCTCTGGCTACTGATAACGACGCCTGTTACAGACAGTTTCATGTTTTATAATTGGGCTCAGAGCCCCCGGGGGACTGAGGGTTTGGCTTGACCGATGGGGATCAAGAGAATAAGGAAATCTGCCTTCCGACCTTCAGGTCTGAGCTTAACTGCAAGGACAAGGGTTTGAGGCCGGGCTTCCACGCCAGCGCTGGCACAGAGGCGCTGGGTTCCAGACCGTTCCCGCACCCCCTGTGCTTCCTGCAGTGTTCTGGGGTCGCTGCCAAGCCTCCCCTTGGAGCAGCCGGGGGCAGAGGGTCCTGTCGTGGAGCCCCGCACGCCCGGCCGCCCCAGCCCCTGTAGCGCAGACTCTGGAAAGTGGACAGAGGGGGAGCCTGACGAGCAGCAGTAGTCAGTCTGCGTCGGGGAAGCGGAGCTGCGGGCCCACCTCCTCATGTCCCGACATCTGCTCTCGCCCAGCGAGCACCTGTGGAGCGCCCTTTGTATGCACAGCCCTGACCCAGCGTCTCCTCCGCCAGAAGGCCGGCAGCCCACCTTCCCCAACTGCAGACCCCTGTGAACGGAGGGAGGGGGTAGGAACGCAGCCTCCTTTCAGGGCAAGAAGCTGAGGCAGAGTGCTGGGAACCAGGCGGGGCGGCCCCGCTGGCCTGGCCAAAGGAAGCAACCGCTGAAACAGATTTTAAGAAGCAGCACATTTAAACGTATTTGCTCTTAAAAAAGGAGCGACCTTTATCTTGAGAGACGCCATCAGCCGGACTCAGAGATGAAATATTTTTACCATTAATACTATCTTGGCTCCTATGTAACTGTTTCATAAGAGCTTGGGGCCCCACCAGCGGCAAGGACGGCGGGTCAGAACACAGGTGGCCAAACCCTCATCCCCACCTCTTCTTACCTCCTCCGGTGTCCGCGACTTCCCGGAAGCAATGAACACCAGCCAGGAAGCCCGGGCCCCTCTCGACCGGGGTCTGCAGAGGCACTGCTCTCCGCGGGCACGGCGCTGCTGGGGTGGAGCCTGGGGCTTCTCTGAGCCTCAGTTTCCTTGTCTTTAAAGTGGGCACAATTATACCCACGTCACAGGTGCTACTGTGAGGACAAGGGAAGCAGCACCACCGTCAGACTGTCATCCCGACCGTTACCCGCCTCCCCCTGACCCCAGGCCTCGGATGCCCAGCCCTGCCTGGGACCTGGAGGGGCTGGGGGCAGAGGGCGAGACCCGTTTCCCACCAACCCGCCAGAAACATGTGCAGAGACACAGCGAGCGACGAGAAGGGCAGTGGCTGAGTCAGCCTCACCCTGGGCACACCTGCAGGGGTCCCCCACCGACACAGCCCACACCCCAACAGGCTCCTCCCGGTGGCGGAACTCTCCACGTGCCCCACGCAGGCCCTGTTTACAAATGACCACCCGCCCGTGTCTGTGGGCCATGTCTGTCCCCCACCCCGCCCTCTGGCCCCAAAGGCCCCTACAGAAGCTGCTCTGGGATCGCCCTCCTCTCACCTCCCACGTTCTGCTGCGCACACGGCGGGGCCAGGCACGTGGGGAGGCTCCCGTCGGAAAGATTATCATCAGAAAAGTGAGGCCACCCCTGCGAGCATCGCCCAGCCTCTCACACGGGGGGCAAGCTCCAGGCGTTTGTGGGGTCGTCGCAGAGGCCCCCAGAGGGCTGCTGCAGAGTCACCTGCTAACTCTCCACGGGACTCAAGTCCTCCCTGTCGCAGCTCTACCTGATGGAGGCCAAGCGCCAATGCTCCCTGGGAGCGCCGGCGCGTGGCCCTGGGAAGCTCCCACTGCCCTGCTGGGGGTGGCAGGGCCCGGGGCGCCGTCCAGCGCAGAGCCGGGGTTGCCCAAGCTCACTCCCTCACTCTGCAGCTTCTGGATTGGCCAGAAGAGCACAGCAGCCCCATCTCCAAGGGCCGGGGATGAAGATGGAGACGTGGCGGGCCGAGGCGACCGGCCTGGCTCCGAACCTGGGTCTCCCAGCCATAAACCCAGCGTCCATGCACGGACACCTCTCACGCAGCCCTGAAGGCAGCACACGTCTGCACAGAGGGGAGAGCCTCCAGGAGACCCATCAGCTGTTGGAGGAGAATCAGCCCTGTTGAAATCACAGTGACCTCAGGCCACGGGGAGGCGATCTGACCTCGGACAGCGCAGAAATTCCGATCTCTTTTCCCAGGTCAAACAACCAAGGTCAGATGGTGCAAGCAAACCTCCTGGAGCTGCGCCCTCCTGGCCGGGCTCCGAGGCATCCGGGACCCGCCCCGCTCCTCCCAGGTCTGCTGTCTGCCCGTTCGGCCCAGCCACATCTCCTCCATCACAGCCTTGGGCCAGGCTGCGAGAGATCCGGCGGAGGGACTAATACGCTGTGACGCTCCACTCCACCCTGCGGTGCCAGCCTCACAGACCAGGGGCGGGACGCTCCAGGCAGGGCGCTCAGGCCCCTGGCGGGAGAGTCTGCACAGCGCACAGCTGGCCGTCCTGCTGGTACGAGTCCCCGGCCGAGGCAAAGACGCAGGCCCCCGGCCCGTCCCTCGGTCTCGTCCAGGGGAGGCACGGTGCAAGCTGGCGGGACCCCATTTATCCACCCGTCTACTCTTTCAACCACCCATTCATCTATGCATCCACCATTCACCCTTTCATCTAGCCACCCATCAACCATTTCATCTATCCAGCCACCCTTTCATCTATCCACCCATCCAACCACTTCATCTATCCAGCCACCCTTTCATCTATCCACCCATCCATCCATTCATCCACCCATTGGTTCACCCAGCAATCCATCGGTTAATGTGTCAATCGATGGGTCAGTCCCTCAATTAATCCATCCACCTGCCCATCCATCCACAGGCCTCAGTCGATGCGTGAGAACGGAAGTGGGTTTGTATTTCTGGCTGCTGGCCGGCCCCTGCCGTCGACTTCCATCATTCTGTGTGAAGGATGAGGAAGACTCCAGGGTCTCCCCTCACGGATGTTTGGGTTGAAAGCGTCAGCCCTGCTCTCAGAAAGACTATGTCCAGTGGACCAGCATCAGATAAAGGATCCAGGACCAGGGAGCTAAAGTTCAGAGGAGGGTGGACACAAATCAACATCAGCTAGAAAAAAACTGTACAACACAGGCTGGAGGCAGCTAATATACGGACAAAATGACTTAGGCAGCGCCTGGAGACACTGGACGTTTCCCCGAGCAGCAAACACAACCGCCAGCCGGCAGCGGGAAGGAACGCGGCAGGGCTCTCATCTCCCCATCACCCCCACGTCCACCCCCATCCAGCAAGCCTGTTCCTTCCTTTTCCAAGCCTTCGCTGTGACGGGATGCGGCTGTGACCTTCACCACGTCTCACTCTGCCCGGTGCTCTCCAGTTGAGCACATCACACGCACAAGCTCGCTGGTCTCCCACCGCAGCCCGGGGTGGGGGGCTCTACGAGCCCCTTTCACGGACGGGCCAGCTGAGGCCTAGGGAGGCTCAGTTACTAGTTCTGGGATCACGCTCAGGCCCCAGCCCTCGACCTCCCGTGCCCTGGACCACCCCTCCCTCGCTGGAAGTAGAGGGTCCCCGGATTACTGTCTGGGCAGAGCCCCGCCGGTACCACACCGACCCGCCGGCTCCATGCCCACCCTCATCCGGGGGCCTTTTGAAGCTCCCCTCCTCTGGCTCCCCCGCCGCCTCAGGGACGTCCGCTAGGCTCATTCCCTAACCCACACTCACTGCGTCTCCCTCGCCTTGGGCTGCGGCCCCGTACCCAGACCCAGTTCACATCCTCCAAACTCCTTCTGGGACCCGAGGCCAAAGCCATGGTTCCCAAACCTCCCTGACCCAGGATGTGGACGTCATGCCCCTAGCACAGGGCCATCAACACCCACTGAGGCCCAGCCCCAGACCGTCGCCTGCTGCAGGGCAGGAAGCAGAACAGACAAACAGTAACTAAGCCCCGCGGCCCCCAGAGGCGAAAGGGCCAAGGAGGCTCTTCTTGGGAGGGAGACAGAAGCCAGGGCGGTTTAGGGCTTGTGTCAGTGATTCAGACTCAGGGCGGACTGGGGATGGAAAGTCTTCCCTTCCTTTCTGTGGTTCTCGCCGCCGCTTGGAGCAGTCGGGGTGGGAAGCTTCCCACGCAGGCCTCCTCTGCGTCCAGGCTCGGGCCCCGGGGGTAGGGGGCACGGATGAGGGCGCGGGAGCTGGAGCTGGTGGGACACAGCTCACCCCTGACTCCCTTTCTGTCCCGGAGACGCAGGCAAGTTGCAGTCTGAGCCTCAGTTTCCTAATCTCTAAAGTGAGGAAACCAGAGCCGCCCCGAGAGGCTGCCGTGGGATTAGCCACTCAGTTACGTGAGGAGACCAGCACGTGCCGCGGCGGGCGGCAGCGGCTCGGCGAACGGGGCGGGGCTTCCTCGACGCGTCTGGCTGGGCGGAGAACTGGTGGCGTCGAAAGCGGACCCCGGCGCTCGTGGCCCAGGTAAGCCCCTCCTGTGGGTCGACCTGTGGCCGTGCCGGGTGGCAGAGCACCCGAGAGCCGTCCCCACTCAGCGGCCGCCGAGGATGCCGGGCGCCCGGCCGAGCGCCGAACGGGAGGCCTCGGCTCTGCCCGCCTCCTCCTGGGTCCAGGCGGCAAGAGGGGCTGGTGGGTGAGGGGCGCCCGGCCCACACCCACACCCACGCCGAACAGCAGCACGGGACGGGGGCCCCAGGAAAGTGCTGAGTCCGGAAAACGAGGCTGGCCTGACGTCCACGAGGTCACATCTGGTCGGGGCCGTGATCAGCCGCGCACTGGCCACGTGTGACTCCATTCGTTCGCTCGTCCATCCGTCCAAAAACCCTGTGGGTGCCGGAGCCCTGAGACGGCTGCAGAGTGGGCAGGAGCGCACCTGGCGGCAGTTCCGCGACCGCTGAGTCTGGTGGGTGGCGCGGGGAGGCTGAAGCAGCGCCGCTACCAACAGTCCCACCCGACGCAGGCTGCCCAGAGCCAGGGCTGTTTAGAGTCCCGCGTTTACGTACGTAAATGCGTGCGCAAGAGAACAGAGCCCCAGAGTGCTTTTTTTTTAAAAATTCTTTATTGGAGTATAATTGCTTTACAATGGTGTGTTAGTTTCTGCTGTATAACAAAGTGAATCGGCTATACGTATACGCATGTCCCCATGTCCCCTCCCTCTTGCGTCTCCCTCCCACCCTCCCTATCCCACCCCTCTAGGTGGTCACAGAGCACCGAGCTGATCTCCCTGTGCTATGCGGCTGCTTCCCACTAGCTCTCTACCTTACGTCTGGTAGTGTATATGTGTCCGTGCCTCTCTCTCGCTTTGTCACAGCTCACCCTTCCCCCTCCCCATGTCCTCAAGTCCATTCTCTAGTAGGTCTGCGTCTTTATTCCCGTCTTGCCCCTGGGTTCTTCATGAACATTTTTTTCTTACATTCCATACATATGTGTTAGCATACGGCATTTGTTTTTCTCTTTCTGACTTACTTCACTCTGTATGACAGACTCTAGGTCCATCCACCTCACTACAAATAACTCAGTTTTGTTTCTTTTTATGGTTCTTGGGAATCTCCCGGGAAGGCAGTGACTCACAACCCCAGGGTGATGCTGCCGCGGGCTCTGTGAGGGAACGCCACCCACTCACGCAGTGAAGTCCCAACGCAGCCACACGTGGAGGGTCTGTGAGGAAGGCCATCCCCTACCACGGCAGAGGCAGGCTGTCGACGCCCACCCCTGTCCTGCCAAAAACACACCTTTGTCTCCCCTCTACGGGCACAGTTGAAGAGGAAGAGGGGTGCGACCTGGAGATCAAGGACACAGGAAATTTCGCCTTTCATCTGAATATCCATCAGCTGCAGAGGAAATTCAGAGCCGGGCGGATGCCTGGGCAGTGGCTCAGCGCACATGTGGGCTCCTGCTGGTGTGAATAAGCCCGTGGTGACGGCTCCCGTCTGCGGTCAAGGCCTCGTCCCTCCGGGAGGAGCTGCCCCACAGGCAGTGCCCCCGCATCCACTGCTGCTGCCCCAGCTCCGCGGGGGGCGGCGTGGCTGGGACTGGGAACAAGCTGTTTTCCCAAGCAGCTCCCAGACAGAGCCCATCTCCCCGCACGCTGACACAGCCCCAGGCTCTGGACACTCAGGACCGTCCACCCCTGGGAACACCAGAATGAGTTTTCTCGTCCCCGGAGGGCTCTTCCGGGCGAGGCAGAGCTGCACAGACCCCCTCCACTGCACATGAAACATGCAGCAGGGCATGTGCCTTGGAAGGCCCCGTATTTGGTCCACGCATCCTAAGTGAACATCTGCTGGCTGTGTGTGCCAACATCTGCTGTCAGGACCGAGGCACGGGGGCCGAGGGCCCGGGCACACACTCGCCCGCAGGCACCTAGATTTGGACTCAAACTACCCGGAACACTAGCTCCACCACTCACGACACACTCATCTCTCTCTGCCTCAGTTTCCTCATGTGTAAAACAAATAAAACAACACTCATCTCTCGTGACGTGGGGGTGGGGTTTTTACGAGCATCTGGCGTCTCTCTGTAGACAGCTGTCATCACAGGCAGACCAGGGGCCTGGAGGTCAGGGGACCTGGGCTGGGTCCTCACTGGACGAGAAGTCCTGTAGTCCTGGGGGTCTCCGTCTCCCCACCTACACGACAGGGGTGTTCATGGGTGGTACCGGGGGGTCCCTTCTTGTTCCAATATTCCAAGACACTCCTGGATGGCAGAGCTTGTCTTATATTCATTGTGAATCCTCCAACACACACAGTAGGGGCTCAAGGAACAGGTGCTGGTTTAATGAGTAGATATGATGAGTGTAGAGGCCAAAGGTGTGATGCAGAGAATAGGTGTCACAGGGTTACAAGCAAGGATTAATCATCACTCAGGACTGAGGAGGTCAGGCCACCTGGAGGAGGTGGCCGTTGAGTTTGGCGTTAAAGAGCGATTTAGATGGGTGGAAGGGGAGGGGTTAATGTTCCAGGCAAGAAAAATGGAGGGAACAAAGGTGAATCAAAAGCAAGTCCTGGGCTTCCCTGGTGGCGCAGTGGTTGGGAGTCCGCCTGCCGACGCAGGGGACATGGGTTCGTGCCCCGGTCCGGGAAGATCCCACGTGCCGCGGAGCGGCTGGGCGCGTGAGCCGTGGCCGCTGAGCCTGCGCGTCCGGAGCCTGTGCTCCGCAACGGGAGAGGCCACAACAGCGAGAGGCCCGCGTACCAAAAAAAGCAAGTCCTGCCACCAAGGAGCCTGAGTGACAGAGTAGAACGAACACATTGAAACGCATTTAAATTCTCAGCAAATATACCTCCCCGGCACCCTCTCTCGGGAAGCTGCTGGGGGAATGTGCTCCAGGAAAACAAGGGAGTAAACCAAGAAAGTGAGATACAGATCTCGGAGGCAAGGGATCCAACACAGGAGGGAGGCAGACACTCCCCAGGGAGGCAGGGAAAGGGGATGCCTGGAGCCTTGCTTGGGCACGAGGCACAGAGAACGTCCAGGGCAGACTGGGGCAGCAGAAGGATCCAAGAAAGAAATGAGGTGGAAAGATGACCGGGCGGGTTTGCAAGCACTGACAGGAGAGTCACACACCTGGGAGAGAGCGTGGGGTCAAACTGGTGAGCAGCCCACACAAGAGCAAGCCAGCCAGCCACAGGCGGCCAACAAAACCCCCAGGACACTTCCAGCAAAACGCGCGGTAAAGAAAGGCTGTTACGATGCACGACAAACCCAGCTACGCAGCATGGCCGGCGGCCCCCTGAAGTCAGTGCTGACCGTGGCTGGGGCCGAGCACGAGGCAGGAGGTGTAGCGTGGACACGGCACACCTGTGCCTAAAACGGGACATCCAGAGGGAGTGGTGACGTGGAGACAAAGGCCCTGAGTCAGCTCCACGGACTGCGTGCGATCACACAGGGACAGCGGGGCTGCAGGGAGGGGGGACGTGGC
Organism: Leucopleurus acutus; assembly: GCF_964270905.1. Lineage (NCBI taxonomy): Eukaryota > Metazoa > Chordata > Mammalia > Artiodactyla > Delphinidae > Leucopleurus > Leucopleurus acutus. The sequence continues at coordinate 1,525,718 of NC_139162.1, forward strand.
AGGGCTGTGGTTCCTTGCCCCCGCCTTACAGAACTCTTCCACATTCCAGACGTGCGCACTTACAATTGCTGCGCACTTACAATTGCGATAACAGGATGAACTAAAGGAAAAGGGAGGGACGGTCTTGCCACCACTCGGCTGGGGTGGGGACGCCTGGGGCAGGGCTGCCCCTTGGGGGCGTGGTCAGTGACGCCACCCTCGGCAGCACCCAGCTGCGCTGGCGCGGACAACCTCCATCCCCACGTGGCGCCCACGTGCGCGCCTGCACTGAGAGACCCTCGCACACTGGGGGCTCAGGGCGTGCGTGGTGGCTTTGCTAGTGACGGTGAAACCCTGGAAGCTCCCGTGTCCGTGAACAGGAGGACGGGGTAGACAAACAGTGGTGCCGTCACACGAGGGAGTATTACACAGCAGCGAAAACAGAAGCCCCCCGGCTACGGACATCACTCCAGGTGCACCTTAGAAACAGAACGGTCAGTGGAATAAAGCAAAGCCACAGAATAAAATATGCCCCAGGCTAACACCATGTTAATAAAATTCAAAACAAGCAAGACGAACTGTAGGATTTAGGGATGCTACGTCCCTAAAATAAGTTAAAATTTATACATTAAATTAATAAAATTAATTTAATATAAATTAAAATAAATAAAATTGCTCGCAAAGAAAAGCCAGAAAATGAGAAAGGCAGGAGGACGCGCCTGTTTCCGGGGCAAAGCCTGGGGGGAGGGTGGAAGAGCCCCGAGGAGCGCGATGGGGCCGGGGCGCCCGAGTCTCAGGTGGGCGGGGGCACTTGTGCGCATTGCTCCCTGAGGCTCTGCATGGCCCCACTCGACTGCGCCAAACACACCCTCACGGGAGGGGCAGCCACGCCCAGCCCACGGGGCCTCCAGGGGCCTGAGCTGCCGGCCTGAGCCGCCCTGGCAGCAGGAAGGCATGCTTCATTCCTCCCCAGCTCAGCAGTTCACCTGCGCCCCGGGGGCTTTGTTCCAGCCCAGCTGAGAGACGGCCTCTCACGGACACTGCATCCCTCACAGCTGCTGGGGACAAAGCCCTGGCTGGGGCCCAGGCCAGGTGAGTGCAGGCAGGGGCCAGGGAGGGGGCAGCTGTCATCTGCAGCCCAGATCAGCTCCCACGTGCCCAGCAGCCAGCGGATGGCATGTGGGCACAGGCTCTTGCGGACAGACAAGTGTGATGGACAGAAGACAGGGAAGAGGGGGACGCGCTGAGTGAGCCCACGGCAAACAGGCAGGTTCAGAAAGCCCCGACCGCCACCTGGGGACCGAGTCCTCGATGACGGCAGGTGTCAGCACCCCGGCCGCGGCCGCAGGACCCTGAGGCGCACGTCAGTCCTGCCAGGCAGGGGGTCGGGGGCACGGCTGAATCCTGAGCCTCAACCTGTGAAGGGCTCTGTGGGGAAGGACAGGGCTGCTTAGGGAGCAGCTAGAGGGGGCTGTGACGTGGAGAAGTCCATTCACCCCAGGATCCTGGGCTTCCCAGGAAAAGAATTCCAACGGCAGGCTGACCAGGACCACCATACATTAGCAAGTGTAGATGGTCAGAAACAGAAATGAAGTGCTGGTGTTCCACACTGCGGGTCTCCAGAGGGCGATGACGGGACACAGGGCCTCCCCTCGAGGCAGCAGGAAGCTCTGTGTCTGTGGCATTGAGAGCCTTTGCAACAGACCCCTGCAGCCATGGTCCTTCCTGTGGCTGCAGCCACAAGACGCTCGGTCCCTCTGGTGGGTGAAAAGGACCCCACCCAGATGCAGGAGTGGGCAGCGGCCTGTGCTCAGGCAGCCCTTCCAGCCCCGGCCTCCAGGCTGCTACGGGGCCAGGTGCCTGGCCTCGCCACTGGCCCTGGGGCTGTGGGGATGCGTGGCCCGAGCAAAGGGCAGTGGCAGCTGAGGGAGAAGAACCAAACCCCAAAGGCATTGCTTGGCCTCAGAATCCAGCAGTACCTGAACCTGGGCGGGTCAGTCACGTGGGTCCGTAAGCTCCCTTGCTGCCTGAGCCACCTCAGGTGGGCGACCTGGCTGAGACACTTGGCCTTGACGCCAGAAGGTCGGGATCCAGCCCGGTTCTGCCCCACCCAGCCTCTGGACTGCCCCACGGGTGTAGCCACCAGCTCTCCTGATGCTAAGAGTCTGTGAAGGAGACTGTTATCTGGGTTTGATCAAAATAACTTCTCTGAACTTGGAAAAGGACAACAAAAGAAAATAAAAACGGTCAGGAAATAGAACTATTCCTACAGGTGTGGCCTCTGGCCCCAGGCAGCCGCCACCTGACACCACAGTCACAGAATTTAGCCAGGAGGGGGCATCTTCTCGAGCCAGAGCGGGCTGGGACGCTGCCCGTTAGACTGGGCGCCCGCACCAGGCCTCATCCTAGTGTGGGACCCGAACCGGTACGGGTAACCCTCGGTCTTCCTCTCAGAGCCGGCCGGCGGGGCCGAGGCCCTGTAGGCTGCAGACGGTCACGAGAGGGAAGATGAGCGCTAACTCTTTCCTGTGGGGAGCCAGGGCAGTGGGCCTGCCCCGAGCGCTACCTCGTGGGGGAGGGACGGCGCAGTTCGAGGCGGTGAGTCCACATGCCTGGACCACAGGCCGAGGCCGGCGCCCCCCATCAGAATCCCCAGAGCCCCCCTCACCAGCACAGCTGGGTGCACCTGAGGCAGAGGCTCCCAGACAGACCAGCAGGAAAGCCACCGTGAGAAGCCACACAGGTCCCACGAACCCCGTGGGTCCTACAGTAGTTCACAAATACAGAAGGGCCCCCATAAGCCCCGCCCAGAATTTTTCTCCAATGTTCACAGGAATGGACGGCAGACAAACGTGGCAGGGAGCGTCCACAGACTTAAACCTCGGGTCACAGCCGCTCGCATCGTGCTCTGTTTGCCTCTTTACGGGACAGTTCACTTCCCATCCTTCTACCTGTGCGCCGACCCGCCTCATTTTTTGAGGCATTTCGAGGAAATGGCAGACATCCGTGTGCACCCCCCCTGAACACTTCAGCCTGCACTGCATTAACTAGACTTCAACTTTTGCTTATGTTTTTTAGGGGAAATTTACAGGCAGGGCAAGCCACACCTCATAAGTGCACCAGTCGAGGGGTCTGACAAAGGCATCCCCCACGTGACCCAACCCAGTCAAGAGAGAGACGGGGTCGGGCCACCACCCTGAAGTTTCCCTCACAGCCCCTCCCCCTCACGCCCGCAGCCGCTCACCCAGCGCTGGGCTCGATAAACATCAAAGCTGAAATAACCAGTGTGTGCAGCCACGTCCTGCATCGTCAGGAACGGGAACGCGGGTTGGCAGATTTCATGACATAATGAGCTGGCCACATTCCTGACGGACTCACACAGGCCCTGACATTCCCTTGAAGCTAAATGTCAAGACGCTTTGCGTTCTGCCTGTTCAGGGAGCAGCCCTGCTCGAGGCTGCCAGGAGGGTGTGCTCGCAGGGAGGACCCCTCCCCTCCCTGCAAACCTTATCTGAAACGAGCCCACGAAGCCGCTTGCCAAGGGCAGGTTTTATAGACAGCGAACAGCGGCACGCGTCCCACCGGGAGGGTGAGATGGGCTGCTTCCCGGAACAGCGATGACCGCATGGGCAGGGCGACCTTACATACTTACGGTCAGGTCCTTGCTCACACTCTGCGCGGCCTGCGGGCGGCCACGGAGGCCGGCACACAGACCGGCGCCTCGGTTGGAGCGTCGCCACGTCGGGGAGGGCAGGCTGCGGGCTCTGCGCACCTAGCCACATTCCGTGCCTCTTACCCACACCCCGCCCACGTGGGCTCCAGATGGCCCTGCGGCAGCCTCAGCAGCGTGGACGTCAGAAGGTCATTCCTTCCCAAGGGGCACTGGAAGGCGGGCCCAAGGGCCAGGGTACAGTATTGATGGAAGCATACCCCACCTGCGCCCTCCTCTCCATGGCCGCCAGGGGCTCCCCCGCCAGGCCCCGGGATGGCCCGGGTGGCTTCTCAGCACAGCGCCAGCCCAGCTCCGGCTATGGCCCCCGCTTTTCCTCCTGGAGCACAGGGTGAAGGGCAGACCCAGAGGCCCAGCACACAGAGCTCACCCAGCACAACCGCCCGCCCTCCTGTGGACGGAGCTAGCACTGCCCTCTGAGCCACTCCCGGCAAACACCTCGGACCAGCTGGAGACAAGCGTCCTGCCCCTGGTCCATTGTGAGAGCCACCCAAGTGCCTGGATCACATCTCTTTGTCCACAACCACCCCAAACCGTGCACCGACATCAGCTCAACGCTGGCCGTGTACCAAGATCTGTGACACACTGACCCGTGTACAGACACCAGCTCAGCACTGACCACCTACCAGCACGGACACAACCGACCTGCACGCTGACACCAGCTCAGCACTGACCACCTACCAGCACGGACACAACCGACCTGCACGCCGACACCGGCTCAGCACTGACCGTGCACAGCATAACTGGTGACAATAAAGAATAAGTGAAATAAGGCAGGCAGTAGCACCAAATCAAAGTGGAGAGAAGAGGAAGCTTCTCCTACCTCGTGAGCCCCGGGCACAGGCCGACACTTCCGCTCGAGGGACGGGCAGGTCTGCCCGCTGCTGCCCCTCCTCACGGCTCTTCTCTCTGGGCCACCGGCCGACTCTGTGAATGACACACGAGTGTGTAAACGGGACTCAAGCAGCAGCCCCAGACGGCGCCCAGCTCAGGAACCGCCGCATCCAGACCCCTGGGCATGGGGGTGGGGTGGGGAGGGACCCACCAGACGGCCCCCCTCCCACGCTGTCCTCACGGTCGGGGGGAGTGAAGGGGGTGGGGTGCCACTGTCCTGGTGGGACCCTCCTCCGTGGTCTCGGTTTCTGCTTCCTCCAGCCCCTCCGGCCCTCATCCTCCAGGACTCGGTGTCTCCCTGTAGCCCTTTCAGCCAGCAGCTCATGGTCTGGGGGGGCCCTCCCCCGACTGTCCCCCTCCCCGCCTCTCAGCTGCCCTTCTGACTGCTAACGCATTCGTCCTCTTCTCCACTGGACGGTGAGGGTGGCAAGGCCCTGGACACCAGCCAGGACCCTTCTGTTCCCATCCACAGTCCCAGGAGGTTTGGGGGAAGGAAGGAACCAAAACGTGTTAACAAACACCTCTTTAGAAACTGCACTGAATTCGGAGACAAGAAATGGGGTTCCGTCCCAGCCTCTGGGCTGACTTGTGAGGGCGCCCAGCCAGCCACGTGCCCTGTCTTTTGGTGCCTCAGTGGGTCCAGTTAGGACACGAACATAAAGACGTGTGCTCCCTCAGGACTGTCACGGAGACGGAGAGAAACTGAGGACGTGAGATGCTCTTAGCGTGAGAGGCGTTGGAGGTGTCCCCCCGCCCCAGCTGCCAGCCGCGCCGGGAGCGCCTGTGGCAGGAACGAGGCTCCGTGGGTGCTCCGGGGACGGGTGGGGTTCTCTGCGCCTTCACCGGCGCCCACCATCCAGACTAACTCGCATGAACGTGAAGTGCTCCCTGAAAGGCGGGGTTCTCCTGCCCTGCACTCGGTGGTTTGCGCCTGCCCGTCGCAGCTGCGCTCTTGCAGAGCCGGCGGGGTTCCCCTCTCCAGGGGCTCGCCGGTTCCCTACACTCTCCGGTTTATCTAGAATCGTTTGGACTGTCAGCAAACATGAAAAATAACTACCTTCAGAGGCCAAATACACCACAGGCACCCATCTCCTTCAAGGGTTAATTAATAGTTTCCAGGTCGCCGTGGCCCGTGGGAACATCTGGGTCTCATCTCTCCAGCCCACAGATGTTCAGGCGGGAACAACGGGCTTCCAGAGAACCCCCCCCCCCCATACTCACTGTTTAAGGCGTGTTTGTTCCTTTTAGTCTTTAAATTGGAGAATGCTGGTGCGCGCGCGTGTGTGTGTGAGTGTTTGTAAAATAGCCCTGCCCTTTGCAAGGGGGCTGGTGGGACCCCTTAAGCCTGCTTTCTCCAGCACAGGTCTGTGGACCACGCGGGGCCACGAGGGTGTTCTCGAGACCCAAGGAGATGGGGGGAAGACTAAAGACAACACGGCGAGCCTCCCAGAAGCCACAGCCCTTTATCCTAAGACAGCCCCTTCTTTTTATTAAAACTTTCCCCAGGTACAGGAGACACACATAGGCATAGAGCTCACGGCGCTGCCACACCCTGCACACACCAGAGCCCCATCGGGAAGCAGAACGTGGCCCCCCTGCCCTGGGGCCCAGCCCAGCCATGGGGCTTCCTCCCGTGGCCGAGGGGGTCGGTCAGCTGGGCCACTTCGTTGGTAGTCACAGTGTGCGGCTTTTCATTCGACGCTATGAGATTCATCATATTTTTATTTATAATTGCAGTAAACTATACGTGGCGTAAGTTTTACTGTCCCAACCGCGGTTAAGTGCACGGGTCAGCGGTATTCAGCACATTCACAGTGCTGGGCCCCCATCACCGTCATCTGTCCCCGTAGCTCTTTTCATCTTGTAAAACCAACAGTGTCCCCATCAGATCCTCACTCCCCAGCCCCCTCCTCCAGCCCTGGCGCCCACCATCCTTCTTTCTGTCTCTGTGACGGTGACTCCTCTGGGGACCTCACAGCAGTGCCATCCTACAGTATTTAGCCTTTTGTGACTGGCTCGTTTCACTGAGCACAGTGTCCTCAAGGTTCACCCACGTGGTAGCAGGTGTCAGGGTCTCCTTCCTTTTTACGGCTGAAACCTATTCCACTGTGCGGATGGACCACGCTCTGTCTATCCATCGTCCATCAGCGGGTATCTGTGTTGCGTCCACCTCTTGGCTGCTGTAAATAATGCCACGGTGAACACCGGTGTACAAATATCTCTGAGACCCTGCTTTCAATTCTTTTGGGGACATATACCTGAAATAGAATTGCTGGATCACGTGGCAATTATGCTTTTAACTTTTTGAGGCGCTGCCGTGCTGCTTTCCACAGTGGCTGTACCACTGTGCATTCCTGCCAGCAGAGCCCCAGGCTTCCCATTTCTGCACATACTCGCCAACACTCATTTTCCGTTTTTTAGGGGAGCCACCCTGATGGGTGTGAGGTGCTCACCTCCTGGTTTTGATTTGCATTTTCCTAATGATTAGTGACGGTGAGCATCTCTTCATGTGCAAGATTGGTCCACATTTTTGTGTAAATTCTATTGTGTGAGTACAATTTATCTTCCCATTCCATTCTGATCAGCGTGGAGGTAGTTTCCAGCCCGGGCTAGGACGAACAGCACTCTGACAAGGTGCCGGGGCACGTCCTTTGTGAACATACACGAGTGCCCCACCCCTCCAGCCCCGGGAGTGGAGGCGGCGGCTGTGGGTGGGGGAAGGGCTTTTTAAGGCTTTTGTCCATTTTTCTGTTGGGTTGTTTGTCTTTTCCTTGTTGGTTGGTAGGAGGTTTGTGAAAGTAGAGTCTGCATAAAAGTCCTTTACTGAGTATGTCCTGAGAAATTCTGTAAAAAAAAAGGAGGCACAGCTCTCCCTCTGAAGGTCATTCCCTCCCCAGCACGTCATCACGCCGATCCATCCATCTGTCCGTCCATCATCCATCCATGATCAGCAGCCCCTGGCCTGTCTAGATCCCGACACTGCCGTCCCCCATTCCCTGCCCAACCAAGCATCGCCAACTGCCGCACCGGGGGCCTCCCTTCCGCCTGCTGCACAAGCCCCCCTCGCCGTGAACGCGCACCCCGCTCCAGGTGCTGGGAGCACCCACGCCCTGCACCTCTGCCTGTGCTGGTCCCGCTGGACCTGCGTCCCTGTGAACTCACCTTCCACAGCCTGTGAAGCTGTCTGAGCCCCTTGCCCGTCCCACCCTGGTGCCGAGGAGCCATGCCTGTCCTCCAATTCCCATGTGCTCTGTCAAGGCTGCTGCAAAGTCTGTTATTAACGAAGACAAAGATGACAGCGGCTGAACCCTGCGGGAAGCCAGCCCTGGACTAGAACCTTCCATGACTCCTCCCAACAACCCCACGAAGCAGGTTCTCATGTTACCCCATCCTATAGATGAGGACCCTGCGGCCCAGACAGGTAGAGTCCCTCTCCCTAAACCACAAATCGAGTAAGTGACGAAACAGATTCTACGATCCCAGAGCGGCGGCCAGCCCTGCACAGGGACCACACCTCAACGGTCTCCACGCTCCTGAGCGGAAAACCAGAATAAATGAGTGAACTAAGGGGTGAAGGCTCAAGCAAAGAGTGCGACCTCCAAGCCAGAGGACTGAGCAGTTAGCCACGAAATGGGGGCCTTCCCGTCGACACGGGCCGCCTGGGAACCAGACTTTCCTTCCTGTAAAGGAACAAGAAGAAGAAAAGGTACGAGCCAAGGGGAAAATAACAAGCAGAGAACAGCCCGGACATTCTCCCTGAAGTGAGCGTGGTTGCTCTGGGATCTGGGTGCAGCTGGAGGAACGTCAGGTCGCGATAAGTGTTTTGTTTCACCTGCTGCAGGCGGATGGGATAACGGCCATCTGGAGCCCCCGGGAGCGTGAGACCGCGGAGGGGCTGTCGCGACGCACAGGCCCGGCGAAAGCGGCCGGCACGCCCGGCCCGCGCCCTCGGCCGTTCCCGCTTTCTGTTCACGCTCCAGGCAGAGGACGCTCACGGTCGGGCTCCCTGGGAGGTGGCTCTCCGGGCGGCCTCACCAAGGCATCGGCACACGTTTGCGCAGGGCTGTGCCTGCTTCAGGGCCGCGGGCAGCGCCCTGGGCTTTGAGCAGCAGCCGTGCTCCGAGGCTGTCTGTCCCGATGACAGGACGCACCTGTCCTCGGAAAGGCGGCTCAGAGGTGTGGCCAGGAGGGGCAGGGAGGGGACACACCTGAGCGCCCTCACCGCTGCCTGCCTCCCTCCCCGCCCTCACCGCTGCTCTGCCTCGCGGCTCGCCCCCTGCCCCCAGTCACCTGGGATTTAGGATTTCGGGAAAAGCCACCCCCTGGGCTTGGAGTCTGCTCCCTTGACAGCCCTGGTGGACGTGCAGGGGTCCCACCGCACCACGGGACCCACCCAGCCAGCAGGAACGAAAGCGGGAGGCTCTGCGCAGATGTCTGCCCCCCCTTTCTCCTGCGGCCGTCAGAGGACCAGATCCGTCCCTCCCAGGGACCTGCCCACTGACCTGCCACTCCCGCTGGGTCCCAGCCACGGACGGGTCCCAGCCAGAGACACGCCAGCAGCACCGCGGCACCTCCTCCCTTGCTTCCCCCGGGGCCACCCCTCCCCACCCTGCTCACAGGTCCCAAGCAAGAGGGGCACCGTAACCTCCCCTGAGCTCCCCTCAGCTCAGCCTTCTGCAGCGCACGCCCAAGGCAGCCAGAGGCCACGGATGCAGGGCCACGGACCTCCGGGCCCGAAGATCCAGAGGGGGCCGAGGGGCAACAATCAGAGGAAGACACAGGCCTGTGGATGGTGGGGGGAGGGGATGGATTTCCGGGGCAGCGGGATCCTCGCCAGCAGCCCTCTCCCAGTGACACCTGGGGCGAGTCAGTACCTGCTCCAGGTTCACCGCGACCCCCACCTTCTCAGGTGTAAACTGAGCAGAGAAACATGTCACGTGAAGGAGTGAGGACCAAGGAGACGCAGGATTTGAAAAGCGGAGGGGGCCAGCCCAGCGGGATGCAGCCCCGGGAAGCCTGGCCCGAGGGCTCTGCCCCCCGTGGGCCGATCATCAGAGAAGTGGAGAGCCACACTTCACCTTGGGAAGCGGAGCGCTGGACGCACCTCCGCAGCCCCCACGCGGCCTCGGCGAGGGAAGCAGCAGCTAGTGAGCACTTGCAGTTCACCCAACACGGGGCGTCAGCTCAGCATCCTCCACGGCACCCACGATGAGGGTCCCCAGGGCGCAGGTTGAGGCTGAGACCCAGAGTAGACGCCTTGCCGAGGGCACGCGCAGCGGGCGGGGGTGCCGGGGCCACCCAGCATGTTCCGTCTCGGTCGCCCGACCTGTGGGGGGGGAGGCTCAGGCACCGCCACGGGGAGGCTCCCCCAAGTCTCACCCAAAACGACGGAGGGCAGCCCTGCAGCCCCTCCCGTGACACCCGCGCTGGGGAGAGTTACTCAGAGACGAACGCATACACAGGGCACGTGTGTACATAAATGAGCACGTGCACACGTGCAACACACGTGTGCACCAGCACGTGTACACCCCTGCACACATGTCCACACACGTCACGGTGGGGACCCGCACCAGCTGGTGGTGGCTTGCGCTCAGCGCGGCCCTGGCCGCCCGCCTGCCTCTGGTCCCGGCTCCAGCTTGCGGCCTCCGGGTCACTGGGGGCAGACGAGGCTGTGACCCAGGCTTGTGGCGGCCGGCTCCCCATGTCCCTCAGCAGCCGGGCACCAAGACTGGCAGAGGGGTGGCCCCCGGAAAGCAGGCGAGGTATTGAAAACAGACCTGGGGGCTGACCTCCCAGGCTCCAGACGGGGCCCCAGGGCAGAGGCTGAGCTCAGGAAGCAGGCGTGTCCGGGACCCTCCTCCCTCCGTCGGGCACACTAGTACCCGGTGGGCAGGGAACCCTTCACACTCAGATGCCCGGGTCCCTGCCTGGCCTGGCGAAGCGAGCTCCCCAGGGGCCCGGCCAGGACTGCGCCTGGGCCAGCTCCTCCGTGCTCGTGGGGTGATGCTTCGACGGGCACGAGGGTGGGGACCCTGAGGGCGGGGGGCCTTTGGCTGGGGACACAGCGCCACTGCCCGTCCCTTCCCTCTGCCACGTGGGCTTGGAGGGTGGGCTCTCCCCTCACCAGGGCCCTGGGCCCCCCTGAGCAGGGGTCTGCCTGGAGCCATGGTTCTCAAAGCCGGGCCTCAGCACCAGAAGTAGCAGCAGTCTCTCAGGTGCTTGCTGGAAACAGGACCCTGCCCCAGAGCCGCCCCAGAGTCAGAGGCTTCAGGGCTGACTGTCGTCTGCGTCCACCTGCCCTCAAGGGCGCTGGCTTGTGTGGCTGGGCCTGTGTGCTGGCAAACAAAGAAGGGGTGTCTGCTCAGCCCCTCGCCTTTGCCTGGTGGAGGCGATGGGGTACTGGGGCTGACAGGGCGGGGCCCCAGCAGGCTCCTCCGGGAGTGACGCCCTCTGTCTCGTGGAGGGACCGGAAGACTGTTCTAGAGTGACGGTCTGTATCACCTGTTATCCAGGTGTAGTATGCATTTGTCAGGACTTAACAGATAGGACTGTGAAGATCTGGCATTTCACCGTGTGTTCAATTTACCTCCCAACAAGGAAAGGAACCTCTAACAGGTGGCGACGGTCTACAAGCCGTCCGGGACGGAGCCTTCCCAGACCCTCGATCTTGGCTTCTGGAGGACATTCTGTCGACAAGAGGCGCGGCCTCCAGGGCCGGCAGGGAGGGCGGAGGGTGGGCGGGTGTCTGCTGTGTGTGTGGGTCAGTGTGACGGGTCAGGGAGCGAGCACGGCCGTGAACACAGGCACTGCACGGTGACCCACGGTCCATCCTGGAAACATAAACAGATGGGAGTGGGGATGGGACAGCTCTTCCTTAATGTACGATGCCAAAGAATAAGTGCACAGGAAATGACTTAAAAATGCACCCCAAAGTAGGACGGACAGAGCAACGTGGAGACGGACACACGTAATAAAGCACACGCGGCCGGTGGTGATGGGAGAATGGGGCAGTGGGCACAGGGGTGTCCAATGTACAGTTCTTTCGTGGTCTGTACGTCTGCAAAATTTCATAACAAGATGTTAAGAAAAGACAAAAAAAAGAGGATGAGAATTGGGAAATAAAGAAAAAAGAAGGCACTGCAGTTTGAACTCGGGGAGATGGAGGAGACTGGCTCCTCGGGGTGACATCCATCCCCCTAGGTGCCTGCAGCTCGGTCCCTAGCAGACACTCCCACGGACTTGAAGTGGGCCGGGCAGACTCCGAGGCGGGGCCCCAGGAGGGCTTGGGGCCCGGGAATGAATAAAACTCAGAACCACTCATGCCTGGCCACTCGCCAAACCTGGCCGGGCCAGCAGGACCCCCGGGGCCTGGGAGCCTCACCGCGCCCCCGTGCCCGGGGGAGCACGATAAACACACCAGGGCCAACAAGCGGCCGCCCTTCAAAGAGTCACGACAGAAAGAGCCGAGAAGCACCACCAGGGCCCGTCCAGCCTCACGCACAGCCGAGCGGGGTGGGGGTGCCCTTTGCTGGAGCTCAGGCTGAGCTCACGGAGGTCGGGGACCCCAGACCAGACTCGGGAATTCATCTCAGGCAGCGGAGGAGCGACACACGGAGCCCACTTCTGGACGGTGGGTTGGGCCGGTACTGCCCCTCCCCCGGGCAGCGCACGCCCTCCTTCCGAGACCCCCCCCCCTTCCAGGACCCACTCCCTAGGAGTCCCCACGACCCGCTACTGCCCGGAACCCGCCAGGCCTCCCCCACCGCGTGTCCCCTGCCCAGGGCCTCCCTTTCTGTCTGGGGCTGAAGGGCTTGGAACCCCGGCGGCCAGGAACAGGGCCCGCGGGCAAGCATGTCAGTCCTGGACAACAAGGTGCTGAGCCGGCCTGGGACCCAGTGGTCAAGCTGGTTAAAAAAAATTAGCCAGACAATGATCTGTCGCGACACCCCGCTGCCCTGCTGCTTTCTCTAATTAGCCTGGAGGGTCTGAGGGCCCCGCCCCCCAAGCTGGTGTGGCTGCCCTGCAGCAGGACAAGGTCCAGGGCCTCAGGGTGCCATGGGAACCAGGGCGGGGCAGCCAGCTTCAGCCCCGGCCTTCCCAGAACTGCTCTGGGGAAGCCCCGCCGCCGCCAAGTTACTGAGCTGGCTTTGAACAGCATCGGTGTGAAGAGTGTCACATCTCTCCCGACACCGCTGGGTCCGAGAAAACACACCTGTCATGCTGCCATCACCCGACAGGCACCTCCAAGAGTCACTGCCCAAGGGCTCTGCTTCCTGTGCTCCCTGGTCCTCCTCGGCACCGGCCCAACACCGCAGTTGGCCTGGGAGCAGCGGCAGTATTTCCCCCACTTCTCCACCTGACTCGCACTCTCGGGTCCGCTGTTGGCACCGGATGCAGAGGGCAGACACAGTCACGGCCACCGTTTCCCAGTGGCAGCCCCAGGGCAGTGGCATTCACATTTGGTGTTCTCTACCAGCTTTGATAAATGTCACTCTATGTTTGAAAGCTTTTTAGTGGAGGAAACAGGTCAGCAAACCCTCTGTGATCTTTGCCAAGTGAGACCTTGCCCATCTGCCCGTCCTGTGCCTGCTGGGTGAGTACACGGTGGACGCTGAGTCACCGTGATGTTACGGTGGAGGGCACAGAGCCTCATCGACGGCTGCTGAATTTATCCAGATCTAAAGATAACAGACATTCCCTTCATATATAAACAGCACCCAGAATCAATAAGAAAACCACCACGGGTGGAGGAGGGGTAAAGGATATGAGCAGCTGATTCACAGAAGCGGCTCCCAGTCCTAAGAGAAGAGATGCAAGTTGCTCTGAGCTCTGCACTGTCTCATTCAGACAGTGCGCTGTTGGCCAAAGGGCAGATACGGAGATCAATGGAGCAGACGAGAGCTCAGAAACAGAGTCGTATAACACACAGTCAACTGATTTTTGGCAAAGACGCAAAGGCAATTCAAAATGGGTCATATATCTAAAGCGATAATGTGAACTAGAAACTTCGCATTATAGATTTAGAAAACAAGGAAGAAAGTAGGAAACGAGGGAGAAAAATCTGCTTAACTTGAGGTCGTCAATGAGTTTCTGTATAAGACACCAAACACGTAATCCGTGAAAGAAAAAAAAATAATCTACTGGATTTTATCAAAATTTTAAAAATTTGCTCTGTGAAAGACACTCCTAAGAGAATGAAGAGACAAGTCACAGACCAAGAGAAATGTCTGTGAATCATATTTCTAAATATGGACTTATTTCTAGAATATATAAAGAACTCTAAAAACGCAACAGCAACAGAAACAAGCCAATTGAAAAAGAGCTGCACAGACACTTTACCAACGAAGATATACAGATGGCAAGTAGGCATAGGAAGAGACGCTCAACATCAACTGTCAGCAGGGAAATGCAAACTGACACACGGCGATACCTATACACCGATCACAATGGCCGACATCCAAGAAACCAACACCACCAAAGGCTGGCGAGGATGCGCAGCCACAGGAACCCTCGCTCATCCCCGGTGGAGATGCAGAAGGGTGCAGCCACTGTGGAGGACAGTCAGGCAGCTTCTTACAAAGCTAAACACAGACACACCATACGCCCCAGCGACTGTGCTACCAGGTATTTCATCCAATGAACTGAAAACACAAAAACCTGTATGTGAATGTTTACAGCAAACTTTATGCATAATCACCCCAAACTAGAAGTAACCGAGACGTCCTTCAACAGTTTATGGGGAAACAAGCTTGGTGCGTCCTGTCCACACGGCAAAATCACAGCTGGTGATGAGAAGGAGCAAGCTACTGAGTCAAGGAACACGGCGCATCTTAAATGCATTCAGCCACACGCTCTATGGCTCCAGTCCTGTGACATCTGGAAAAGGCAAAGCTACCGGGATGCAAGCTGCCAGATCAGGGATCGCCCGCGGCTGTGGGAGGGGACAGTGGCCGACTACAGAAGACAGGCACCGGAGGACGTCTAGGGGGATGCAATGGTACTGGGGTGACGTTTACATGACTCCAAGTATTTACGACCCAGAGAACTTGATGCCACAAAGAGCGAACTTTAATGTATGCAAATTAAAACTACTAGGATGGCAGGAGATCCCAGGATGGGATGCAGACTGTGATCAGAGAATCCAGTTGTATTACAAACGTGAACACAACCTCACCGAGGGGAGGGGGGAAGAAAGGCGCTGACCTAAGTAACTCTGGAAAGTGGACACTAAAGGCTGGGTGCCAGTGCTAAGACAAAGGGCCCACTGCATATCAAGACTGGAGTTGGTAGAGCTGCTTCTCATGGGAAGACAGGTTAGTCTTCAAACTGTTTTACGTGGACACGGGGGTCTGACAAATAAGTAAACTGACGCTGGAAGGAGGGGCCACGTGTCTCGCTGCAGATAAGCAGGGAGGAAGGCTGGCATGGTCCACGTGGCGCTGGGTTACTCAGAGATCTCAGCACAAACACGTGTGCAGCTTAATACACATACAGAGGGACAGAGAAACAATTCCAGGTCTGTGAGCACACACAGGTAGTGCACACTCACACCCACACGTACACGTTCCCTGGCTCTGCCCGCTCAGGAGGCCTAGTAACAGTGACATCCCAGTAGCACCGAGCACACCTGGGGCCCAGATCTTGGTTTCTAACACCATTCTCCAAAAGGAACCAGGGCTTCTAGGAGAAACAGCTGATTCTAGGGTAGGACTGGGGAATATAGGAGATGAGCACATTATACCGCGTCTCATAGAGCCAGAAAGCGAGGACGTGCCCAAGAAACGAAAGGAGGGGGGTCAAAGGGACACCGGTGCCACCCGGAAAGGGCTGACAGTGAAGCTGGAACATCTGAGAAACGAAACCAGTGACACGGGATTAGGGCCCAAGGCAGGAAGTACACATGGGTGAGTCCAGACTGAGATAGTTAAATGGCCGAACGCACAAACACATAGGAAAGAAGAGACAAATCTACACCAAAAATTCCAAATAACTCATGCAGATACCGCCCCTCTAGGAGGCAGAGTTTAATTCCTCCTTTCCGTCCCAAAACTTGAGGGTGGCCTGGATTTAGTGACTTGCTTCGAAAATAGAGCCAGTGATGGGCAGAGAAACCTGGTAAACACGACCTCAGCCAGGAGATCAGGGTCAGCGTCAGCAGCGATGGGTCACGGTGATGGCGTGTCCCCCACAGCACGTGACAGAGCACGCTCCCTCTGTGTGTCCTCTCCCCTCAACCCATCATCTCTAACCACGAGAAAAACATCGGACAAACCGCAGTTGCGGGGCATTCTACAGAACCCAGCACCCGCACTCCACAAAACCCTCACAGTCACTGAACACGAGGCAAGTCTGAGCAACCGCCACAGCCCAGAGTGGGCTAAGGAGACCACATGTATCCTGTAGGGGATCCTGGGGCAGGAAAGAAGACGGCAGTGGAAACCTACCGAGATCCAAGTGAAGTCTGGCCCTCGGGTCCCGGTGAAGGCCCTGGGGCTGCTCTCTGCGTTTTGATGCACGTGCCGTGGTGACATGAGGTGTTAACGACAGGGACAGAGAGAGGGGACGCAGAAACTCTGTACTACCATTGCAACTCTTCTATAAATGTAAAGCTCTTCCAAAATAAAAAGTTTATTTTTAAGAGACCTGAATAGGTATTTTGCCAAAGAAGACATATGAATAGTAGGTAAAAACACAGAAGGGCCCTCAACCTCATTAACAAAAAGGAAGATGCCAGTTAAGCCTCCAGGAGACGCCCCCTCGCACCCACCGTACAGCTGAGCAGGACCCTGCAGGGCCTTTCCAGGAACCCCCTCCCCGTGTCCCCTGCCTCTTGTTCATTAAAAAAACTGCACCTTCCCAGGCCTCACCCGAGTTCCAAAGAGCGAAAGGAAAGCAGTGAAGCAAGACAAAATTACAACAGTTTAGCCATTAAACAAAGTCGAGGACCTTCAGTTCCTCCTCAAGGGACACAGATGACATCCTGAGCCACGTCCTTGAGTGATACTGAAACGCCATCAGGTGGAAGAAGTTAACTGTCTGCTGCCCACCAGCACGCAGACCCCAGAGCCGCTGGAACCAGAAAGTTGATGACGTTGCCTCCCGATGACCTCACCAGCAACCAGTCAGAAGGATGTCCGCGAGCTGACCACACCCCCACCGCCCTCCCTCACGCTGTCTATAAAAACCCTCCCCTAGGGCTTCCCTGGTGGCGCAGGGGTTTGTCAGTGCGACGGACCATGTTTTCTCCAAAACTCCGCAGTGGGTGAGCTTTGCCGTCCCTAAATCCCTGTCTTCTGTGACGAGGTGACATCCCCGCGGCAGGGGGAGCTGCGGGTCCGGGACCTGGTGCTGGGAGGACCAGAGGCCCCCGGGGGCCGGGGCCCCGGGGGGGAGGGGCTCATGAGGAAGGTGTGGCCTGCCCCCACCCTCCCAGTTCCCAGGGAGCCTCCCTTCAAAGACGACCCTGGCGTCGATGCCACCTGCCCCCAGAGCTCAGGCCCTGCGGTGGGGCCCGTGCCCGGCTGAGGCCTTCCCCCGGTGCTGGTTCAGCCGCACTGGGACCGGCTCACTGGACGGCACGGCCTGGTGGTCCCTTGGCCGCCCAGGGAGGGCGGATGGGGGCGCTCCACGGGCCCCTCCCTCTCCCTGCTTGGAACTCCGGCACGAGCTCCCGTCTCCCCGTTCCAGCCTCCCCACTGCCTGCTGACGGGCCGCAGACCCCGCCTCAAGCCCCACGGCTGTCGCTGCAAACGCAGTTCCTCCTCCTGGGCCTCCTATGCTCACCTGTCTTCTGCACGGGCCGGAGGCCACCAACCTCGTCCCGCCCATCAGCCCCCTGCCTCCTCGAGGCCCCGCAGGTGGGCCTCCTCCCTGGCCTCCCTGGGTCTCCAAGCTCTCACTCACCTGCACCGTCCAGCACTTGGCCCCCATCTGTCGCCCTGCCACGCCAGCTCTTGAGCGGCGGGTATCGGGGCTTCTGCGGTGCGTTTCCGATGGGTTTCTGGGAGGTGGTCACTCCAGGAAGGTTGGGGGCAGGGGGCCTAGTCCAGGTGATGTGAGCCTTCCCCACAGAGGGACAGAGGGCAGAGTGGACCTTTCTGTCCACGCAGGACAGAACTCTTGCTGTCCCCCAACGCGGATGCTCAGAAGGGCCAGGGTCAAGGATTCGGGGTGGGGTGGGGAGAGACCACTTGCTCTAGGGGCCATTGCATCTCCTCGGTCCCTGCGGGACACCTCAGGCCAAGGCCTGCTTCCGGTTGCAGTGGAGCGAGGGGACCCGCCCTGCTGATGGGCTGTCCCTGCCCCGTCTGGAAGCACCCCTTCTCTCGTGCGGCTGAGTCACTGGCTTTGTCCTCTAACAACCCCCGGGCATGACTTCACCCGGCTTGTCTCTGAGACCCAACACCCTTCAGAGAAAGAGAAGAGTGCCCAGAAAGGGGATCCGAGCAGTCGGGGAGCACGCGGGGCGCCCCGGGACCCTTGCACGCAAGGGTGAGGTGCCCCCCCAGAGCAGACCACGTCCTCTGAGCCCCAGGATCCCACCCGTGAACTGGGGCCTGGTCCTCGGGGCTGTGGCTGCAGGTCTCTGCGCCCTCTCGGGTGTGGGGGGCACATCCCTCCTTGGTCCCCTGGTGGGCCTGCCCCGCTGGGGACACCAACAGCCGGCTCCTCCACTTGCTGCCCTGCACGCAGGCCTCCCAGGGGCAGGGGTGCGTTCTGGGCTTTGGGCGAGGTCCCACGTGCTCATCCGACAGACAGGGATTTGCCCAAGTCACACCCGTAGGGCCCAGCTGCCCGGTCAGTGTCCCTCCCCCAGCCCGCTCCCCCGCTGTCCCCGGGCAGCCAGGCCTCTCGCCGTGTGCCCTTTCCAAGCCGTCTTTCCCGCACCGAGGCGCTGGCCACCCTGAGCCCTGTAAGACAGTGGCCAACGCTCACCGCCCCCGGGCCTGCTCGGAACCGGCCGTCACGATTTCCAGGCAGTGTCAGAGGTCAGTGTGGCCGCTGGGAGGACTGCCCTGCACACTGACCACCACAGAGCACCCCCGGAGCTGTGTGACCGGGAGGGCTTGGGGCAGAGGGACGCCAGCAGCTCCCATGGCCGAGCTCCCGATCCTGCAGGAGGATGGCCAGCTGTCGAGCACACGAGGGGCCCAGGCTTGTGGAGGATGCGTGGGCTTTGATCCCGTGATGGGCATGTTCCCCCGCCTTCCGCTCCGGGGCCCACAGAGTCGCGGGTCCCTCCACACCCCGCCGTCGGTCAGCGAGGACTGAGCACCCATCGCCCACCAGTGCCACGCGGGGCTGTAGGGCTGGTGAGAAGCAAGCCCGCCCTCAGGACTGGGCTGCAGTTTGATTCCGAGTGTTAAGGTCAGGAAAGGAGAGGGGGGAGTGGACGGGGTGCACTGCGGGTGGCCAGAGTCCCCGTGCTAGTGAGGGACGGCCCTCGTGCAATGCAGGGCTTAGAGAGCCGCTTACTGTTGGTAGAGATTTGCCTTTTCTGAAAACTTTGAAGGACTGGAATCAGACAGGACGCCACCTTTTATGTCCAGCTTCGTTCCCTGAGCAGTGTCTCCACGGCTGGCCTGTTGTGCAGCGTGTACCAGAGGCGTGTGTTTTTCTGTGGCCAGTCGTATGCGTCGTGTGGGCTCTCCACATGTCCTCCATCCATCCCCAGCTGGTGGGCATCTGGGCGAGGTCCCGCGGGCTCTGGGGGAGTCATGAGCAAGGCTGCCATGAACACGCACGGACAGAGTTCTGCGCGGACACGCGTTTCACTTCACTTGGGCAGATCCCTAGGAGTGCGATGGCCACGTCCTAAGTCAGTCCGTTTAACTTTTCCACACGGAATTAGGCTGTTTCCAAAGCGCTCTTCTGTCTTAGGCGCCACCCGGCAGTGCAGGAGGTCCTGGATCTCCTCACTGGGCTGACCCCTGATACCGCCCATCTTTGCAGTGATTAGGGCTGTCCCAGCTGTTACCAGACCAAACTTGGGTCCACTCCTCTTGCAGTAAAGCCAGGCTGTTGGCACCGGGCTGTGGTGAAGGGAAGTACAGCGTTTGTGGCAAGGTATCCGACTTGGGACCAAGCAAGGAAAACGGGCAGCTCCTGTTGAAAAGACATGAACTCCCCAGTGGCTTTTAGGGAAGGTTTTTTTTTTTTTTTTTTTTTTGCGGTACGTGGGCCTCTCACCATTGTGGCCTCTCCCGTTGCGGAGCACAGGCCCCGGACGCGCAGGCTCAGCGGCCATGGCTCACGGGCCCAGCCGCTCCGCGGCGTGTGGGATCTTCCTGGACCGGGGCACGAACCCATGTCCCCTGCATCGGCAGGCGGACTCCCGACCACTGCGCCACCAGGGAAGCCCGAGAGAGTATTCTGTGACAAAGCCGCTTGAGTTCTGGTATTTTTCTTCTCTGTGACACACAGTGCCCCCTGTTTACTATGCCATCGATCTGAATGCCATCATTTCTTTCCTCTGTTATCAAATCCAAACCCACCTCTCACGGCCCCGAGAGGTAATAGGTCCTCATCCCTGGAGCTGGGAACATGTATGGATAAAAGGGACTTTGCAGGTGTGACTGAGTTAAGGCCTTTGAGACAGGAGATTAACCTGACTCATCCAGGGGGAGGGGAGGCTCCTTATGCGGAGGAGACAGAGATGTGAGACACGTTGGAGCCATGATGCCACCAGCCAGGGAGCGCCTACAGCCTCTAGAAGCTGGAGGAGGCGAGTTCTGCAGGGATTTAGCTGAAAATGGGGGTCTCGGGCCAGCATGTGGAGGGTCTCCTGCCCGCAGGGGCTTCCCCTGTGTAGAGGCATCTGGAGAAGCTAGAGCATGCTGTGACCTGGGGAGGGGGGCCGAGCTGGGGACCAGAGTTCCCAAGCATCTCATGGCCTCTTGGGGGCCATGGTAAGTGAGGGTGTGGGATGAAGTGGGCCTCACTCCAGGGAGTCCGCAGAGGTACACAGGGCCCGTTTCCCTCGTGAGAAAAGTCCACCTTGACCTTTGGGAATTATGAACCCACCGCATAGGGTGGAGGCCTGTGCTGTCCAGGTCCACACTGCACAGACCTGGCCCTGAAACCGACTAGGATGGGATAGAAAGCACAGAGGATAAGTTACCGAGTGCGTCCGCGTCCGCCCGTGGTGCCCCCCGCCCTCGGGCATCCTGCCCGCTGAGGGCCGCCAGGCAGCAAGCCTGTTGGGGGTGGGGCTGCCGCGGGTCGCTGCCATTCCTGTGGGTGGCGGAGGGAGGCCTGGAGCAACGAAGGACAAGAACTCCAGGGGGTCCTGGGAATGGCAGTGCCTTCCTGAGGGTTCCCTGCCGGCTGCAAGGACGGGGCCACCACTGAAGGCCGTTGGTGCACGAGGACTTGGGGCTGCCTGCTCTCTGAGTCTGCGCACCAGCTCCCAGAGCCACCTGGCTGGTGGCAGAGGACACGCACCCCTGGTGGCCGCCCACCCTCATGCTCGTTTCTGCCCCAAACTGCGCTGGCTCTACTTAGGGGTCGGAATCTTGGGACTGCGGGGCTCAGATGGAAGAGGCCTTTTCTGTCCTGGTGGCAGCGGAGTGGAAATCTGTGCTGGAAACACAACAACCTGAAATAACAAAAGAACTGGGCACACTCCAGAGGCTTCTGGCGAGAGCCCACGCCATGCGAGAGGGGCACGTGGCCCAGAAGAGGCAAAGGGGTGGAGCCCCAGGAGCCGGTCCCTCATTTCAGGGGGCTGGGGAGGCGGTTACGTCAAGCCCGGGTGGCAGCAGGTGGCCGGCAGGTGGCCGGCTTTCACGGGGGTTGGGGGAGCAGACCCCCCCCCCCCAGCTGTGGTTGGAAGGCCAGGCGTGGTTGCAGAGTTGCTCACGTAGGTTGTAGGAAGTGGGCCCCTCCGCCCCCCCCCCCCCCCAGCTTCTGTTCTGGAAAAGCAGCCGCGAGCCTGTAGGATCCCAGCAGGGGCCCCTCCTCCACCCCGGGGGCAAAGGCTCCGGATTGACGGCTTCTCTCTCGGGGCCCTGGATCTCCACAGACCGAGGACAGGCCGACGGCTTCCCTGCCGCCCCACGGGGCCGGGAGCAGGGGCAGGAAGATGACACTTCAGCGAGTTCTAAACACTCTTAGGGGATCAAAGATTCCCATAAACAAAGGAAACTCTCAAGGGTTTGTCTCGGAAGATTATTCAAACTGCAGTAAAACTGAGATCCTGGCAAAGGAGACCGGCGTCACGTGGTGGCGCGGGGAGCCCGTGAGGCCGGGCTCTGACCCCGCGACGGGCTGGAGTTCCTGGTGGCGGATCCACGTCGGCAGAGACAGTGGAGCGACATCTCCACGGAAACACAGGGCTGGCCCCTGAGTGGGTAACCCTGCGAAAATCCAGTCTGCTAAGTGGAGAAAAGGATCTGGACCGTATGTGGACCGAGAGCCTCCCTGGGAACGCGTCAGAGCCCCCGGAGTCAGGGGAGCAGGGCCCTCTCGGGAGGGGACCCACGAGGAGAGGCCTATCCCGGACTCACTGACCACACCTCTTCTCGCCGGGCTCGGCTGGACCGCTGGTGATGAGAACGGTCCTGCGTAGGGTCAGCAGTGGCTGTCACGTATCTTCCCAGAGGGGCAGCACTTGGCCTGGGTCCTCCTTGCTACGCAGAGGGGTGATGGCAAGGCCGTAGGGGAAGGACGTGGGCAGGGTGGGAGCAGGGCCGGCGCAGGAAGCAGAGAAGGCCCCGTCCAACCTAAGGATCTTGGGTTTTCCAGTGTCGCCACTGAGAGTTACCACAAGCAGCTCGGGGAGAGAAGTGGACAGCTTAGACGTCACCTCCCAGGAGCAGCTCTGGAGTCCATCCCGTGGCTGCCCCCCATCCAGCAGGGGTAGCGGACGTGCAGGAGCTACCTTCCCTCACAGGGGAGGGTGAAACAGCTGGGGGGTGAGGGGGCGGCCCTGAGAGCGGGTCCCAGAGCCCCCGGCCGCAGGAAAGCACCTCTGCCGGGAGCTCGGCGGAGGTCAGGCAGCAGACTTTCTTGGCCCTGGAGGGACCCCAACACCCTCCTGTCCTGGAAGCATAACTCACGGCCACGAGGCCTGGGCCGTGCGGGGCGTCGGGGGAAGTTCTGGACCTCGGCCACGCTCAGCGGCTTTCCACCGACTTGCTTGGAAGTTCGCCTGCACACGGTTCACCTGAGCGTTGCCTTGGTCTGTCTCTCTACACTGAATAGAAGAGTCTCTCTACACTGTCCCAATTCCAGACCATTTCTCAGAAGACAGGGCTGCCCCTCCGGGCAGCAGGGCTGGCTTTCCAGGCAGGGTGCTGGGTGGAAAGAGGCCTGTGGGCTCTCGGGGAGCCTTTGCCATGAGGGCATCTCCCTAAACAATTGCAAGGCAGAGGTTCGGGGTCCAAACCCGTGTGAGGACCTGATGGTGGCTGTGAGCCCGCACGGGGCAGCTGCCCCTTGCTGCTCCTTTGCCCACCCCCACCACATCCATGCAGAGCCTGCGTCAGGGCAGGTGTCATCCCAGCCACAAACACGATGGGCCCGTACGTACACCCACGCTGGTGCCTGCCACCTCAGCCCCCAGTGGCCGGTTCAGACCTGGATGGACCCCAGGAGAGACGGCTCAGACCCCGACTCTGCAGCGGAATGTCCTCCTAGACACCACAGCCACTGTGACCAGGTCTTGCTAGAAGCCACAGCGGGTCAGAGCAGGAGAGGTCCCAGGGCCCACTGCAGCTGAGAGTCCGGCCCCGCGAGGGCCTGGCCAGCCCAACACCACGTGGGGCCAGCTCCTCACCCACCACAGCCCCGAGCTCGCCCCACTCCACCCCGTCTAGATCCCCGTGGTCTGGGGTGATCTGAGACGGGGAAGATTTGGAGGCGCTGAGCGTGGAACTGACTGCCAGCAGGGCTGGGAAAGGGAGAAACCAGTTGTGACTGAGCAGAACCCAGGAGGGCCATCCCAGAACAGACCACCGCCACCGTGTCCTCTGCCTGCCTCCCGTCTGCAGAAGCACTTTAGCCTCGTAGGCCTTACCAGGTTCCAAAGAATGAATTTAATCAGAGAAGTGAGAAAATGCAGAAAGAAAGGAAAACAGTCCAGCAAGACAAATTAATAACAGGTCAGCCATTAACAAAGTCAAGGACCTTTAGCTCCTCCTCAACAGCTGTAGATGATACTCTGCGCCAGGTCCTGGGAGCTGTTTTGCAGATGCAGAAACCCCGTCCAGGTGGAACAAGTTAACTACATGCTGCCCACCGGAATGCAGACCCCAGACGGGCTGGAAACAGACACTAATGACTGAGATTCCCAGAACGCCACCCGCCAATCAGTGAACAGTTCACAAGCTGATCCCGCACCTGCGACCCTTGCCCTTACCCTGCCTTTAAAAACCCTCCCCTGACAGCCACTGGGGGGTTGGGTCTTTTGAGCCTGAGCTGCCCATTCTCCTTGCCTGACACTGCAAATAAATGCTGTACTGTCCACCACCACCACCCAGCAGCAGCAGATCGGCTCCCGAGTCTGGTTCAGTAACAAAAGCCTGAAGCGTTTCTCCACCTACAAAGGAGAACCTGTGTTTTTACTGAGAGCAGCTCTCCTGGAAGCAGGGGTGGTTTTGTTTCACAGACTCTGGGGAGACCTGGCTGCTCACCGCCCTGGCTTCCTGGTGGGAGAAGGGGTGCAGGAGCCCCTTGGGGACGTGCCGGGGACACGGGGATGCTGGCAGTGGTCAGGCCCTGCCCCACCCCCCCATGGGTACCCCTGCGAGCCTCCCCCTGGAGAGGCCTGCCCGCCGTGGTCCCAGGGGACATCTCCTCTCCACAAGCTGGCGGGCAGCCGCGAGGCCTGGACTCTAACAGCTTGGTTCCCAACACTTTCTCCTGCTCTGTGGGCTTAAAGAGGAAGAAACAAATACATCCCTCTCTGGTCCCTTTAAGGGTTGAGCGCAGTTGGGACCAGAAGAAACAGCTCAGTCACTCCTGGGGAGGGAAGTGCTCCCACGAAACTGTCCTCACCTGCATCTCCACTCGCCCCACGGGCAGGGGTCTCAAAGCCAGCTCCACATTGCATGCTGAGTGATTTCAGGAAGGCACAGACTATCTCCGAGGCCCAGCTCCTCGAGTGTACAACAGGAATGAGAGTAACTCCTGTGTCAGAGGACGACTGGGAGAAACTTGTTTCCTGGTGTGTCTCCTGCTGCCAAGGGGCGAGCTCCTCAGGCTGGGGTGCGTCCTTTCCACTCACTCCTGAAGCCCACTGGACAGCCAGCTGCTCTGTCACCACCAGTATTATTATTATTAACCCAAACTCTTCGAGGTCCTCAAGCTTCTAAAAGAAACAGAGGGCTCATGCCAAATGCTACAAGGCTTTGCGTCCCCCAAGCAGCTTGACCCCTGAGGATGTCTGCCCTCCTACATCACTGCCTGAAATTTCAAGCCCAGAACCTTGCATGAACTCGGACTCCTCCTGGGCTGGACCTCCTCCAGACCACGGCTCCAGGGCCCCCAGCTGCATCAGGGAAAGCTGATCGGTGATGGGGGACGGAGCTCCCACGCCGCGAGGTGAGGGTTCTGGGCTACTGAGCTATGCTGAGCCATCTCTTTCCTTCCAGGAAATCTTCCTTGAGCAAAATAATCAAACGTCATCCAAGTGGTCTTAAAATCTCTGCCTTCCTGTGTGACCCAGTAACTCAGAGATCCTGATGCTGTCCCCCCAGAGCTGGCGCAGAGTGGCTGCTCCCCAGTCCACACAAACATAAACCACCCTGGTCTACGATGTCCGTCTCCTGCAACTTTTCATCTACTCTGTCAAAGTCTATTTCCATTGGTCTCTGCTAGATTCTACTGGAATAACCTCGGGTTGGGACAAAACTGCACATTTAGTTATTTTATCAGTGTTTCCTTATATTACACAGAGGGCACCAGAGCCCTCGCGGCACTTGAGGACCGTGATCAGAAAATACAGATTGTGGGAACTCCCTGGCGGTCCAGTGGTTAGGCCTCCACGCTGTCACTGCCAAGGACCCGGGTTCGATCCCTGTTGGGGAACTAAGATCACACAAGCCCCGTGGTGTAGCCAAAAAAAAAAGAAAGAAAAAAATAAGAAAGGAAGGAAGGAAGGAAGGGAGAGAGACAGAGAGAGAGAGAGACAGAGAGAGAGAGAGAGAGAAGAAAGAAAGAAAGAAAGAAAGAAAGAAAGAAAGAAAGAAAGAAAGAAAGAAAGAAAGAAAGAAAGAAAGAAAAAGAAAATGCAGATTCAAAAGGAAGCTTCTGGGCCATCATTTCTGTTTAATCTCATTCTGGAGCCAAGGAAGGGAAGGTGTTAAGAAAAAAAGGGAAGTGATTCTAGAGCATTCCTTGGTGTCAAACACATAGTTCAATTTCCACAAAGCTTAGCCCTATGGGTAGGAGCAGGGTTTGGGGCTCCTTTGCTGATCAGTTGGGGGACTTTGTCCAAGACATTTAACTTCCCAAAGCCTCATCTGTAAAATACGCATAAAAATATCACTTGGGTGTGAATGACAGCTTGTCTTAAATTGCTTGGAGTTGAGGGCCAGGTTTTAGGCTTCTTTCCAATACCAGACACTAACAAACAGAGAACAGGACCCAGGTCTTATATGCCTACGTCTTAAGGAGGGGCTTCTGAAGAGTCTACATCGAAACTACAAAATATTATTGAAAGAAATTAAAGAAGACCCAAATCAACGGAGAGGTATACCATGTTCATGGATTCAAACACTCACTGCCCTCAGGATGCCAGTCTTCCCCCCAAATTCAGTATCTATAGATTCAAAGCAATCAAAACCACAGAAGACTTCCTTTTTGGGTAGAAATTAATATGCTGTTTCTAAAAGTTATATGGAAAGGCAAAGGATCTAGAATAGCCAAATGACCTTTAAAAAGAAGCAGAAAAGGGAGTTACATTATCTGATGCTAAGTCTTACTATAACTCTATAGCAGTCAACAGAGTATTGTGTTGGAGTGTAGACAGGGAAGTGGTTCAATAAAAGCAGAATGAAGAATCCAGACACAGACACACACACACACACACACACACACACACACACACACACACGCACACGGAAATCGGGCTGCATGTGGGGGCACCCCTGGCAAGATCGTGGGGGCAGCAGAAGGAAACACACGCAAGACTCGTAACACAGAAGAGCCCCACCTCCTCCCAGAAGCCTCAGTTCCA